>NW_005367354.1:6121746-6157395 GCF_000412655.1 Myotis brandtii | reverse complement strand
ATATATATATCCTGAATGAGCACTCTGCTGGATAGTGTACTGAGCACTGGAATTCAGCAATGAATCAGACACCACCTCTATGCTCAGGAGGTACATGGGCTAGCACAGCAGACCAGCAAGTGAAAATTCCACTTCAACAGGACACAATCAGAGCCGGGACGGAGGTCTGCACAGGGCATGATGGGAGCTCAGAAAAGGCATCTAGCCACCTGGGGGCCAAGGAAGGTTTCCCGAAAGATGATAACAGAGCTGAGCCTCACAGGGAAAGGGGGGTCAGCCAAGGGAAACGGGGGAGAGAAAAGGACATTCCAGGCCCAGGGAACAGCCTGAGGAAAGGCAAGGCAGCTGGGGCCCGGGAGACATGTGGGAGGATCGAGAAACAGGCCAGAGCTCGGAGTGATGCCAGCGCTCGGGTGCCCGGCTGAGCTGGAGAAACACACCGGCAGGAGGGCGGTCCAGGGAGCAACGCGGGGTTGTGGGAAGCCTTCCCAGCACCAGCTCTGTTCCTAAAGAAAAAAAGTGCACCTGGGCCCCAGGGAAGGAGGGGGCCGCTGGGTGGGAGTGGGGAGCGTGGCAGTGGGCCCCCGAGGCTGAGGCTGCTGGTCCTGCTGCTGACTGACACCCCATCCCCCCCAGAGGGTGCAGCCTCCCTGAAGAGCCCAGGCCGGAGCGTGCTGAGTGTCCTTCTGAAGAGCTTATTCTTAGCAAAGGTTTTCCTGTGACCTTTCCTGGAGAGGGAAAGACGAACACTTCGCCACAGCCATTCCCTGCCCAGCTTTCCAAAGAACTGCTCCTCGCTGGCCCCACGAGGGGGGCCCCCAAGGATGGGGGCTGGAGAGATGCTGAAGGAAGGCGTCCAGGGAGCAGAGAAGAGGGGTCTGACTAAGCATCGGCTGTGACTTGTCCTCGGACCGCCACACTCGCGGGAAAGGAGCATTGGGTTCCATCAGGGCGTTCCACCGCAGACCCTTTCCTTAAAAATAGGAGTAAAAATAACCTCTCCATTATGGTAAGCTGTGGTCATTAAGATCACCACAATGCACGTACTGAATTTGGAGAGGTGGTGAGGAGAAAACCCGTCAATTCCACACATTGAAAGGCAAAAGCACATTTATCTGTATCTCTGATACCTAAGTAATCACAAAATCTAATATTAGGGGACAAAATGAATAACTAAGTAAACAGGCCCTGGCCAGTGGCTCAGTGGTTAGAGCATCATCCCGCGCACAGGTTAGATTCCTGGTCAGAGTACAGAGGGGAGGTAACCGACCAGTGTTTCTCTCTCACATCGATGTTTTTCTTTCTCTCCCTTTCCCTCCCTCCCTCTCTCTCTTTCTAAAATCAATTTAAAAAAAAACATATGCTCGGGTGAGAATTAAAAAAGAAAAAGAGTACACGAGAGTAGCATATAGAAAAACAAGACTGATTCAGCAGGGAAAGTGGAAGTCACCAAGGTTTGTGGGTGCCTGGTCCTTAGGCCCCACCATCTGGCTCCAGCAGGTGTCGCTGCAAACAGACCAGGCAGGACACACAGGGACCCGAAAAGTCACCCCTCATCCCAGCTCCAGAATCCCTGCTTTCCAGAGGGACAACGAACACCTTGAGAGCAGGGGGGAGCGGGGAGGAAGTTTACATCTCAAAATGCCTACAACCTGGATTGAACATGAGTCATTCTGCCCTCGAAAACTCTGTGGTCCAGTCCTCCATGCTGATCAACCGTCCTCTCCCCACCTGGCCCCGCCCTCTGTTCTGACTGACACCTATAGTCTCATCCAGTTCTGATACACGGCAGTTTGGTGATCTCTTTGGTCTCCTGCTAAACCAGGCCCCTGGAATTCCACCTTCCAGCCAAATGGTTTGTCACGATATTTTCCTAAACAAATCCAATTCCTTTCTCAAGAAAAAAATCTGTGCCATCTATGAAGAGAAAAATGTCTTCTGTTACATACATAGGCATTTATTTCCTGTGCATTGGTCACAGTATTCTGGGGTGGGAGTATATTGAATGTTATGAGAGCACAGAGAGGCACGGGCCTAGGTTAGGGAGTCAGAAAAGATACTCCAAGGGAAGTGAAATCGAAGCTGAGATCAAGAAAAAGGGTAGAGTTATCCAGGAATAGAGGGAAAGGGGTCCAAGGCAGAGAAAAAGAACCCCAAAAGCCTAGAATAACGAGTGTGGCACATTCAGGGGATCACAAGAGGTTCCCCGTGTGGGCTGGGTGGGGCATGATGAGGGGGGAGCTAGAGACGAGGCTGGGCCAGGCCACACCTGATGGGTCAGGCGAAGATGTGTGATTTGGTCCAGAAGGCGATGGAACCACTGGAGGCTTTAAGCAGGGCGATGCTACGATCGCATTTGCACTAAGAAAGATGACTGGCAGGAGGCTGAAAAGTCGATTATTAAGAGGCAAAACTCGAAATAGAAACCAGTGGGAGGCAACCACAGTGGTCCCCCTGGGGAAGATGACGGTGGCCTGGACAAGGAGGTCTGAGTGGGAAACAAGAGACAGGAACAACTTGAAGAAATATGAAAGTACCCAGCTGGCATGGCTCAGTGTTTAAGCGTTGACCTATGCACCACGAGGTCACAGTTCGATTCCCCGTCAGAGCACATGCCTGGGTTGCAGGCTCAATCCCCAGTAGGGGGCCTGCAGGATGTGGCCCATTGATGATTCTCTCTCATCATTGATGTTTCTATCTCTCACCTCTCTCCCTTCCTCTCTGAAATCAATAAAAATATATTGTTTTAAAATATATATGAAAGAGAAAGGGGACTGCCATCTCATGATGGGGAGGGGGTGGGGGAGGAGTCTTGGGCAACTCCGCAATCTCTGAATTGGGCAACTAGGTGGCAGGTGGTATTGTCTGCCAAGGTGGGGAACACAGAGGAGGAGCAGGCGACGTTGGAAGAGATCTACTCCTCTCTCTCCCCGGCCCGTTGTGCAAAGACACGCATGTTCCCCCCTGGGTCAGTCCTGCTCACTGCACGTGCCCCTCGGAAGTCACCTGCCTAAAGGGGATCCAGAGAGGCCTAACCGGGAAAAAGCAGCTACATCATTTTCTCACGCATCATAGGGAACCAATAAAGAAATCTCCTTCAGCACTGCCCAGGCTGCCCTCTCCGGCCCTCATCCTGCAGCTCCTTCAGAAGAAACTTCCGGGTCAGCCCACAACCTGCCATCCTGGCCCCGTCTGGTCCTGTGAGTCTCAACCACAGACCTCCTCTCCGCCAGCCTGAGGGATGATGCCCTGGTTTGTTCTCTTCCACGCACATGCCATTCCTCAAGCCCAAGAAAGCCAAACACTCAGGTAGTATCACTTAGCCAGGCTGCAATTAGCAGATTAGCGGCTTGTTGGTCTTGTCCTGTGTCCCACTCTATGACCTCATGAAGGTCCGGCGTGCCTCAGCCCCGGGCTGCTCCGGGAAGGGGCCCTCGGCTTCTCTGGCAAAAAGAAAGAAAAAAAACCCAGCCTGTCACCGTGAGTTTCCCCGTTGTAGAGCTAAACTACAATTGATGTTCTGTCTCTATCAATTTCTCAGGAATGCCGGGACGCGGGCCCAGTATTAATGAAGACAGCAGAAAGGCAGGCATGCGCTTGGCCCCGCTCCAGAGCTGACGGAGAGCACGGATCCTGAGTAATTCCCGGAGACCTGAGAGGCCCGAACAAGGCAAAACAAGCAGGCTCGGGGGTCAGACACAGGCTTGGTGGGACAGACAGATGCCAAAAAGGCTTGGGAGAGAAGTTCTGCTGGGAAAATAGCCTCATGATCACCCCTTTTATGATCAGTATCATTTTCATCATCTGAGCGAAGCAATTTTACTCCAGACTAAAAGGACATCCCCATAGGTCTATGTATATGGCAGGATATGATCACCCACACACACTCTCACTCACACTCACACTCAGACACACTCACACATGTTCACACACACTCACACATTCTTACACCCAGAGTGTATATGACATGTTGGGGGACCAGGGCAGAGCCAGAACCACCTCTCAAGAATGGACTGATGTTCTGCCCCCATATTTTGACCAAATCCCTCCGCACCTCTCGGCATTGTCGCTCAAATCAGAAGCCCTCCCAGGGCACAAGTGGGGATAAGCCTTGATTAGTGTGGGAGGCCACACTGGTATCGAATTAAAAACCAATAAAAGACTTGTCTTCATCTCAGTTTGAAAAATGAATAGAAGCTGGTCATTGGCTCCTGTTTTTCAGACAATGTCATCTGGGGGCTTCTGGTTTCAGAAACACTTTTTAATCACATATAATTCCTTAATCCTTCCAAACTGATCAGCTCCTTCTAAGTTTTCACTGGCGCTAGTCAAGCTGGAACAACTCAGCTAAACCATCACTCCCATCAAACCATCATGCCAGCCCCTGGGATGTGGGTCTCTGCAGGATTCAAAAAATCCAGCAGCCTGGCCAGCGTGGCTCAGTGGTTGAGCATTGACCTATGAACCAGGAGGTTACAGTTCTATTCCCAGGTGTGGCATATACCCGGGTTGCAGGCTCGATTCCCAGTGTGGAGTGTGCAGGAGGCAGCAGATCAAATGATTCTCTCTCATCGATGGTTCTCTCGCTCTCTCCCTCTCCCTTCCTCTCTGAAGTCAACAAAAATATTTTTTTAAAAATTCCAGCAGACTCCGTGGGAGCCAAGGGTGATGGTGGGACATCTACAGCATTGGAGATGGCCATACCTGCCCTGCAAATTCCCATGAGAATCAAGAAAAACAAACGGGAGGTGCTACCCCTCCTCAATCAAGGAGAGCTAGTTTTACGAGGGATATGATCATCTTAACCCTGTCCTGAGGAGGCTGAAAAGGTAGATTTATTTCTAGGCTCCAAAGCCCTCAGGAGTGTGTTCCCTGAATTAGAAAACAGTGTGTGTCTCCTTGCTCGGAACGCCCTCACCAGGAATGTGCAACAAACATGAGGTGGTCACAACACGCAATGCCTCTTTCTTATATGTGCTGCCAGGGACTGCCATGGGAATTTAATTTATAACAGTTACAATAACTATAGTGATGGTGCTGGTAGGAAAGGAAGGTAGATAGAAAAAGGACAAGAACTACAAAAAGAAAGACAAGGAGAAAATGCAGAGGAGAACAGAAGGCCTTGCACATAGTAAATGCTCAAGAATTATTTCAGAAAGCAAGTTAAATGAGCACACACATCAGAAATGTGTTAAGCAAGTTAAATGAGCACACTCCGTCCCATGTAATACAACGAACACACGGGACCAGAATGGGTTTTTATGCCAAGTGTGGCCTCTTCCTAGCCTTGTGACCTTGAAGAGTACTGAACTTCTGTCTTAGTCAGTTTGGCCTACATGACAAAGTGCCATAAACAGGGTGACTTACAACCAGAAATGTACTTTCTCACAGTCTGGAGGCTGGAAGGCTGAGATTGGGGTGCCAGCGAGGTCAGGCGCTGGTGAGAACTCCCTCCCTGGCTTGCAGATGGCCACCTTCTTACCATGTGCTCACATGGCCTTTCCCAAGCGCATGTGCACAAAGAGAACTCAAACTCTCTGGTGTCTCTTCTTACAGGGACACCAATCCCATCAGACCAGGACCCTGCCCTCATGACCAAGTTACTCCCAAAGGCCCCATCTCTAAGGACCAACACATCGAATTTGGGGGGGTGGAGGAGGGGCATAATCCAGCCTGTAACAACTTAAACTTCAGTCTTCTCATTGGCAAATATCAATTCTTACATTTGTCTCTTGTATTTCCTTCTACTCAATCACCTCTCTTGTCCAGAGCTACACATTCTGGGCTGTTGTTAACAATAAGTTCTGAATCTCCTGACGGGTAGGACACATGTGCAGAAGACACACCCTGGCACAGAGGCTGCCCAAAACTGGAGGAGCCAGCTGAGGAGTCATTGCTGAAGCGGGGCTGTTCAAATATAAGCCGCTGTGAACACATCCTAACGTCCTACAAACTTCTGAGACTCCCTAAGGATTATTTCAAAGAACAGGTGAATGACAAGCAGCACTTCGTTACGGAAGAATTTAGATCACAGACTTACATTCCCATTTCTGAGAGAAGGTTTTAGAAAGCAGCCTTATGCGGAAGAGATATGGAAGACCTGAACAGGCCCAGGGCTATTTTCTGTGGAGAGGAGGCTTGAGACAGAGTGTGGAGACGGCTCTTACACGGACGTGGCATCAGCCACTTTTCATAACTTAGAGCTCTGTTCGCCTGTAGGCACTAAACATGGGGCATTCTGGGTTATCTTCATTACCCAAACTGCTGCTCAGGACTATATGTGCCTTTTCCATGTGGCCTTGCATGGGAGAGCTTTGTGGGTGAAGACCACCCCACCAGGACCTCAGTCCTCTGATCCCCATGTTTTACTCTTTCTGTTCAAAACACATTCCTATTCTGGGGTCAGATCAGGTGAATGAGGTGCACAACCCCCCCCCCCCGAAGCAGCACCTTCAGGGAGCCCCCGTGGCTCTGACTACTCTTGTCCATTCTCGCTCGCCACCACCATGATGAGTCCCCACACACCTTCTACAGCCTCAGCTACCCTGAAGGTCTGCTTGCTTCCAAACGC
Source organism: Myotis brandtii (assembly GCF_000412655.1). Classification (NCBI taxonomy): domain Eukaryota; kingdom Metazoa; phylum Chordata; class Mammalia; order Chiroptera; family Vespertilionidae; genus Myotis; species Myotis brandtii. The sequence continues at coordinate 6,150,824 of NW_005367354.1, read as the reverse complement.
CTGGGCACTCTTTTCCTCTAGTCCAGCCGTGGACATTTGAAATGAATAAAACTAAAAAAAAAAAAAGACCGTACCCTTTTATGTAATGATGTTTACTTTGAATTTATATTAGTTCACACAAACACTCCATCCATGCTTTTGTTCCGGCCCTCCGGTCCAGTTTAAGAACCCATTGTGGCCCTCGAGTCAAAAAGTTTGCCCACCCCTGCTCTAGTCCCTTCCTGAGAGAACAGTGGTTGCTCAGATGTGTATGTGCTGAAGGATGAGCCCAGTGTCTGTGAGGCTAGAATTGGGGATGGGACTGAGCATTTTCCATTTCAGCCGTACGGTGCTTTCTTCAGGCCCCATTGTGTGCCTCGAGCCACACTCTACTGTGATCTCTCTCTTTCTCTCTCTCTCTCTTTTTAACAAGACTTTATCCCAACAAGACTGTGGGCAGCTACAGGGCAAAGATCAAGTCTTCCACCTCCGTGTACCATTAGGGACTATTTTTGCCTTGAAGGGGGTCACAATTTTGTTAAGAAGGCAAAACCTGCTGTAACAGGGTGGAGTGTGGGACTTTGCCTGTTTTCTCAGAAGTGTGGCTAAGGCCCAAAGTCATGGACCAAGATGCAGGTCATCCCAAAGTCTAAATTCAGAGTCACCACTCCCCTCACTGTTTGCCTCAAGGTACCAAAGCCAGCTGCTCTATATCACGAACTGCCAGCCTCAGAAAGCAGAGACAGACAGAGGTGGTTTGCAAATTCAGGGTGCAATGTTCAGGGGAAAATGCCATGCCCTTCCCCCGCCCCAAAGCAAGAGAAGGGAAGGACTCCAAGAATCACTTGTACAGATTAGACGTTATTATGGGCTGAATTGTGGTCCCCCAAAATTCAAACGTTAAAGTCCTAATACCCAGTATCTCCGAATATGACCTTATTTGAAAATAGGGACATTGCAGATATAGTTAGTTAAGATGAGGTCAAAGTGGAGTTGGGGGGGTCCCTAATCCAATATGATTGGTATCCTTATAAAAAGAACACCATGTAAAGACACACACACACACACACACACACACAGAAAACACCATGTGAAGCTTGGCATCCACGAGCCAAGGAACTTCCAGAAGGTACTAGTAAAAGAGAGGCTGGGAAGAGAGTCTTTCCTAAGCCCTCCAGAGGCAGCATGCTGCCAAAACCCTGATTTTGCACTTCTGGCCTCCAGAACTGTGAGACAGTAAGTTTCTGTTGTTCTGGGCCACCTGCTTTGGGGTGTTTGTTAGAGCCACCCTAGGAACCGAACACAGAGGCATCTGCAAACAGGAGACGTGTGTCTCACCCACTTGTTCGAAGTCTGCTCAGCCTGGGGAGGCAGAATTGGCTGTTGCAGCCTATGAGACAGTGTGTTTTATCTGGCTTCCGGCCACCGGAGAAACACACAACAAAGGAAAGAGGAGAAGATAGGGATTATTGGCATGGAAGGCCTAACGACAAACACATTTGCATGTATTCCTACCCAGAGAGCCTGCCCTCCCTGTAGCCTGTGTGGTTTTTCTCCTGTGTTCCAAAGGGCAAGGCCAGGTGCTCACTCCAGACACAAGGTCTCTCCTCCTCCGGGTTCCCAGAGTTTGGGCCACTGCCCCACCTGGCTGATCAGCCATCTGCTACATGTAGTTTCTCTGTCTGTGCAGAGGGTTGGCTGGGCTTTCCCAGAGAGCATGGACCAACTGTACTTACTATAACTCTGGGTCAACAGCACAGAGGACATATCCTTTGTTAGCACCATGAGCCAGGTACCATGTTAAATACCTCATGTAGCCTGACCAGTGTGGCTCAATGGTTGAGTGTTGACCTATGAACCAGGAGGTCATGGTTCCATTCCCAGTCAGGGCATATGTCCCAGTTGCAGGCTTATTCCCCAGTTGTGGAGTGAGTGTGCGGGAGGCAGCCAATCAATGATTCTCTCTCATCATTGATGTTTCTGTCTCTCAAGAACACCATGTAAAGACACACACACACACACACACACACACACACACAGAAAACACCATGTGAAGCTTGGCATCCACGAGCCAAGGAACTTCCAGAAGGTACTAGTAAAAGAGAGGCTGGGAAGAGAGTCTTTCCTAAGCCCTCCAGAGGCAGCATGCTGCCAAAACCCTGATTTTGCACTTCTGGCCTCCAGAACTGTGAGACAGTAAGTTTCTGTTGTTCTGGGCCACCTGCTTTGGGGTGTTTGTTAGAGCCACCCTAGGAACCGAACACAGAGGCATCTGCAAACAGGAGACGTGTGTCTCACCCACTTGTTCGAAGTCTGCTCAGCCTGGGGAGGCAGAATTGGCTGTTGCAGCCTATGAGACAGTGTGTTTTATCTGGCTTCCGGCCACCGGAGAAACACACAACAAAGGAAAGAGGAGAAGATAGGGATTATTGGCATGGAAGGCCTAACGACAAACACATTTGCATGTATTCCTACCCAGAGAGCCTGCCCTCCCTGTAGCCTGTGTGGTTTTTCTCCTGTGTTCCAAAGGGCAAGGCCAGGTGCTCACTCCAGACACAAGGTCTCTCCTCCTCCGGGTTCCCAGAGTTTGGGCCACTGCCCCACCTGGCTGATCAGCCATCTGCTACATGTAGTTTCTCTGTCTGTGCAGAGGGTTGGCTGGGCTTTCCCAGAGAGCATGGACCAACTGTACTTACTATAACTCTGGGTCAACAGCACAGAGGACATATCCTTTGTTAGCACCATGAGCCAGGTACCATGTTAAATACCTCATGTAGCCTGACCAGTGTGGCTCAATGGTTGAGTGTTGACCTATGAACCAGGAGGTCATGGTTCCATTCCCAGTCAGGGCATATGTCCCAGTTGCAGGCTTATTCCCCAGTTGTGGAGTGAGTGTGCGGGAGGCAGCCAATCAATGATTCTCTCTCATCATTGATGTTTCTGTCTCTCTCCTTTCCTCTCTGAAATCAATACAAATATATTTTAATAAATAAAATAAAATAAAACATATATATCAGTAAACACAAGGGGAGTATTTATAATAGAAAAGGTACTATCTTCATTGAGTTCTTAGTCTTTAAAAAAAGACTTCATGTAAATTGTTTCATTTGATTCCCACAAATTCCTACAAGGTAATGGGTCTGTTCCCCATTTTAAGGATGAGAAGACTGAGGCTCAGAGAACATACCCCTTCTACTTCTCCACCCTGCCTCCCAGCGTGAGAGGAAAGCTGCAAAGATTATGAAAGATCATTATAATTAGGATCCATGGACTTCAGAGCTGAAAGGAACCTTGAATAACAGCTTTCCCAACCTCCTTACCAGACAGTTGATGAACCTGAGGTCAAAGGGGAAAAACTGACTTACTCAAATGTGCACAGAGCTCAGAAGAGAAGGCTGCATGTGCACTCTGGGCCCCCAGCCCCATCATAATTTAGAGGCATCTTCACCAAAGGCAAGATTAAGGATGGGGAAGGGGCTGTTCATATCAGGGGGCTGTGCGTGGTGGTCTGGGGCCATCACCCAGCTTCCTGATCCTGTATGCCATCCCTTCGGCATGGGATTCCTGTGAACATCCTAAGGACGCTGCTACTGGTAGGTGATGAGTAAACATCCTCATATGGCGTCCATACATCTGTCACCTGAAACCCCGGGTTCCATCAACATCCCAGCATTCACAGACCTGACCTTGCTTTCCTCACTCTGTCCAATCCAGCATCAAGCACACAGAGAGAACACACGGGCCACAGTCAACAATGGAAGGACCGAGCTAAAGCAGGAATGTAAATCATAGCTCATAAACAGTGTCGGCTTGGGTAAACGCTTTTAACTCACCAGCAGACCTGCCCACAATGGCAGTGAGGAGGAAAATAAAAGGATGTCAGGAGAGGCCGTGAGAAAAGGGGAACAGAGAAGCAGAGGGAGGAAAGACAGCAAAGGGAAGACTTCAGAGACTGTCTCGCTAAGAACCTGGGTGCTTGGAGTCCAGCCAGTGCCTTCACTCAGTGAGATCCCAAGCCCATCCCACCCCAGCTGGACTAGTAAACCCCAAGGGAGGGCCCTGGTGAGAAGCTGGCTTGGTAGCAACATTTCAAGGCCAGCAATGACAGACCCACTGACCCCCAACTCCCCCATCTAACTCCTAGCAGTCCACAGGCACCCATGGTCCTCAAACCACCAACTTCAGGTGGGCTTTGCCCAGGCCCAGAACTGATGAGAAACAGACAAGGCTGAGTATGAGGCTCCTCTATCCCATCAAAAGCTAGGGTCACTCTGTCCTATGCCCAGTGCCCAGTGGGCCCGAATAGGCTCCTGATTTGAAGTATCCACCGGGATTCAAATAACACATGTACAGGGACCAGCACACGCAGGGGCTCACTGCCTGGTAGTTATGATTATTTGTAATTACGACTATTTACACCCCACTTCCTTTTCCTCTTGGTCACACTGACCCTCTCCCCAGCCTCTGCCGTAGGTAGGTGTGACATGTGCGGCGCTCTGGCCTGAGGAATGCAGGCAGCATGCCCCGCTCCACTTCTAGGCCTGGCCCATTAAAACCTTCCATGTGTAATCTTCCCTCTTTCCCCATCTGTCAGCCAGACAGCCCAGCAGAGCATCCACAGCCCGGGGGGAGGCAAAACCACAGATGGAGGAGCTAATGTCCCAAAATGAGCATGTCTGACGCCACCTTGGAGACACACCAGGAACATCAGGTCGGTCTCTGTGCGATGAGAAATGCACCTGGATCATGAGCAATGGAGATCCGGGTATTGGTTTGGTACAAGCACTGATATTGTGCCCCCTACTGAGCATGCCTAGCCCTTAACCTTGGTTTCCCAAGAAGACTCCACAAGGACTAGAGCCATGTTCTGTCTGACGCCTACTTTTGTTGCTGTGACCTTCGGCCCGGCTTCTGGCAGCATCTCTGTGAGGCTTGACCCTTTCCTCTCCTCTCCAGACCACTGTTAACTGTCCTTGTGCCATTGGCCCAGACCCGCCTGACACTCCATCTTCACTTCCTGCCAATCTGAGAGCATCTGCAGCAGGACCAGCCCTGCATCCCCACCCAACCCGCTCCACACCCCGGCTTAGCTGGCTCCTGGCTGAGGGCAGTGGTAGAACCACAGGCGGTGCCTTCCTCAAAATAGGCAGCAGGACGTAATGAAAAGAACGTCAGATCCAAAGTCAGTCAAACCAAAGGGAAAATGCCAAGGCCATGTGTTAGCATGGTAGAATGCGGAAACATGGGTTATAATCCAGGAGCAGAGCTGCGGACACATTCCACCTGAGGTCTCCCTGGGCTTCTTCCCAATCCTGGTGTGCCTCTCGCCCCAGCCTCACCGGTCCTTCTATTTCCCAGCTCTTCTCCAAGCCCCGGCACAGACTCATGTCTCCTTCTGCCAGCGACTGCCCCGGTGCCCATTTGTTCACTCCTCTCAGCTGCAGGCGTGGCACAGCTCTACGTCTGGGGTGGGTATAGCACGCTAAAGCTATTGGCTATTGAGGTGTGTGGGAGTGTGGGAGTGTGTGTGTGTGTGTGTGTGTGTGTGAGAGAGAGAGAGAGAGAGAGAGAGAGAGAGAGAGAGAGAGAGAGAGATCTGGAACAGGAGGTCATGAAAAAAATACCCCTTTGGAGTAGGGGAAACTAGGGGGCCTCAGAAAGGATGTGTTACCTGAGTCAAGTCAAAACAATGAAAAGACATGAACCAACAAGGGAACAGCATATGCGAAGGCCAGGCAGTCTGGAGCACAGCAGGGGAAGAAGCTGGGGAGGGTGGGCTGATGGAGAGAAGAGCAGACACTGCAGATGGGCAGGTGCAGGGGACAAGGGTGCAGCTGCCCCCACCCGTCCTGGAGAGAAGAGCCAGGAAACCTTGATCTCCGCCCGGGCTGCAGCGTGTTTGCCATTTCTAAATCCTGCGATTCTGTTTCTCTTTGCCCCAACGTGGTGACTCAGAAAATCCCTAAAAACCACCCTACGTTTCTCACATCCAGCATCTGACTCGGAGACAGAAATCAGGCCGGCCCAGGCCCGGCGAGGTGGGCCGCCCGGCTGTCCAGCGGGTGCCCTTTCTCGGGCGCTGTGTCTCCCTGCCAGCCGGCGACGGCACCACATTATTTCAGCCCTGCCTCCTCTGTGCTTCGAATTCATATTTGCTTGACACAAACCATACAAAGTTTCAACACTTGGAGACTGCAAAGTAAACCATTTGTACATACCAGGTCTGGTAACACTTTAAATAATAGGCCAGTTAGTTAATGCTGCACTACAATAAAAATTCCCATCCAAGTACACATTACATCCTCATTAATGCCAAGTGAGTGCGGCGTGATTAATGTTATGACAATGAATAACTAGGAGCCCATGATGAGCACCAGGCTGCAGCAGCACAGTGGGGCTCAGGGCGGCTTCTGCCACCCCGGAGCACCCCGGGGTGCTGCCTGCCCCTCCACTGGGTGCTCCCAGCCCCTCCACAGCACAGCTTCAGTGAGATGGGGTGTGCCAGAAAGCCCATACGCAGCCAGTCCCAACCATGAGGCCGGTCGGGAGACAGCTGAGTGAGAGAAATATCTCCTTTGCACATGTCCTTTCCTTCTGAGGCAAAAGCACGTTGGGAGCGGGGAACCAGGCCCTCGTGTCCATGGGCAGGGAGAGTCCCTCTGTCACCTCCTAGACGAGACTGGGGCCGGGGAGTTGGTCTGCTCCTGAACCCAGGAGGGGTTCAGGGAAGTGGGCAGCTCTCATGGGACAATGACGGCTGTGTCCAGGGAAAGGTGGACTCGGTTATCACTGAGAGGCCCAGGCCAACACAGGCCCTGCCCTCAGGAAGTGTCCCTCAGAGCTGGGGAGGGAACTCTACCTTGTGGCTGGTCAACAGGCACTGTGCCCTTTTTCAGCATCTATCTCTACGCCATGGGGAGCTGGCCCCTGGGATGGGAGATCAGGGGAGAGAGGCTTGTTTTGAAGTCTGAGATGATAGGCAACTGAATAAGATGTTGACAACAGAGAAATGAGAGTTACATTAGGAGACAGGAGAACTTTATAAACCATGGGAACTGCCCTCTTGTCTTTGGGAGTATGGAGAAGACATGGTGACCCAAACGGCAGCTTCAGCTCTTCCCGTAGTGCTCTGGAGCTAATGTGGCTCATCCCACAGGCCCACCTCACACCCACTGCCCACATGGTTGGGGATTCTCTTGTGACCTGTGGAAGGCCCTAGGCTACTGGCCCAGACCAGACTTTCCTCAAGTGCTGGCTTCTGGCTCGCATCCTCCGCAGCTCTGCTGGGGCTGGGCTGGCCTGACCTACTATGAGCTCCCCTAGGCTCTGGGGCCTCTGTGCTCAGAATAGTCTCTCTCGACTATAGCAGATGCTCAGTACATGGTGGAACTGGGCTCTGAGTGGGGACCAGAACTCTCCATTTCCTCTGTGACATGGACCACCACCTCTAATACCACTGGCCGATAGTCACCTCGACCCACTGTTTTCACAAAGCAAATCCCAAAGTGGTGAGTCTCGAGGCTGAGACTGGAGCCCCAGATGGACATCAAGGTGAGGAAGGGTGGGTTGTCACTCCAAGTTAGGAAAGACCCGCTCAGACTTTCCACTTACATCAGAGTCAGTCCTATTGATTAATGAGTTGCTGGGCTGACCAAGAAGGAAGGATGAGAGCTGCTAGAAGTGGGTGTTGACTTTTCAAACAACCATAAATTCCATGAGGGTGACAAAGGCCTGCTCTGTAATTGTGTTCATTATTTACACTAAAACCTAATTAAAGTCATTACGCTTTTTATTCATTAAACACACTTGCTGGCGTGGACACCAAGCCAGCATAAGTGCTGCTAGGCTCCTTGTGGAAGTAAAGGGCCTCGGGTCCAGCCAGAGCCCAACACCCAGCCATCTTCTGAGTCAGACTTTCTCTGGAAAGGAAGACTCTGTGGAGGAAAACAGAAGGGGGTCGGGAGAGAGGCAGGAAAGTATCGCAAAGCTCCCCAGCAGCCTTTGTCCTTCCTTCCCCTCTGATGCAGGACCAATGGATTCCTTCCCCAAGCCCCATCACCACTGCAGGGGAATATGTCTAGGCCATTGTGGGCAAAGCCAGACACTGCCGAGTATCAGGTGAAGACCAAGGCCTCGGAAAAGGAGTCCATTTAACTAGCCAACATTTCCAGATGTTTCCTATGAACATGTTTCAGTGGAAGGCTCTTAAAAAAAAATGAGATCTATCTCTAAAGTCATTGACACTCTACTATGGATAATGGGAATTTAACCTATTTATAAAGCAATCTGGGAGCCCTTAGAAAAATACAAGGAGAGGCCACTAGGGAACTAGAGGAAGGTAGAATTCTTTCTAGTTGGGTTCAGAACAGCTTCATAAAGAAAGTTGAGAGTGATATGAGCCGGCTCCAAATGCCTGTCCCTCCACAGAAACATTGAAAAACTGTTAGAACCGACTTTGTCAGAACTCTGGAAAATAGTCAAAATATTATCACAATCAAGCAAACACTGAATGAAGTAAACGATTTTAAATGCTAGGAAAACCCTTATCTTATACCCTACACACAATCAACTCAACATGGATTAAAAATGTAAGACCTGAAACAATAAAATTCCTATATAAGACAGGGGAGAAATCTCCTATGGTCTTGGCAATGATTTTTTGACTCAGACATGAAAAGCAAAGGCAATATAAGCAAAAACAAACAAGTGGTACTATATCAAACTAAAAAGTTTCTGTACAGCAGAGGAAATAATCCACAAAATTTAAAGGCAATCTATGGAATGAGAAAAAAAATATTTACAAACTATCAGATAAGAGATTAATATCCAAAATAAATAATTAATCCTTATAATTCAATAGCAAAAAATAATAATAACCCAAATTAAGAATGGGCAAAAGACCTGAATAGACATATTTTCAAAGAAGACATACAAGTGGCTGACAGGTACTTGTATGAAACGGTGTTGACTAGCAGTGGCGAAAGTGGGCATCCTTGTCTTTTACTAATTTAAGGGGAAAGCTTTTAGTATTTGTCATTGAGTCTGATGTTAGCAGTGGGTTTTTCATCAATGCTCTTCATGCATTCCATAAGGCTTACGTATATTTTTGTACTTGACGGATGTCCTATCTAGAACAATCAAGCAAGAAAAATAAACAAAAGGCATCCAAATTGGGAGGAAAGAAGTAAACCTATCTTCAACCTCATGGTCTTACATCTAGAACATCCCAAAGATTTCACACACAAGAAGCTACTAGAGCTAATAAAGTCAGCAAAGTTGCAGGGTACAAGGTCAACCTGCAAAAGATTAGTTGTGCTTGAATACACCAGCAATGAGCAATCTGAAGAGAAAATTAAAATGGTGGTGGAAGAAGACTTGACGTGGGGCGGTGGACACACAATACAATATGTAGATGTTGTATTGTAGAATTTGCACACCTGAAACCTATAACCTATATAGTTTTATTAACCAATGTCATCCCCAATAAATTCCATTAAAAATATAAATAAATAAATAAATAAATAAATAAATAAAAAGAAAGAAAGAAAATTAAGAAAACAATTTCATTTACAATAGCACCCAATGCTCCAATAAAATATGTAGGAATAAATTTAACAAGGGAGATAAAAGACTTATACATAGAAAGCTACAAAACATTGCTGAAGAAAACGGAAGGAGACCTAAATAAAGGTGAAGACATCTGTGTTTGTGGATTGGAAGGCTTAATATTGCTTAGATGTCAGCATTACCCAGTGGCATCTACCATCACATTCCTAAAGGTAACTGGAAGTTGCATAGCGAGCACCTGCTTCTCTGAAGGGTTCCTGCCATTCTGTCTCTGTACTAAGCTTCTAACGAGAACCTTGGTGCATGTCAACAGATTTGTCGTGGTGAAGTCTGAAGGTGACAGTGAAGCTGCATTTTCCATTGGGATTTGTTTCTACAGTCAGCATGTCACATTAATGCATGTAAAAAAAAGCCCACTATTTACTATTTGAGATGAAATGAACTTTTTTTATATGCGCACACACGTCTGTACATATCATAGATGGTAGGACTTGTAAATAACATAGCAATACATTCCCAGAAACCTTTAGCAAATCAAAAATCCATAAGTGCAGACAGATTTGAACAAGTTCCCAACCTCCTCCTGTATTCCACTTCCCAGGAAAGCTCATGTTTGCTCTGCCCTCTCTTCACACCCTGGTTGACAGTCTTTCCAACTTTCTCCGGAGTTTTATCTCTCATTTGATAAGAGACGAGCCTCCCAAATTCCTTTTCCATTTGCCCAGATAAAGTACATGATGGAGTCTTCCACATCACAGAGCTGAGCCAGTGCTGAGCGCAACAGTCTACTCTTCCATTTGCTTCAAAATTCTATTTTTTTTAGGGAAGTCAGAGCTGATATGTTCAGCTGGGCAGGTTTTACACTGCACAATTCCAGGAGGGCCCACTCACTCAGAATGCGATGTGAGTGATTGTTCTCTCTCTCTCTCTCTCTCTCTCTCTCTCTCTCTCTCTCTCACACACACACACACACACACACACACACACACACACACACACACTTTCAGACTTATCCTCCAAAGCCAGTGTTGGGAGCAGAGTACACACTAGAGAGATGTGGCTGCGGGCAGCCAGCTCAGCTCTGTCTGACAGCACGGATGAGATGGCTCACGGTCCACTCCACTCCAGCCCTGCAGTGAGCCCCATTCAAACTCTTGTCTCGGAAGGATTACAAATGACCGCACACTTGGACCTCTAGTGAACACTATAACTGTTAAGTCTACAAGGGCATGCCGCAATCCCCAGGTGGGTCTGGCATGAATCACCAATTCCCCCTCCCTGGGCACAAGTGAAAGCCAAGGCCAGGCAGGACAGGGTGCCCCCTCTGTGTCTGCCCAGGCCTGGCACTCTGCTTTCATTCTGCTCCCCCTTGGCCATCTTCGGTCTCGGGTATCCTCCCTGCGTCCCTGCAGGTCCCCGTCCCACCCTGTCTCATGCTGAGCCATGTGTCTGGCTGCACTAACCAGTCTGTCACTTCACTGTATCAGGGCTGATATAATTATTGGACTGGATCCTGAGGCCATCTGTCATTTCCCTGAGTTCAGTTTTGAAAGCACAAAGCCTGGGTGCCTCACCTACCCAGCCTGCCGTGCGGCATCTGGACTGTTCCAGGGCCCTGTAGCCAGACCCAGATCACTGCTGTCCAAACCCACACAGGGCAGGGAGCTCTGCAGGTGTGGCTCTCCTCTCCTCCACACAACCACCCCATCATGCCCCTGCAGGAAGAGCGGCTGGGCTCACACTGCCTGACATGCCCTCTCCCGCTCTCCAGAGCCCCTTCCTAAGAGCTATTCCCTCCTCCCACCTCGAGACAGCCCTTCTCCTATTAAGAGATGCCTCCTCGGTGTTCCTATATAATCATGCCATCTACACAATTCCATTATGAACTTCTCCCTTCCCAGATAGGACTGGAAAGTTACAGAAGATGCAAAATTCATCTGTAAATGTCACCAAAGGTCCCACCTGATCAATCCTCCCATTTCAGAACCCTGATAAAAGGTGTGTGCGGCAGGCTGACCCTGAGCACCAGGGGGGTGGCCCGAGCCATGTGCCCTGGGTCCGAATCACCTTGAGACGACTTGCCAAAGCAGGTCCTGAGTGTCACCCGGACCAAACAGCCTCAGTAGAGGGCCAAGACCCCTGTGCAGCAGCCCTCTGCTCCCAGCCCCAGCACTATTCCCGAACTAAACCACAAGCAGGAAAGAAAGGGTCCCTCTAGATATCAGTCCCTCTGGGAACCCAGGATTCCAGGGTCCAATCAGAACAGCCTGGCTCCAGTAATACTGTCAGGGACGAGTCTGAGGTCCGTGAGCTGTGACGGGACCCATGTGTCCTCTAGAGGCCATGAAATAGACCCAACTCAGTCTCTACTTCCTGGTATGACCCTTGTGAAAGCCTCTATGTACTATTTTCCTACTATAACCTTTTGTGATGGAGGACACACATCCCCTGAGCCTTCTAGGAAAGAAGAAAGCAGGTTTCATCTGCAAAAATGTCTGATATTGAAGTCTGGCTGGTGGAGCCTGGGACCATGGCCTGACCCCGGGATGAAGCACTTGAGGAAGGAAGGCAGTATCGGTTCAGGATCCGGGAATGCTGGGCCAAACCCTGCACTTGCTGAGGATCTGGGCCAAGGACTGTCCTTCCTAAGACCCCATTTCTTCAGTAATAAAAGTAGGAGAATGATCCAAATTGGTGTCTCTTAAGCACACATCAGAATCAACCTGGGAACTTTTTCTAAATATGACCCCACCGTCCAGACAATGTCAATCATCGGATCTTAGGTGACCTAGGCATGGTAAGTTAGAAAAGTTCCCCAGCTAATTCTCTGCACCCCAACAGCCTTAGTTCCGTGTACAGACTTAACACTCTCCTCCAGGATGCTGTCCACAAGTTTGTTTCCTGACACCAGCCTGGTTACAGTACTTGGCTATGGCCAAGGCCAGTCTACACTTCAGAGATAAAACCGTGCCCCCAAGGCTAAGCCATCCAGTGAGGCCACAGCCACCTCTGCCCAGGCCAGCACAACTAGGCTGGAGACAGAGGTGTCCCTCACCTGTCCCCTCTTCCATGATCCCCAAGGTCCCTGCCTTTATCTCTTCCCCATCACACTAGACTGACTGTTACTATATTCCCTCTCCTGGTCACTCAAGGCGGGAGGGGAGTCTGTGTGTCTTCTATGTCAATGCACCACTTTCTGTCTGGTCATGCAGACTAGACAATTCAGAGTCGTCCTTCTTTACCTCTTTGCCATCTGACTTTAGGGATCTCCTGCCCTGGTACAGAAAACCCAGTACAGAGGAGTATGTGTACATTTATATAAGTGGATCCACTGCTTTCATTGGAATCTCAAAAGGTTTATGGTCCAACCAAAGTGGATAGACACTGTCTACCAAGCTGCCAAATGATTGTCCTGCACCACCACTTTGCATTCTGACCAAGATGACCCTGAGGACAGGGATTATATCTGAATCACCTCTGTTTCCCCATCATCTTGCTTGGTGTCTGCCACAGAGGAGGAAGTTCCATGCATGTTGACTTGAATTAGTAGCCACAGCCCAGAATGATTTCAACAGCATGGAAGCGGTGCCTCCCTCATGGGCTGGAAACCGAGAGGAAACTTTTGGCTCTATCCAAACAAGATAACAGCCTCTAACTCTGAAGGAAGCCTTCCATGTGATCCACTTTGCCAATGCAAGCGAGCCAAGCGAAGATGCCTCCAGCCCGTGGGAGGGATTTGGGGACACGATGCCAGGTGCTGTAGGTGATTCACTCTCAGGCATGACCGTGCACCTGTCAGTGCCAAACCGTCTTTCCACTGAACCAACTACAGAATCAGGGCCCCTGGTTGGATTGGGGGAGCCCAATGCCAAAGTTCCCACCAGCCCAAAGCTTTCTGCCAATCATTACTCCAGTCTTGGGCTCCCCTACAGATGCCGAGCTGTATGTGTCTTGTGCCGAGATGTTTATAGTTCAAGTTCCAGAGACAACTTGGAGGGCTCTCAGGCTGTAATCTACTTAGGACAAAAATCCATGACGTGTCCTTGGACTCCTGCAGCTTCCCGGGGGCATTCCAACTTGAACTTTAGAATATTTTATTTTCCTGCATGTTGTGTGTCCAGGTGAGAGACCCAAGAGGTGAGCCAGAAGATGACCGGACAAGCAAAAATGCAAAACATATATTTGTGAAGGGAAGAATCCAGGGTCCTGGAATCCCATTCCTCTGGTCATTTCCAGCAGTGGAATCCAAGCACAGAGAGATCTACAGAGGAACCAACGCCTCACTCATTACCTGGTGCTTTCCTGGGACAGAGGATGGGCAGCACCAACTTCTCAATGCCCCAGAACCCTGAGCTCAGGGCCTCCCGGACCACAGCGGTGAATAACATGGGTCCCCAGTCAAGCCTACGTGGGGATCCAGACATGCTTGGGGCAAACCTAACCAGAAACCTAACTGCATAAAGAACTGAACTGCCTTCAAGGAGAAAATTGGTCCTCAGGCAGGACTCACAGTGTAGACCCGGATGTAAGGTTTCTGCGCCTTAGAAAAGGAGGGGTCTGCATGCACCTAAGATCTCTCTTCTGTCCAGTTACATGGATTTGTGTCTATAGTCTCTAAATCTTTAAGACAGCTGGTAGCTGAAAAGGTCACAGACCAGTGCTCAGTGTCCGCACTGTGAGGGCCCCTGCACATCAGTGCTGTGCCTGCAGGGAGGGCGGCAGGGAGGCTGTGGTGACCACAGAAGATGACAGTAGTCAGAAGCCTTGCTCGGCAGTGTACCAGGGCCCGTGGTGAGAGGGAAGCTCAGCGAGATGGACAGTGGTTCCTAGAAGCCGTGGAAACACAAAGTAGCAGGTGGACATGCTTCTGAGCACACATCAGACCAGCTGGGGATGCACAAATATCTGGTGGGGACTTTGCAAGGGAGTCAAGACCTTATGAACCGATGGGGGAAATTCAGATTATTGTGACTTAATTCTTAATGTGGCTTTGTGTGCACAGATTGGGAAGCTGATCTCAAGCTCTAAGAGCAAGAAGAAGGGTGGGTGTGGGCTGTTCCTTTTGAAGGCCCAGATCGGCCTCCTGTGGCCTTACTTTCCTGACCCAAAGATGGGAACTCCCAATAGAAAGCTGATGCGCTCAGGCTGAGCTGCTTCTCATAACCCTTGGCCTCTGAGCCATTGAGCAAATCCAGTGCCTGGGCCTCCGATTAGGGGGAATTAGGGTGAGAGTCCCTGGCTGCTGCTCCATCACAGGGCACAGAGGGGTCTCAGGGCCTGCGTGGGCTAGAGCCCTGGCCCCTCACAGCTGAGCAGGGCAGCCACTGGTGAGCACTATCTCCTGAGCCACACTCCCATCATGAAGGCCTCAGCCTCATGACTTCATTGAACCCTAATTGCCTCCAAAAGGCCCCACCTCCTAATACCATCCCATTGTGGGTTAGGGCTTCAACAAATGAATTTAGGGGACACAAGCCTGCAGTCCCTAACACCACTCTCTCCCTGGCACCCAGGGCTCCAGCTGCATAAACGTCCTTCAATTCCTTGGACCCACCATGGACCCACCATGAACCCACCATGGACCCACCATGGACCCACAATGAACCCACCATGGACCCACCACAGACCCACCATGAACCCACCACGGACCCACCATGAACCCACCATGGACCCACCATGGACCCACCACGAACCCACCATGAACCCACCATGAACCCACCATGGACCCACCATGGACCCACCATGAACCCACCCCACCATGAACCCACCATGGACCCACCATGGACCCACAATGAACCCACCATGGACCCACCACAGACCCACCATGAACCCACCACGGACCCACCATGAACCCACCATGGACCCACCATGGACCCACCACGAACCCACCATGAACCCACCATGAACCCACCATGGACCCACCATGAACCCACCATGAACCCACCATGGACCCACCATGGACCCACCATGCCTGTGCACTTTGGCATCTGCCGTTCCCATTGACACAAACACTTTGCCCTGCCTCTTATCCTGGCTCCTTGGGACATAGCATCCTTTTGTGGCCTCCAGGATTAGGTTAGGTGCCCCTCGAGTGTTCGCACCACCCCCTGTGCCATCACACTTGGGTACTGCTCACTCGGCTGTCCTCCTCACCACACAGCACGTACCAAAGAGGAGGCTTACGTCTGGCTGGCTCACTGTTGCACCCCCAATGCCAGGCACAGGGCCGTACTTAATGCATATTTGCTGAGTAAAGTTGTAAATGAGAGTACAAATCTCTCTCGGCTCTTCCCTCATCCTGAAGAGCCCTGGAGAAAAGGCATGGAGGTTAACCAGGGGGACCTCAGAGATCATCTGAAAAATCCAGGTGTGCAGTGCAGGATTCCAATATAAGGAATGGGAGTCATGGAAATTAATGATGTGACGTTCAAACTTTCTGTGTTAGCAGGTTCGGCCTTACCATCCAGACTGCAGGCGTCCATGTGACAGACTGTCCCTTCCTCCAGTCCCCTCCCAGAGTATGGCAAGCACACAGCGCCACAAACTTGGCGACCACAGCCCAAAGACAAGAGGGACTGTCGCAGGCAGACTTCTCTCTGGGGGTCCTTTGGAGCCTCGTGACCTTCTGTTGGACACACATACCCTGAAATCCCCTCACTGGGAATAAACACGCACGCACACACACTGTATCTCCACTCCATCGCTCTCGTACATGGCATGTGTACATCCTCTTTATCATTCTCATCTAATCGCTATAAATAGCCTCTCCCCTCCTCCCGCCCCACAGCTCCTTGTCATTGCTGTTTTCCAAGACTGATGTCAATATCTGTCCATGTTTGTTCTTCTCTTATTTCCTCGCTTCAGCAGACATTTGGGGTCAGGTTGCCGTCTCCGGAGGAAGGCAGCGTTTAGAGGGAGAGTGTTTGCCAAAAGGCCTGGCTCTAGCGCTCAAATGTGGAGCCAAGGCCCTGGAGAAGGCTGGTCCCCACGGACGACAGCAGCTCACGCTCTGACTTAGTCTCCTGACAGGTCCCCTCAGAGCTGACCCAATGGCAGCCTCCTCCGCACCCCCACTCCCCTTGCACCTGCCTTCCTTCCCACCCACAGCCCTGCCCAGGTGTTCTTCCCCCCTATCTAATGGGGAGGGTGCGACACAGCTCTGGCCACTGGCCTCCCAGGAAGACTTCCCTGACCACTGCCACACACACACACACACACACACACACACACATGCTCACACTCCTACTGCCATCCAGGCAACACTGATTTCGCTTCTCCCTGCAATCTCTCAGCCGCTCTCGAAATAAAAGGATACACACAAAGCACCTGGAATAAATGACCCACTCCGGGTAACGGAGAACACACCTAGGAGTGAGCTGTCTGAACTTGGCAGTGGCTGGCCGACAATGTGCAGACGACGCCACGTGCCCTGTGTTTATGCTTCACGCTCCAGAGCCAGCACGGCCTCAACTGCTCAATCGTTTTTTATCCAAGTGAATGAATAAACCTGGACTGGGAGTAGGAGAACTATTCTAACCAGGCTCTGCTATTAACTCCCTGAATGACCTTGGACAAATCCCTTGAGTGCTTCAGGCCTCAGTTGCCCCATCTGTAAAATGGGGATAACCTTTCCCCACGCCCTCTCACAGGATTAGTGAGAACCAACAACTAAGGGCTTGCAAAGGTTCGAGGACCAGAGAAATCAAGTCTCCCAGTGAGAGCCTTTGCGCCTTCCCAGCCCCTGAGAGGCGGCAATGTGGATGCCACCAGCTGGACTTACTTCCCCATCTGACTCCAGGGAAATGGTTTCCCCAGAGCCTTAAAGAGAGAAGGAACGGAAATTACTTTTCCCCTCAGGACTCTGAGCTAGGCATGTGGCCAACATATTTTTATTTAATATCAGAGTCAAAAATCCTAAGACCTCCACATCCTTCACACCAGTGTCAAAACTGGAACAATCTTAACACACAAATCACTTTCACTTCCATTGTCTCTGGACATGACCCTGCATAGGGCAGGAGGGGTCTGCCTGCCCAGGAGCAAGAATCACGGGCCTCCGGCCTCGCTGGGGCCCTGGCAGGTACCCAGGGTCCCTAAAGTCCCACATGCGGCCCCAGCTCCCAGCCACGGAGTGACCGACCACAGCCTGTGCACGTGGGCGTGTGCCCTGCGGGACAGGGACGTCACGGTGCCTGGACGTGGGGCTGATTAAAGAGGGTTACGTGAATTGGCGAATTAAGTCGTCCAAAATTGGATAAAGCGATTGTGAAATCTGTTTTGAGTCAACCTATACATGTCTCATTGCAGGAAAATGTTTCGGTAAGAGTTCATGGAGGGAAAAAAAAAAAAAAAACCCAGCAACTCATTGTTGGCTGACCTTCCTGGGCTCCTAATATTCAGTCCCCCAAAAGGCATCTTAGCCATGTAATTTCCAATATGGGAACAATTTGAGTTGCAATTAGGCAAATCTCAGAAGGTTTTGCCACTGATTTGTTCGTTCTCTCAATATTATTCTATAGGACACACTCAAATACTGTGCCAGGTTCACGCAGAGGGCAGCTGGGAGTGGCGCAGGGGGGCTGCGGGGGCCAGCGAAACGCAGCACTGCTCGGTAATGGCACCGTTAAGCCTCTGGCGCTGGGCACATGCCGCCCCCAAGGGCATCTACTAACGGCCCCATGGAGGCAGGAGCCATTGGCCACTCAGAGCTCTGCACTGTGGTGACAGCAAGTCCCAGGCACCGGGCAGTGAGTGGGGACGTGGGCAGAGTAGCTCCCACCGGCAACGCAGCCGGGGACTCCAGGTGAAGGGCAAGCTGACAGACTCCTGGCAGGAACGTTAGGTTGTGTTTCAGGCCGCAGCTTTCACTGAGCACCTCCTCTGCCAGGCCCCCTGCCCGGCCCCAAGGACAAAAAAGACAGAGCCTCGACCTCAAGGAGCCTGGTAAGCAGACATTCCGGCAAGCCCAGCTGTGGCCCAAGACAAGTAGCTGCAACAAAGGTCTCATTTTCAAAGGTGCACGAGAGCACAGAAAGGACGCGACTACCTCTGCCCGCCGTGTGAAGGCTTCCCAGAGAAGGGCGCACTTCAGTGGCCCCGCAGCGTGGAAGGTGCTAGAACACTAGCGATACCATGGACCACCACAGATCGCTGGGCTCTACCTCTGGGCTTCCTGTCTCACTGAGAAAAATAAGCCCTAGTTCAGTGATGGCGAACCTTTTGAGCTCGGCGTGTCAGCATTTTGAAAAACCCTAACTTAACTCTGGTGCCGTGTCACATATAGAAATTTTTTTGATCTTTGCAACCATAGTAAAACAAAGATTTATATTTTTGATATTTATTTTATATATTTAAATGCCATTTAACAAAGAAAAATCAAAAAAATGAGTTCGAGTGTCACCTCTGACACGCGTGTCATAGGTTCGCCATCACTGCTCCTAGTTCCTTAAAGCAATTATCCACTTTTCATTTTACATAACAGCCAGACCCTATTCTTAACTGTTCCGCTTGGCGCTCAGCAGGTCTCAGTAAGCACCCCCGGATTCTCTGAGGCGGAGATGATCCCCACGGATGAAATGCCTCCACTTCCGGCTGCATGGTGCTGCTCACACCCCAGAACATGCCCAGAGGAACCCCTCCTCCTCTTCGTCCTGGTCCTGCACACACTCACGCCTCCTCTGGAAGCAGAGAGATAACTGTCCCTGCTCTGGATCCTACCCTAATCCCCAGGCTTTACTCATCAGGGTAGCACGTCTGCCAGGATTACTTCTCCGTGATGTCCTGGGAAGGACAGAGAGGGGGTTCTCGCTTACCTATGATTCCCTGGGCAAGACCCTTCACACCACTCAGCCTCAGTCTCCTCATCTGTTAAATGGGCTGAAACTGCTCTACCTGCTATCGATGGGGAGCGGTGCTCCTCTGAGAGGTAAGGGTTTGTTTCTGCTGTGGTTAGTAGTGTTTTGTTTCTGGCTGAATGACCGGCCTGCTGCCTCTTACGAATACTCCCACCTCACAAACTCTTTCTGCCAAGATAGTTGTGGCTTTGTTTGGGGCCACAGCTCCCCTGAGGCAGACAGCAGGTCGTCTGCAGTCCTCTAAGCCACAGCCAGCACACAGCCCAACCCGACACCAGACCTGTGTCTCCCTGAGCTGAGCATGGGCCTCGGGGCTGGCAGGGAGTCAGGAGAGAAGCCCAGTGCACCAGCAGATTCTGAGAAATACCACTGGGCTGATAAGATCTGATTCTCTCATTGACCCATTGCCCTAAGCTGAGTGTCCAGACTGTGTCTGCACCAGCGCCTGGAGTTGGGCTCAGTCCCGGCCCCAAGGAGCCCCTGTGCAGTGAGCAGGCCAGTAGGTCAATGAATGAGTGCAAGGAGGAGCAAAAACACCTGAAGTCAGGACCAGGGAGGGGCCCTCGGGAGGGAGGCAGGGAGGGCAGCATGAGGATTTCCCCAGCAAAGGCCGTTCCTTAGGGGCCAGATGGAGAAGCAATCTCCCACGGAGCCTCTCTTCCTGATGACCCTCTCCTCCTTCCTGTCGCCTGTCTTCCTCCCATAGATGGCTGGTAGAGGGCTGGGGCGTAGTTTTTCATTAATGCTTGTGCTGTTCAACAGAGTTATCAGTAATGGTTGTCTTCTCCTCAAAACTTCCAAAGAATTTCTTCTGTACCTACCTAATGGCTCTGATGCCCAATAAACATTAAATCGTAGTATCAGCCATTTCCCTAATCAGAAACCAAGCTCCTGCCCCCAGTCATCTAGAAAGCAAAACAGAAAGATCTGGGTCCTCCAGACCATAGGGATAAAAGGCCTTCGAGCTCTTCTCTCCACCTAGTTATACCCCCACTTCATTCTGGGTCTTAATAAAAAGCATTGGTTGATCTCTCCCCCTAACCCCTTGTATGCCTGCACATAAGCATAACCAATGGACACAGACACCAGGGGGGCGAGGGCATGAGCAGGGGGGGAGGTAATGGGGGGATGAGGACACATATGTAATACCTTAATCAATAAAGAAAGGAAAAAGACAAAAAAGAAAAGAAAATGAAGTTAAATAAATAAATAAAACCAGACACACCTGGTTCCAAAAAAATATTAAAATTTTAAAAAAAATAAAAAGCATTGGCAACGTGGCGAATGTTCCTCTGGGCCTGTAAACATTTTTACTCCAAACACATCAGCTGCAAAATGTTGGAGAAAGAGCAAGAAAAGAGCAAGAAGGCCAGATCTGCTTCGAGCCAACAGCCCGGGGGTGGGAGTGAAGACCCCACTCGGAGCGAGCTGCCCAGCGCCTGGGTGGGCACGTGCAATTCACAGGCAAACCAAGCTAGTAAAATGAGAGGGGAGGAGGGGAAGTTTGGGTTCTTTTTTTAAAGGACCCCCAATGTTAAACATAAAGCCTCATGAAACATTTCACGGCTGGAATCAAAACGTGGAAGACCTGCTACCATGGCCCAGAGCAGTTCACACCTCTCACACAAAGAACTTGGAGGCCTTCCCTTCCTCCTCTCAGCTGCCTGGGGTTGCGGGGAGAGCAATGAAATTAGAAATCTAATGGCTTGAGATCAGAAGGAAGTTTACACAAGCCACACACGAAAGGCAGAGCCCTGACTACACACCTCTGTCCTCCCTGATGAAGGCCCAAACCCAAGCGGTAGTGGAAAGCAGGAAGGAACCATGAGCAGCAGATTCACGAACCTGGATTGCTGTGTCCCAGCAACCTTTTGCCGATGTTAGAATGCCTAGCTTTTCTGATGAAATTGGTATCGAAGAATCATGAGGCTATGTTTGGGTTTTGCACATGCCCACTTCACAGGAGGAACCCTCGATAAATTGGAAGGCTTCTCGGAAGCTAAAACATCATCAGCTTTGACACTAAACCTACACCCAGGAGACACAGGACTCATGAATATGCTAATGGCTTTTCCCTGCTGTGGCCTTGCTTGGGGCATTGAGGTTGCATCCCTGGCTTGTACACCGTTGGTGCTAAATCTCACCGGTTGGTAGTCTTCGGCAGATTCCCTGCTTCCCAGGAACCCAGCAGCATGAACCACAGATGTTACCGGAGTGTCTCTGAATAAGATAAGTCTCCTGCAGAGTTCTGACGATTTCGTAGTTGGATAAATGTTCTCCTTAAAATGGAACAGTAGCCCTCGCTGGTTTGGCTCAGGGGATAGAGCATTGACCTGCGACTGAAGGGTCCCAGGTTCGATTCCGGTCGAGGGCACATGCCTGGGTTGCAGGCTTGATCCCCATTAGGGGACATGGAGGAGGCAGCCAATCAATGATTCTCCCTCATCATTGTTGTTTCTATCTCTCTTTCCCTCTCCCTTCCTCTCTGAAATCAATAAAGATATGTTTTTTAAAAAAATGGAACAGTAACCTGATAGCTGAAAGGTTATGAATACAATAGAGCTTTAAATATTTTCTAAATTAAAACACAACAGAATGATACACCAGCCGACAGACAATTCTGGACCCCGGGGCATCTGAATAGGTGCTGATGCCGCTGGAAGGTAAGCTTCGTGAGGGCAGGGGCGGAGTTTGGTTCACTGCTCTATCTGTGATACCAAGAAAGAGTGATGGGGCATGGTGGGTGCCAGTAAGAATTTGTTGGATGAATTGGATGATTAATTCAATAATTAAATTTAATGAACGAAAGAGGATCATCTTAGGGGGCCCTCCAACACATGGCACTTACTATGCAGACAGCCAGAAGCAATAAGATGTATCTATTCCCAGTTAGGTCACCCTGCTGAAGGCAGCAACTGTGGGCAGTCAAGTTCCCCCATTGGTCATTCCCTCACCAGCACTTATCTACTGAGAACGTGCCGGGTTCCCAGCCTTGGGTCAGGGCGTGGCCGGGACACCACGGCAGAAGTGACATCTTGGACCCGTCCAGGTACAGTTGTCCACGGAGCCCTGATTGGATTTCCAGCCAAACTGGAGGCTTGGGGCTGGCAGAGGAGCGCGGGGCCCGGCCATCCTGTGGGACCTGAACATCCCACCAGGGCACAGTGCAGGCACCCGGGGCCCTTTGGCTCCTGCCCTTCCTCATATCTATGTGCTTCACCTCAGGGATGTGCAAAAAGCTGGGGGCAGGGTCACAGCGCTGGTCCGGACCAGAACGTATATGTAACAAAGCAAAGGAGGGCGTCTGAGGAAACTAGCAAGGAGCAGGTTTCAAAGGGCCTTCGATAGAGGAAGCACTTTAAAACCGCAAGCGATGTTAGACAAAGTGGTTAAGAAGATAAGACTTGGGATCAAATCGGCCTGGGTTGGAATCCAAGTTTTGCGGATTAGCAGTCATGGTAAATTGGAGGAGTTAAGCCGGTTGAACCTCCGAGTCTCTGTCTGCAAAAGAGAGGCAACGCTCTGCGCGCATCGGAGTCATCACAGGAATTCCCGGAGACAGAGCTGAGCACCGCACCACCCAGAGAGCCCTCCGTGAACCGCAGCTGCTGTATGAATGGTGGCTCGGGATCCAGGAACGAAAAACGCACCATCCGATCTGACTTCTGCCCACGAGGACGCTTTGCCTGAGTCACAGGCCTGTCTGCCATGACCAACCTGTCTCCCCATGCCACCTGCTCTGCAAAGGCTCCCCCCTCTCCAGGAAACCAAAATGCCATCTTTCTAGAAACGTCTCTAACAGGCCGCCACGCAATGCTGCCTCGCACCATAGAAAGCGGTGTTTGCTTCAAATCATCCCAAAGAGACCAAAAGCTCTCTGAGGGCAGAGATGGCCCTGACACCATCACAGCCCCCACCATGCCTCATTGAGAGCCAGCCTGGGCACATGTCCCTTCATTGAATCCAGGTCCACAGGAGAGCACAGGCCTTTCAGCCTGTCGGGGGCAAAAGTGCTCCCCATGCCTGCACTCCGTTCCGCTGTCTCCACACACCTGGGGCTGCCTGCCTCCTGGCCTATGACATCTGGAGACCCTTGCATGCATCTGTTCGCCTGGGCATTGATCCGCCTGGCCCACATCTACCAGGAAGGGAATCTCCAGGATGAAAAGGCTGGAGAAGTCAGAGATGATGGATTCAATTGGAGCTGAGCGACCAGGACTCTAACTTGGCTCTGTGCTGCCTCGCCATGAGCGGTCTTACACTGGCCCCGTCTCTCTCCCCCATGTGGTTTCATGGATCTCTATCCTCAGTCACATGGAGCCTCGGGCCCCATTACAAACCAGAAAGGTGTCCTGTTTGAAAGCCAGATGGGGGTGGGGCTAAAGACCACCCCACCAGCCCCTCCTTCCACTGAAGGCCTTGAGGAGGAGGATTGGCCAGATTCCTGGGTGCCCCTGCTCTGCCCATTGGGTGCTGTGATCCTCCATGGCCCAGCGGCTGTCAGAAGCTCAGCTCCTCAAGAGCGTTTTCCCAGAAGAGCAGGGGCTGGTGACCTGGCCGCTCCTGACCCACATAGCCAACCCCCTGGCATGAATGAAGTCGCTCCTGTCGATGTAAGAAACATTCAAACCTGTGGAGAACTTTTGTGAGTTCATTTGAGCCAAACTGACGACAATTGACAGGAAGCAGAATTTCAATGGATTGAGAAAATGATCCAGAGAATGGCAATTTGCACCTTATTTTATATATTACAATTAAAAGAGGAGACATATGTGGTTACATGAAATCCATTGATGATAGACTAGGGAGGCAGGAGAGAGCAAAGCAGAGAAACCTCTGGGATTGGATAAAAAGTAAAATGATGGACATGCTTCTTTTACTTAGGGGGATGCAGGATAGTTAACAGTCAACAATCTATATATATATATATAAAAGGCTAATATGCAAAGTGTCCCCTCAGGAGTTTAACCAGGAGACCAAGCATTCAATAGCTCGCTGTGACATGCGCTGACCACAAGGGGGTGGCGCATAATGAAGGAAGGCCCCGGCCGGCAGCCGACAGCTGGGGAAGGAAGGCCCTGGCCAGCAGCCAGAAGGCCCCGATCGGCCCTGATCGCCGGCCAGGCCTAGGGACCCTACCCGTGCACGAATTTCATGCACAGTGCCTCTAGTAACTCAATAACAATGAGGGGATTTGTGGCCTCCACTCTGGTGCAG
This sequence comes from Myotis brandtii, assembly GCF_000412655.1. Lineage (NCBI taxonomy): Eukaryota > Metazoa > Chordata > Mammalia > Chiroptera > Vespertilionidae > Myotis > Myotis brandtii. The sequence continues at coordinate 6,126,207 of NW_005367354.1, read as the reverse complement.
TACCTGTGCTTTGAGGGTATGGAAGGAGGAAATTACTTTGACATTGCAAAGTTATGTTATCGTAGATGCAAAAAGACAATAGACAGGCTCAGTTAAGGTAAAGACTGACCTTTGTCAGGGAAGATGCCAGCCTAGGACATGATTACCCACCATAAACTGCTTTTAGTTAAAATTTTAATTTCAGGTCACCCTATGTGGTTACTTTAGGTCTCTGAGTTTGCAAGGCCACCATGCAGGCCTTCCCTGAGCTTGTCAGGTGTAGTATGTGGTCCCCTTTCATCCACACGCTCACTCAGAAAATGCAAAAATGTGCACAAGAACGGATGGCTCCTGCCCCTCACAAGGTTGCCACCTCCAAGCTCCGCACCCATGCCCTGAGCTGCTGTCCCCGCCTGACCAGACCCTGAGGTGGGCAGTAGCCCCTTCGGCAGCAGAGAGACCCACCCCACAGCTCAGCCAGCTGCTCCAGCACCTCCGCCAGGCCAGTGCTTATGTCCAGTGCCCACCCACAGGGATGGGAAGCCAAGATGCAGAGGCCTGCCCGGCCCCTTGAGCTCCCAGGCTCATAAGGGGAGCAGACAGGGTGGCAAGTGCTGTGAGAGGGAACAGCGGGTGCTGAGGACAAGGCAGCTCTGTCACAGAGGAGAGGACAGGAGCCCTAAGGTGCAAGGGGGCACTCAGCCGGAATCCACCCCTGGGGCTCAGCTCCTCCCGGAGCCACCGAGCCCTCTGCCCTCGACAAGCACCCGGAGGCCCCTCCAGCACCTACCTGCACGCTGTCCAGGGGCTGCCAGCCAGAGAGGCCAATGCCCCGGCTAACCAGCAGAACCTGCACCCGAGCTTAAAAGGACTGACAAATCCAAACACCCCCAAAATGAAAGAAACCAAGATAACAGAGAACAATAGTGAAAGGAGACTGGCATGTGGGTCCTGGCTCTCACCATACTCGCTGTGTGACCTCAGCCAAGTCACTCAACCTCTCTGATCCTTTCTTTCCTTCTATAATAGCAGTAAGAGCCTACATTTATTTTTCTAAATGTGTAGATCCCCATGTGTTTTTACATAAATGATCTTAATTGAATACTTTTAAACCCCTTGAAGATAGGAACTGCCTCCCCCTTTTTGCAGAGGAGGAATAAGGGGTCAGAGAGGTCAACCTTTATTCCAGTTAGGGGCGGAGTCTGGGCTGAAACCAGAACTCCTAACTAGTCCCTGCCCTCCCGCTCCGCCTCCTCCTCACCTCCCCAGACACCCTTCTTGTCAAGGCTGCCCAGAGCCTCCTCACTCAAGGAGGCTTCCTCCTCTCATGACTTACATGTCTGGTTTCTTGCAGCCTGGCTTTCTGCCGCCTGGACCCCTCTGGAGGGGTCAGCTCCAGAAACATTCACTGCTCACCCTCAGAGCCCCCCAAATAGAGCATTCTCTTCTACCGGCTCTGCAGACCAAACGCCACCAACAACAGCAGGTCCAGAGAAAAATGCAGGGGGAGAACTTCTGGGGTGGCTGCAGGAGTGTGGGCAGGTGGGGCAGGGAAGGTGAGGGGTCATCCAGAAGCAGATAAACTTTACAGGAAAAAGAGGGAGGGGAGCCACCACACCAGCAACACAATACCCACAGCAGAATAGTCCCCAGCGTCCCCGAGAGGGCGACGGGACAGTGCCGCTGCGGGTTCCACGAGGGGAAGACCACACCTGGCTCCAGGGCCAGGCCAGCTGCCCGCCCAGCCTCGTGGGCAGCACTGACTCATGGGGGCCCGAGGGGCCAGCCTGGCCCGGCTCTCAGCACGTCTGACTCACCGTCTCCTGCCTGAGCCACCGTACGACATTCCTTCTCCCAGAAACAACATCCATCTTTTTTTCAACTGGCAAAGGAGCTTTTTCATGTTCTTGGGGCTGTAAACTGAGCATCGAATTTTCCGCAGCTTTTCCTTGTAAGTATGCCTGTGGGAAAGTGAAAAACAAGTCCATTTTAGGGCCTGAACCTTTTCCTCGTCCTTGAGCTGCCTTAGTTTCTCTCAAGGTCATTCACCCAGCGGGGGAGTCAAAGCAAAAATGTTTCAGCGACACCATGGGTCAAAGTAAGCACAGGGCAGATGGGCTCAATGAATACTTACTCTACAGCAGCTCCCATTCCCCACCTTGTGCTGGGGTGTGCCTGTTTCTCTCCTGTCTTTACAATAAGCTTGCAAAGTAGGAATTGTTATCCCCATTTTACAGTCATGGAAACTGAGGCGCAGAGAAGTTAAGTAACTTGCCCAAAGGTAAGTATTGGAGCCAGGATTCAGGCTCAGGTCCCAGAGCTTATATCCCTTGACTGAACCACACGGCTTCTCTACTTTCACCCATTTGTCCAGGTAGAGAGCAGCCCATCCTCCAGCAACTCACACACACACTCACATTAAATGCAGTCGACTGGCATCCTTCATGCCCTTGGCCAAGCTGTCTGCTCCATCATTCCTGCCTCTCCCAGCTCCTGGGCCAAAGCCCCCGGTTGCACCTACTGGGGAAAGGCAGAAGATGAAGGAGACACCAGCCATCTGGTCTGGCATCGTGTCCTCCTGCGGAATTACTGACCTCGACCAACCTATGCAAGACTCCATTCCTCAGATCCGTACATGAACCCACCTGGGATTGAAAGCAAACCCTTGTAGATAAACACCCCTCCAGGGACACAGATGGTCCTCGGGAGCACCCCTGCTCCTTTGCAGATGGGCCTACCAATGTGCAGGTAGCCAGGTGGGCACTGCCCAGGTGCAGTGAGCCTGTGCTAGATATTCTGGTTGGCTCTCCAGCCCCGCCCTCCACCCTGCACTCTGCCCCAGGGCTGCAGAAATGGGCTCCCTTGCCCTCTGGCTTCCGGTTGGGTTTGGCCAGTGGAAGGTGCTAGCTCTAACGTAGAGGGCAGGAGGGTACTTGTTAGTCCCTTCTCCCATCACCCTGCTGTCAAGCCGTGGCCTCTTCCATCAGAGTCCCCAGCTCCTCTCAGGCTGCCTTCTCCCCTGGCTCTGTCTGCACCTGTAGCTCCAGATCCAGCTCCCCCTCCCAGCCCTTGCACCCCATCATTGCTGCATCATCCTTTCTGTGGCCCTTGTCCTTCTCATACTTTGTAAACAGTCCCTCCATTAAACTCTGCTTGGTTACTCCCATCTGTTTCCTGCTGGGACCCCAATGCGCTTGAGAGTGGTTTAGGGCAGAGGCGCTGACTTGCACAGGAAGGAGGCAGGGTAAGTGAGGACGACCTCTGTGGCTTTTCTTGGGCTTCTCTCATCATCAGAGTCTGAACATTTTACATGCCGCTCTTAGTGCATTTGCTGCTCCTTTAAATTATTGAATACAGTCTGGAAATACCCACATTCCTGTTAGCAACAGCCTCAATCCCCTGGCAGTAAATCCCCCAAGGGCTAAAGAGAGAAACCTTGGCCTTTGAGCCTTTGCAGGATCCCCAGGTAGACACTCTCACACTCGTCCATGTGCAGGTAAGACTGTGACCCAACACCACATACTGCCTAGCATAGTTTTGGATTTAAGTGTAACATTTTTATTGAAATCCATTCTCTTCTCTGTCTCCAACAGAACTGACTTGCTTTCTAGTCTGGACAGGTTTCTTCTTGATGGGAGAGATAAAGATGACTAAGACCCACTTCCTATTCTCAAGAAGCTCACAGGTCAGAGAGTCTGGTGTGTTAGGAGCTGTAAGAACAGAAAGGGTGACTCTCACATTGGCTGGAGGTAGTAGGGAAAGTTTCACATGAGAGATGTAACCCAGAATGTTATCTGAAGGGTGGGAAGGAGCTCAGCAGGTGAATACGATGAATGAGGCCATGTGAACAGCACGTGTAAAGGTATGGAAGAAAAGTCTATTGCATTCTTGTGCCGTAACCATGGCATGTGACTGGAGCTTGCAACATGTATGGGGAACTGGTGGTCATCAGCCTGGAGAGTGAGGCAAAGGCCTTGTAACTGTGCTCATCATTCAGAAAGGAGTACAAGAGCACCCGTACACCAAATTATAAATGACTAGGGGCCCAGTGCACCAATTCATGCACCTTGAAAGGAACTGTGGGCCGTGAGGCTGCAGTGGGCACAGGGGCGGGTCTCGGCCCATCCTCCACCCCCCTGCCCGGCCCCTCCCGCCATGGCCCCTGGTCCCCTGTCTGCCAGCAGCCCTGCTTCCGCTGCCACTGCTCCCACATGCTGACGGCGCCAGCCCCGCTTGTACCCACTGACGGTGTGGAGCGATTGGGGCTGGTGCCAGCAGTGGGTGCGAGTGGGGCCATTGTTGGCAGTGGGTGCGAGGGGTGCCTGCCAGCTCCAATTGCTCCTCAGGAGCAGGGGGAGGTGGAGGTGCCAAGCAATTGCACCGGCAGCAGGTGTGAGCGCCGGGCAGGGGCAGGACTGTGGCACACAGGAGCAAAGAATTTTCAGTAACTACCAGAGGCTTGCCCTGATGACAGTGACCGGC
>NW_005367354.1:6094811-6118183 GCF_000412655.1 Myotis brandtii | reverse complement strand
GTAATTAGAATAAAAAAGAAAATAAAAGATTTGTCAAGTAGACAGAGTAGGAAGAAAATAAATGGGGAGCCCCAAGGGACATTTGAAGAAAAAGGAGCATTCACCCCAAGAGAGGGTAAAATAACAGAGATGGATAGTTCAGAGCCCTGGCTATTAATTCATATGTCAAACCATTCACAGTTGAGGGCAGAGAAAACCTGCCCTGTGGCTGCCCAGAAACATAGAGCTAAAATTTAAGAATTAAGTGTGTTACATTTTTACATGTAAGGAAACCAAGGCCCCAAAAGTTTAATTTGATTTTCCCAAAACCATACAGCTTACAGTTGGTGGGGCTAGAAGGCAAAATCAGTTTGGACACACTTCTTATGCTATCTGTTTACTACCCTTATTTATATTAAATTTTAGAGTAATTGATTACATGGTTTGATTGATATATCAAAACAACTACTTATTGTAAACAAAATGCTTCTATGTTAATACAACAGTTTCTGCTTTAAAACTAAAATGCAAATATGTGTCTTTGAAATGACTTTTGTTCAGTGTTTTGAATCCTTCTGCCCTTTCAAAGTAAATTTTTAAAGATTTACAAAGTGTTAAAACTCAACCTGATAAAAAACATTAATTTCCAGGCCCCTATACATCCTACATCAAGGCTTCTGTGGGGAAATTGGCAGCTTTAAACCTCAGACACCAGGTTAACACGCAATTATCCCCTCATTGTGAAAAACGGGAGGGCTATCTTGACAATTGATGAAAGAAGTCAACTAAAAGAACACATCCTGGTAAATGCAACAATTAGAGGAGTCATTCAACACTTTTCAGGGACTGAGACAGTCCAGAGGCTAATTTAGAACATCATCTAAACTATTTCAGTCGTGAGTGTCAGCATTTAACTAGCTTACTTCAGTGGCAATGAAAGACCCAAGATATGAATAGTGAAAATGGAAAAATAAAAAAAATAAAATAAAAACAATACATTGGATTTTTATAGCAGTCACTAGTTATTAACAACTCCTAAAGTTGTTGATTTTTGTTTGTTTGTTTTTTTAGTTATTTTATAACTAACATCATGCTCCATGTTGTTCTTGAAAGTATTTGTGGATTTGGTTAATATTTACAATTAGTTACAGATTAAGAATAAGAGATTATCCTCTTTAATATGGGTGGATCTCACCCAGTCAATTGAATCTCTTAAGGGTAAAAATCGAGGTTCTCACAGGAAGAAGCAATTCTGTTTCAAGATTGCAGCATATGAACCCTGCTTGAGTTTCTAGGCTATTGGCTTTCCCTACAGATTTTGGACACAACTGTACAGTGTCAACTCTTACCTGACTTTCCAGGCTTCTGGTCTGCCCTACAAATTAACCATGGCAATCATGAGAACAAGATCCTTAAGATAAATCTCTATATATACATCAACTATACCTCTATATTATATCTATACTAGGGGCCCAGTGCACAAATTCGTGCAACTTGAAGGGAACTGTGGGCCGCGAGGCTGCAGTAGGCACAGGGATGGGTCTTGGCCCATCCTCTGTGCCCCCGCCCGGCCCCTCCCGCCGTGGCCTCTGGTCCCCTGTCTGCCAGCAGCCCCGCTCCTGCCGCTGCCGCTCCCATGCGCTGACGGCGCTGGCCCCGCTCTCACCTGCTGACAGCATGGAGCGATTGGGGCCTGAACCAGCTGTGGTTGCAAGCAGGGCCAGTGCTGTCAGCATGTGCAAGCACCGGCTGCTGCCCCGATCACCCCTCAGGAGCAGGGGGAGGTGGAGAAGCCCTCAGGGGTGATCAGGGCCAGCAGCCACCACTCGCAGCCGCTGACCGTGCCGAGCGAGTGATCAGGGCGGCTCCGGCAGAAAGTGCGAGCAGGACAACGGTGCAGGAGAGCAAAGAATTTTCAGTAACCACCAGAGGCTCTCCCCAATGACAGCAACCAGCACCCGCCTTTGTCTGGCACCCCCGCTCACCAGCTCCACCATCCCACCACGGCCGTCGCCCGCCATGTTCCGTGCTCTGCCGCCTGCTGCCAATGCCTGCCATGTTCTGCGCATGCCCCCTGGTGGTTAGCGCACATCATAGTGACCAATTGTTCAGCTGTTCAGTTGTTCCACCATTTGGTCTATTTGTATATGAGCCTTTAATTATAGAGGATCATATCAGCAAAGACCCATGTGCAAGGCTCTGCTCAAAGACCAAATGGCCTACCCAGCCAGTGTGGCTCAGTGGTTGAGCATCGACCTATGCACAAAGAGGTTACTGGTTCAATTCCAAGTGAGGGCACATGCCTGGGTTACAGGCTTGATCCCTGGTGGGGGGCGTGCAGGAGGCAGCTGATCAATGTTTCTCTCTCATCAGTGTTTCTATCTCTCTCTCCCTCTCCCTTTCTCTCTCTCTAAAATCAATAAAAACATTTTTTTAAGAAAAGACCAGATGGCCTTCTTAACCAGAGGACCATATGGTCAACTCATTTCTGGGTTCAAATGTATGCTCCAGAAAAATGAGAACTGAAAAGCAAGAAAACACAGGTCACAATTTCTGAAGTTGTTGAAGTAATAGATATTGTTGGGTGTACATAGTCTATGAACTAGTGTGTATCTGTGCCAGCTGGTCGGAAATAGCTCCCCAAAATGAAGATATGGATAGATGGATGGATGGGTGATGGATGGAAGGAAGGAAGAACGTATGGGTAGATGGATGAATAGGTAGATGATTCATAGGCAGAGGAAAAGAAACAAGGATGGTACAGAATGAATAAATTCATACATAATCACAGAGCGATCGGTTAAAAACAAATAGGTGTTCCCCACGCATTCATCATTCCCCACCATCAAACTTCTTTCTAACTTCGTGACTGAGATCTGCCCATTGCCACAAAAACAAAAATAATTTGGGAATGATCAACTGAATTGGAAGCCAAGTTCAAAGCTCCCAGATCCTCAAGAACACACAGTGCTGACCCAACACCCTCTCACAGAAAACCCGGGAGGGAACCAATGTGCCCGTTCCTGCCTCTCGTTGGCACCACTTCCCTGGACAATGTGGGGATCACATGTGGGGATCCTGCAAGGGACAGTGCCCCGGGGAACATCTCAGACTATAAATTCTGAGCAACATGACAACCAATGGAAGGAAACTCTTGCAACTCTGTGAGCCACACACATGGCTCCAAGGAAAGTCTGGTTCAGCTTTCAGACCTGGCAATCCCCTCCTTGATGTCAGGAGGACTGTGACCGTTAAAAGACTAGCTTTTCCTTCCCTCTTTTCCCAAAGAAATGGCCCCTGAGCTGGGAAGGCTGTATTTTCCCCACCTGTGGTTTTATGTTCACGCCAAGTCAATAAACTGAAATGCAGCTTTGGTTCAGATGATTGTGAAGGAGGAAAAGAGCAATTTTGCCTTCAAAGGGACAGACCCTGAAGCCAGGGAATAAGAGTTATGTTTCTGGCTGCACGAGGGGAAGGCTAGGCTGCAGGCTTCCAGGGGCCAAGCTCCCCCCACGTCCAGGGATGATGGGGGATGGCCCAGACACTGGCGATGGTGGACACCGGTCACATAAGGAAAACAACAGGTCATTTGTGGGCAGAGCAGAGGCTGAAAGGTACCTGCTGGGACCATCAACTGAACCAGGATGCAGGTGTCTGCTGGAGCCTCCAAGAGCAGAGAAAAAGGAGCAAAACCCCGAAGAAGGAAGGGTCTGTCACACAGAAAAGGGTAAGGACAGCCATGGGAAGAAGAGGGCAGGTGGCCCTCGAAATCAGGAGGCCTCCACTCAAGTCCCGGCTTGACCTCCAAGTCCCCATGTGGCTCACAGAAGTCATCCTGCCTGCCTGGGCCTCCTTGTTCTCATCCATAAAATGGACATAGTCACCTCTGTCCTGCTTAGCTCACAGGCTCCCAAGAGAAAAAGAATAGGAGCCTCCCTCGTGGTTTCAGCAAAAATCATCTTAAAAGCATGTTCTGGAACAGGCAAACCATCCCCAAGGGGATCTTGTAACTGATATTCCCTGCAACTGCGCGGGCATCCAAGGCAGACACACCTCTCTTCCTGCATAAGTCCAGCTGCATCAGCTCTGCCAGGTGCCCCCATTCTAGCTCGAACCTGGGCCTTCAGGCTGTCAGCCGTCCCAATGTCCCAGGCCCTGAGGACCGTATGCGGCTTCGCCACACCCCGACACAGCCACAACCGAGACGTGACAATGTTTAAGACCCACCCAGTCGGATGAATCACGCCTGGATCTTCCTCCGCCCAATGCTACACAGAAAGACATTAATGGCTTTTTGTTCCCATGGGGACCCACGTTCCCCTCCACCTGGGGAAAGTCTGCAAGATGCCAAAAGGGTTATTTTTCTAGGATTAACACACTGACAGGGAGTCGGCCATATATATTGTTGAACATGACGAGCCAAATACTTTTGTGTAATTTTTACAATAATATGAGGGAAGCTGAAAAAGAAAAGAAAAAAAAAGCCGCAGGTGTCAGGCTGGTTTTTGGAAGCACCAGCCAGCCTCCAACAACAACAGCCATTCCCATGAACCAACAACACTACCTGCAAGACAGCTGCTTGATACATGAAATGGAGCATATGACCAGGAGCTTCCTGAGAGGAAGGGGCTTCGAGAGGACACCGTGTGAGCTCCCAGCAGCAGCCCCTGTGATGTGCCCTCCCCGGGGCTCTTGCAAAGCCGGAAAGCTCAGGGGAGATGCTGCCCCAAACCCACACTGAGGCAGAGCAAGTAAGCATCAGCAGGGGACGTGCAGGGTGCAAGCTGGACGGGGTGTCTGGTTTGGGCCCCACGTGTCCGACACTGTCAGACATCCCATCCACTGGGCTTCTCTGTCCGCACCTGGAAACCTTGGAGTGAGGCTGGTGGGGCGAACATGAAACCAAAATCTAAAAGAGACGAGGATGAGCCCAGCCCGTGTGGCTCAGTGGTTGAGCATTGACCTATGAACCAGGAGGTCACGGTTCGATTCCCGGTCAGGGCACATGCCCGGGTTGCAGGCTCATTCCCCAATGTGGGGCATGCAGGAGGCAGCCAATCAATGATTCTCTCTCATCATTGATGTTTCTCTTTCTCTCTCTCTCTCTCTCTCTCTCTCTCTCTCTCTCTTCCTCTCTGAAATCAATAAAAATATATTTTAATAAAATAAATGAGGATGAGAAAGGAAGTTCAGTGGGAAGAGAAGCCAGGGATGAAACCAGATGTGGTCTGACTTCACGTCCATGCACAGTCAGGGAAGTCCCCCCACTCCTGTCCCACCCTGGGCCTGGCAGAGAGGGGTTCATCTTCTAGGGCCTCCACTGTCACTCGGCCACAGGGACCAGAGACGGGAGACTGGAGTAGGTGAGGTCATCGCTCAGAGGAGGAAGCAAAGCACCCCAGGCTCAGAATCCAGAGTAGAGGCCTGACCTCACTCCTCCACGCGCTGCCTTTGTCATCTTGGATCAGCCTGTCCCTGCTCTGGGCCAAGGTGTCCTCAATTCATGGGGATGTCGCAGAGATGAAGTGGGAGTGAGAAGTCCCAGAAGGCAGTGGAGGTCTGGAAGCTGGTGCCTGGGATCCAGACCCCTCCATCTTCAATCCTACACTAAGGAGGGTCATGTGGGCAGTGGGAAAAGAGCCCTGGCTGGACCCAGCCAGAGGGGGACTCCGCTCAGCAGGTCCAGGCCGCTCCCATGTCAGCTCAGAGCATAGTATCTGCCACTGGGCCACGAAAGCAGCTCCCAGCCTATAAGACCAGCAGTTCTCAAGCACATAATAAGCCAAGAAGGAGCAGCTGTGCCCTCCCAGACCCCCAAGAACGAGGTGATCGCCGGGACCCTGCCCTGGGAACTGGAGCCCCCGCTGACAGCTGCCTGGGGAGAGAGATGGACGGTACTTGCTCAGAGCTGCCAGCAGGTGCTAGAGTCAAACATCTACTTAGTGGAAGGAAGGACCTCCTATGTGTCAAAGTCACCAGCCACGGGAGGATGCCTTCCCCACACCCTCCCTGGGCATAGTCCACTCAAATTCATCCTCATGCTTACACCCTTCACTCTCCCTGGGGCAAAAAGGGGTCGAAAAAAGAAGGATCTTGAAGGGAAAGGGGCTGGGGAGGGAGGAGTTGACCCAGAGTGTGCCCTGCACTCGAGGAGTGCTCAGGCCAATGGAGGAGTTGAGGCAGAGCTGCCCAAGACGGGCTCAAGCTGAGAGCCATGCAGACCTGGTGCCTTGAGGGGCCATGGAGCAGCTCTCTGGCTGCTGAGGTCATAGGAGTGAGGAGAAGAAAGGGCCATTCCAGCAGGCGCCCAGCAGGAGGCCAGTCAGGACACCCAGGGCTGGCCCCGGCCACCCTCTCCCACCGTGAGATGTCACAGAGAGAAGATGGGTGCAGGGACAGGAGGCAAGATCCATCCTGGATCTCCCTCATCCTCTGTCCTCCTCACCCCATGGCGCCCCCTCTGGCTGCCCCCTGCTCCTCCACTCTGCCCTTTCTTGTCCACCTCCACCTGAGACCCTGTCTGCTTTGTCCTTCCTCCAGGGTCCCAGCGAGGTCTGTGCCTGCCCACTGAGTCACTGGGACACCTCTGGGGGCTGGGACACAGAAATGAATGGGACCCCGCCGGTCCCGGGAACTCCTGGTCTGTGGGTCCATGGGAGCCAGGGAGGGGAGGGAGCCAACGGAAGGCAGTTTCCCCCAAGAGCCAGGGCTCTGAGCAAACCATGAGACAAACAGCAAATATTTTACCACTGGAATAAAACTGAAAATGTCCCTGGAACCCACTGTATCCAGAATTTCCAGGGGAGTTTGGTGCGAGTGAGTCACCAAGGACACAATGGCTGGTCCCGAGTGCCAGCCCAGCTGAGCTCGGTGGATATGTAAACAGAGCCCGGGGGAAAGATGGTCCAAGCCCTCGGGGCTGCGCCTGCCCAGAGCCAAAAGGGTTGCCTCCGTCCTTTCCAAACCCACCAACTGCGGGCAGCTCCATGCTCCGCTCAGAGGCTGGACGAGGACAGAAAACCCAAAAAACAGAGCGGGCAATAAATCTCGGCCTGCGCGGACAGTGCTCTGGCGTGCCTGGGGTTCCTCCTCTCTCTGAAGGAAAAAAAAAAAAAAAAGATGCCTAACGAATAACAATCCCCCAAACAGGAGCGTGAGTAGGGAAGTCGGTGCTCACAGAAAAAATGGATGCTTGAGCCCCCTCTCCCCCAGGAAAGAAACATTGGCCACAGGCCACAGGCCACAGGCAGAAGTTGTCCTGTTCTGTTCCCCTCGCGCACCGGCACTGGGAACGAAACGCCAGACCCCCCATGGAAAAGGTGGCTTGACTTCTAAGAACAATTTCCTCTTCACAGGCCAAGAAATTGTTCCAGAAAACGAGGATGATTATAACCGTCAGTTACCACTAAATGTCAGCCATGTGTCGTCATTTAAGCCTAACAATAAACCTTCCAGAAAGAATTCCCATTTAACAGATGAGGAAACCGAGGCTCTGAAACACTGAGTGCCTAGAGCAGCCGTGAGCAAACTACGGCCCGCGGGCCGGATGCGGCCCGTTTGAAATGAATAAAACTAAAAAAAAAAAAGACCGTACCCTTTTATGTAATGATGTTTACTTTGAATTTATATTAGTTCACACAAACACTCCATCCATGCTTTTGTTCCGGCCCTCCGGTCCAGTTTAAGAACCCATTGTGGCCCTCGAGTCAAAAAGTTTGCCCACCCCTGGCCTAGAGCCAGGGAGCCTCGATAGTGGGAGTGGGTGGCAGATTAACACCAAAATCCCAGTAAAAGGGCCACTTTCTGCCTCTCATCCTTCCTTCCTGGCCTCAATAAATACCTGAGCTCTCAAAGCGGAAGGCCTCTAACATTGAGGAAGCACAGAATAGCACAGCCTGGTGCAAACCCTGGAGGGCGGGTTAATTTAGCCCCGTGGCCATTGTAAAAATAATCATCATAATGATAACATTGTAATCATAAAATGCTCTTATTATTATGAGGTCTTCCTTGGTGCAGCAAAAATGTAGACTTCTGGATACCCCCTTTGAGAGAGAATTCAAAACTTGATACTGAACTTCTAACTCATCCTGAGGGGAAGGAAGGACCCTCCCTTTCGTTCTGACTTTCCAGGTGAGCGGTGCTGGGTGTAGCCTGAGTAGTCAGGACCCTGACAGCACGGGGCTGCCTGGTTTATGACCTAAGAGTCTCCCCTTTCGAGCCTCTAAGAGACAGCCGGTTGGAGCGCATTTCCTGACGGATCTCCAGCTACCCAGGGCCACGAAGGTGCAAAGCAGTGGCCAGCCCTTTCCTTCCTATGATGGCGAGAGAAAAATCGCTGTGCCCTCTCCTCCCCCAGGTTCCTCTGCTGTTCACCTGGCAAATCCTACACCTCCAGGCCCTGCGCTGGCCCCTCCTTTTCTGGGAAGCTTTCCCAACCTGCTCCACCCACAGGGGCCCCATCAATGCTCAAAGCCCGGCTTGCCTCAGCCCTAGGCCACCTGTGACAGTGACTGGTTTACCCCTTCTCGGTGCAGAACCTTGGCCCCACTTGGCACAGAACTGGACACACAGGGGACTGAACAAGCAAACACCTGCTAAAGGGAGGCATAGGATGCCCCAGAGAAGCACAATGTCCGTGGCGTGCCCTGAGCCTGTGGGCCAAGCAGTTGCTAGACGTGGCCCTTCCAGAGATGGACGGAGGGGTAACGGCCGAGCCCCCTGACTTCTGCGTGTCTCTCCGTCCTCGCTGAACTGGCCCTGGCATTACTATGGGAATCGTCCACTTCACGGATTCCAACAGCCAATAAGAGCAGAGCTGGAAAGACTCTCAGAGAACATCCGGTCAACCTCACACTGCACGTGGGGGAACAGAGGCCCCCAGTGGCGAGGGCCTCGCTGTTTACACCAGGTACTAGCAGAAAACTTACTCTTGTATCACCTGCCCCCAGGGCTCTATCCTGCATGCCTGCTCAGTGCCAATGTGGCAGCAGGAACATCCATGGCCACTTTAGTCACTGGGCATCTGTAGCTCCGGGCAACACCCAGCCCCTGCCAGCCTGTGGATCGGGCTGTGGTGAGCTGCTTGGGGCTTGGCCCAGCGCTGACTGTCGCAGCCCAGCCAGCCCCAGAGGAGAGCAGACTGCCCTCCGCAGCCAATGTCTGTCCCTCTGGGGCACAGTCCCTCCCGTGCTACCAAAGAGTTAGCTCAATCCATTCAGTAAGCCCCTCAGCACCATCAGCTCCTAGTTCTCTTAGCTCAGAGAGCAACCCTATGAAAAAGGAATTTCTCTGAGACTTGGGGAAATATCAGAACTTCAGATTTAGAAACCCCGAGAATGTGGAAGGTAGAAAACCTTCCCGCAACTGATGACTCCTTCCTCGGCCTGCACCTTCCCCCAACCCCCAGCCTGGCAGCACACAGCTCCTCAATACACAGCTGCCCTCAGAGGGTCTCCTCACTATTCGGTTCCCTGCTCATACCTTCATAAATTCGGCACATTCACTGAGCCCCCCAGGAAGGCAACATCCTAGGCCTCAAGCAGAACCTAATGGGGTAAAGGAGACAAACCAACCTGGTCACAGGCGGGGAGGCAGGAACATGTGGGCACACGTAGGGAAGAGCATGACATGCCCAGTGTACTCAGGGCATAGAGGAGCAGCAGGAGTCGGAATGAGAACAGTAGCATGAGGTCGGCTCACCAAGAGTGCCTAATACCGGGCTGAGAGTCACCCACCCCACCCCTTGCAAGACATAGGTTTGGGTAGAACTTAAACATTCTCAGAGAATGTAGAGGCTACCCCAGGGCGTCCTCTGGAGTCCTGGTGAGGTTGTAGATGCTTTCTGGGCCTACATGGCAAACTGCCTCAGCTTCCAGACCCCAGCTCAAGGGTCGCCTGCTCTCTGAAGCTTCTTTTTCCTACTTCCCAGCCCTTTCCTTGACCCCCTGGACCTGCGTAGAGTGTATTATAGCACCTGTGACACTCCCTTGTGCTTGATGGTTGGTTGGTATTTCTATCTGTCCCCACACCGTAAGTCTTTCAAGTGAAAAGACCATGTCTTATTTATCTCTATCTCTAGAGCCCAGCAAAATGACTGGCGTGGCATGCTGACTCAAAGGATGCATGTATGGATGAGTGGATGAATGGGTGGATGGGTGGACAGGTGGATGGATGGGTGGATGGATGGATGGGTGGATGGATGGATGGATGGATAATAGACCCTATTTTTAACAGTTAGAATCCATGTAAAAGACCCCCATTTCACAACAGTCATAGACTTCATGAACTCACCCTAAAATTACCACTTGCCAAAACTCTAAAATGGATCAAAGTATTTGACCCAATTGTCTCCATTTCCCCAGGGCCCCTTCCTCTGTCTGTCTATCCATCCCATTGGTGCCCAAAACTATTGGCAGGCTCCTCTGTAGAGTCGAGCTAGGGCATTGGGCCCAACCTCCCAAAGACATCATGGGAGAGGAAGAGCCATGGCTGGGTCCTGGCACCAGAACATCCTTCAGTAATTACATGGTTCCAGACAGACATAAATAGACAGATTAGCCTCTCTGCATTTTTCTCATAAAAATAACAACAGTTCCTAAGCACACTGGCATGAGTGTGGACATTAAGCATTGCAACCTGCTGTTCTTGGCAGTCGAGGGCTGGCCTTCCTTGCTGTTTCTCCCACCACCTCCTCCTCCTCGGGGCTCTTGGAGGGCTCCTCACTGCTGGCCCTCTCTACCCCTAGCGTCCCAGAGCAGGTTGGCAGCCAAGCCCTGAGACTGGCTAAGGACTTTTATGAGCATCGTGTCCATGGTTTGCTGTTCTCTTGGCTAGGTCTTTATCTACTTTGAGTCATTATGTAACTAGAAATCCTAGTTTCACACAGGGTGAAACGACTATATGCCCCATTCTGTACTAGAGGAAATAGAGAGAATGTTTGCTCTATCTCTGCCCCTCACCCAGAAGAAGAGCAGTCATGGGCTACTCTAAGGGACTGACTTCACAGATCCAACGTGAGTTGTCTACAAACATTCCACCTACCATTTAGGTGTAATACTCCTAGGTGGGAAGGTGGTTTCCAAGTGATATGATTACCATTTATTTTTAAAAACCATCCTAGGTCTGGAAACTGAATGAGAGACTATGACTTCCCATTTGTGATGTCCCAATTCAAGGCTTTGTTCACTAGATCTAAAATATCACTCAATTACAAAGATCAAGTAAAGCTTTCATTGGCTACCCGTCGACTCACCCCTCAAGATATCCTGATAAATTAGACAACTATGGGATTCTGACTACTACTCTAGTCCTGCTGTCAGATTCAGTAACCACAATAACCTTATTTCTGGAGGTTAAATACTGACCTTTGGCATTTGCCACTCTGGAGTCTCATCACCCCCAGTGAAATCAAGAAAACCTTTGCATTGGCAATCTCTGCCCCCATGAACCCCTGCAGTGATCAGTCATCACAAAGCTTTTCAAGGGTACTGATACTTTCATCACCAATGTATTTCTCAACGACTTTGTAAAAATACTGATGTCTGGGTGACCCCTCCTATAAGGAGATGTGTGTGTGGGTTGCCCATGATAAACCCATTCCAACATTCCAATCTCTTTAAGCCTTTGGGTTTCTTGGTATGTAATACATGAGGGAAGTTCTCACATCTGTTTCATTTAGTGCAGGCCACCATTGAGTCCAGATTTAAGTCCAAAAAAAAAGGGCAAACTGATGGAATCACTCCAAACAAGCTAACATATTAAATCAAGAACCTCTGGTAACTACATACATCTTCATCAGTGTGGCCCAAACCATCATTGCATAGCTTGTTCTCTAATCTATTACCTTTTAATTTTCCTGGGGTGTAATGCTTTCTCCTCCTGGGACGTACTTCATTCTCTTCCCTCTTAGGCCTGCTAAGATCTGCCTCCGTTATGGATCTGGAGGCAATGAAGGGAGCATGGATTGGTGAAAATATGCCATAAGGAGATTCCGCACTACATGGCCTTCAATCAATGGATAGAAGCCTCCTCAGACAGTGGTGGTGAAGGCTGCTTCCAATGGCCACGCAGGCACAGAGAGATTTAGGGAGTGGGTCAAATCTGAGTCAGCTGGATCTACCCAAATGTCCCCATACCAATGCTCAGATCACACTCTTTCTTCAATAATGTCCTTACTTTCCCATAAGAAAGCGGGTGCAGCCATGAATTAGATTGTGCTATTACCTGCAACCTCACAACCAAACTTCATGATACATTAAGCTAGAAGGCAGTTAAAAAGCAATTCGTTGAGGGCAGTTACAGAAGCACTTGGATTCAACCATGACTTGAGCTGATAAGGAAAAACTGTGAGATCATTCACGTCTTTCTTTACAGTGCAATCAGAAACAGCCAGCCAGCCCCACTCCAAGCAATGCTCACCCTCGCATTTCCACCATATCATTCTGCGGTGGCAGCCATTTAAATTGCCAAATCCTTGTCTAGGTATATCAAGCAGGAAGCTGCTTCAGACGAAAATGTAGATGTTTGCAAAACTGTTACAAGGACTAAAAGGAATAAGATCAGGAAAGACCACCGTCAGCTCTCAGGTATGCCACTAGCTTTCGGAGTCAGGAAGTCGTAGAAATCACGGGAAACCACAAAAGATGAACTGGGCAGGAAAGTGCCCAAAAGTCTTCCCTCTGTCTAGGTCTGATGGAGCGAAAGATGAGTCAACTTTCCATTCTCTTTATGAGTTTTCTACCGAAAAATTAGCAATGCAGTTAGGAATCTGCGCAAAGATACTAAGCTTTGAGTATATATAATAGTATATACTCAAAACTATTGTCTTATAAACTTTAGAAAAGCAAAACCAAAAATGAATGGATGTCATTATCTCCAGCTACTTTGGGTCTTGGAATTAGGAAGGGCTCAACTTTCTTAAATCTCAAAGTTCTTTCTCACCTGCTCGTTGGACTTTGGTTTTTGTTTTTAATTTTTTCCCTTTGGACCCATGACTGGCTTGTCCACGGTTCTGGGATTTCCAGCCGCTTCTCCAGCCTTCCTTCTACCAAGGCCATCACTTTCCTAGGGAAAAGCTTTTCTTTCTGACAATCACGTTCTGAAAACCCCGCAAAATAAACATGTCTGACTCCCAAACCACATTCTTGCTGTCAGAAATGGCCCCTGAAGGGAGGCATTCACCAAGGGGCTCCCGTCAAGTCACTGACCGGCTTCCCCAGACACGGTAACTCATGCCAGCAGGTCCCACTGTGACCTGCGTCTCCTCATGTCCTGATTCTCAGACAGGACCCTGGGATTTCCAATGACAGGGGAAGATATAGAAATAAACACCCACAGAGTAGAATGTGTTCAATGTGGAAAGACCTGGGAGTCCCCAGAAAGGATGGCGGCTCTCCTAAGTGATGACCGAGTCATGCCCCAAGAGGGACAAGATTGGCACTGCTAGTCACACCTTGGTTGCTGTTCAAGGTGCCAGGCTGATTGGCCCCTTAAACAGCTGGGATTTCCTCTTTTGTTAACCCCAGCCAATGAAAAAGCATGAAGCCTTTTTAGAAGCCTTTTCACACTTGGTCAATCCAAGATCAACTGTGCTGTTGGGGGGGGGCGGGGTGCAGAGGGGGAGCATACACAGAATGGCATACACAGCAATGTGGCCATCAGCCAGGGACCTCCAGAACCCAGCCCACTCCTTCTTGGCACTCACAGTAGGGGGAGGCCAGGTTTCCCCAGCAAAGCCAAGTCCAGACCTCTTTGGCTGAGAGCCCTTGAAACCTCCAGGCTCAATGGTTATTTAACAGGTGTTGGGTGTGGGGTCAAGCAATCAAAGGCCAGGGAGGAGAGGAGGGAGCTGGTTAAGGAATGGGCTGAGAGAGAAGGGACATCTCCCCCACCATCCAGATCTCTGGACTCTGATGATGGAAGGCGTAAACATGGCCCCTCACTGGTGTAGGGGAAGGAGCACAGATCTGGAACCAGAGCTGCCTCCTCAGCTGGGTGACTTCAAGCAAGGTCTTTGAATGTTGTGGTCCATGTCATGGTGGAGGACAGCAGTTACTCCTCTGCTGATTAAATGGTGCTTAGGTTCCTGCCTCTAGAGTCAAGGCTGTAATTCTCATGAGTAATGGATGCAAGAGTCTCTGGCTGGTGAGGTGCTCCCTCTCACTCCCCACCCCACACACCCCAACAGCACACACTGAGCCCAGGGCCAGGCACATGACCTTGGATTGACCAAGTGAGAAAAGACTTCTAAAAAGGCTTCGTGCTCTTTCATCGCCTGGTGGGTTAACAGCAGAGGGATTCCCAGGACCCTGAGCTCTAAATCGCCTCTGAAATGAGGCAGTTGCTTTCCTCAACTATGTTCTGCTGATGGGTTTTCTCTGGACCACAGAACAGGGCCTACACCTTCTTCTGCTCCACCCTCCTAGTCAAGGACAGGCCCAGACACTAACTGGGTGCTTGGTGAAGCCCAGGATGGACGGGCAGACACAGACAGATGGACGAAAAGGGGGCCTCGCTCTGCAGATCCTACCTTGGCCTGTCCTGGATTTTTCTTTCCTATTCTTCATCTCCAAGCTTTTACTTTGCAGAGAAATGTATCGGTAAGCTCAGAGCCCCACAGACTTCCCCGGAGACATTCAGCTCACTCCTTCACCATTAATCTCCAGGAGGTTGGCTCCCCAAGTGGCTCCATTTCCAGTTTTATCAGCAACAAAAATAGACTCTTGCAAACATTCCAGTCCTTGGGTCCTCCGTTCACAGGCTTTGTCCAGCCCTGGCTGAGGTTCCTCTCTCTGAGCTCACTCAGAGCACCATGGCTGCTTGGGCACAGCCAGCTGGTTGACACTGTGGCTCGATTCAACACGGCATGTTCCTCCTTCAGGCCTTTCCAGTGGCCCTTGGACATGAAACTATTCAGAGACACTAATGCCGTCTAGCCTGGCACCTTAAACAGCAACCAAGGTGTAGACCACCGATGCCAATCATGTCCTTCTTGGGGCATGACTCGGTCATCACTTAGGAGAGCTGCCAGCCTTTCTGGGGACTCCCAGGTCTTTCCACATTTCATACATTCTACTCCGTGGGTGATTATTTCTATATCTTGCCCTGTCATTGGAGTAGAAGCTTCCATAGGGTAGGAATGAGGTCTGATTCTACTCCAGGACCTTGCCAGAAAATATAACCAACATTCCTTCCGTATGATTCTTATTAAAAGATCCCTCAAGCCAACAGAAATATTTCTGAAAGGGCTGACCAAAAAATATGCACTCATGCTATTGGTTCTATAAACTCGTGGTGAGTTGGGCCAGGTGATCAAGAGCTGTTTATCCAGGCTGTTTTGCTTGGCCATCACCTTTCACCTCACCTCCCATTTGTCCTGAACTGAAAGTCACCGTCGTGTCCTCTGCTTGCACTGAGAACTGAGATAAGAGCCATGTGGGACACTCTGACTTATTTATGGAAGATACATTGTCCAAGAGTTGACACAGTATCCCATTCTTCTCTAAGGTTTTTCCTAAGTATCTTATAGGTACTATCATATCTATAACATCATATAGATAGTATCTTAAAGCTTATTGCTATCTTATATGTATTGTTACTGGTCAGACTCCTCTATTTACTTTGGCCACTAAGATACTCCTGCCATCATCATTCAAGGACACAACCTGAGAAGCTCCTACTTGACACATGCTCCCATGATGCATCAGGAGAAAGAGGATAAATCATGTATTGGGTCTTAAATAGCAATGTACCATCCAATTTGGGAGATATATGAGAGTGAGGACAGGAGCTAAGCATAATAAACATTATACAATCTTTTTAAATACTTATGTATTGACTAACATTAATTGACTAAAATGAATTTTATTAATAGACCATAAAATTGTTCTTACCAAAAACTAATTTCAAAAATAAAATTCTTTCTAAAACTATATTATATATACATGCATCAAATCAAAAATATCTTCTGTATCATGATAATCTAGACATTAAAAATAATGTAAACAACATAATTTATTCCTGGTGCATATTCACTTATTTTTAAATATCATTTTTATTGATTTCAGAGAGGAAGAGAGAGGGAGAAAGAGAGAAACATCAATGATGAGAGAGAATCATCGATAGGCTGCCTTCTGCACAACCCCTACTGGGGATCGAGCCTGAAACCCAGGCATATGTCCTGTCTGAAAATCCAACCATGGCCTCCTGGTTCATAGGTTGATGCTCAACCATTGAGCAACACCAGCTGGGCCATATTTGCATATTTTAATTCATTTCTTAGACATATCACTCTTTAATATTGTATCACTGAATTTTTTTTGAAGAATGTAAAATTTTTAATATCACTTAATTATTTTAGATTTTTAAATAAAATTGCCTGAAGTTTTCTTCAGAGTGCTAAGTTGTGATTAATTTCAAATTGTTGACTTTTTCAATTGATCCTTCTTTGTATACCACAATTCTCTAACTAAGAAAACATTCTGCCTCCTGTGGCCCAGATATCTGGGAAGCTTGGAGAAATTTGGCTAGGGGGAGGATATTGTCAATTTCAATTACTTTTTGTATTGAAATGAGTAAATATGTCACTTCAAATATCTTCACAAATGCTTTCCTTTTGCTCAGAGTAGTTTTTTTGACAAAACATGTCAAATAAGTTGTCTCTATTCATGATTCTTTTGAATGGTTTACAAGTCTTAGATGCTACAAAATCATAAGCCTACTCAATTTTGTTCCATTGCAGGGCAGAATATACATTCACTTTGTTACCATAAGGGGACCAACACCAGACTCCTCCCATACACCAAGATATCCCAGACACTCTTACAGAATTTGAATGTTAAATGTTGCACACCATTTGAGCTCTTACTATTTTCTTATTTCAACTCCTCCCTTGCTTTCAGCAAAAACTCTTCCTTGCTTTGGTAGAGATAAAGCATGCAGCCTTTGTTCTCAAACATGGCAATTCACTAAAGGCTTCAAAAACAATGCCAGAGGGTGAGCCATTCATTTAATTTTGATTAAATATTTCCAGCTGGTTTTGAACAAAATGAACCAACACTTAGAGGAATTGTTTACCCAAAAATCTCAGCAACATTGAAGGACGCTTAAGTTGATTCACAAGACAGTTCTTTAAAAGTTCAAAGATTCCTAAAATCTGAATAATAATAAGCAGCGAAAGGAGAAAGTACATACCACCATGCTGAATTCGTACCTTGTACACAAAAATCAGTTTTGCCACAAGAAATTTTGGAGTTAAGTTTTTCTGAGTAAATATATATACAATCATTTAATTTGGGGAGCTATGGCTTCTAATTCAACTGATAGAGCAACATGGTTATTAATTATGTGTGCACCCAACCAACTCCAAGTACATTCCTGGTCTATAAACACTGTGTTCCACCACTGTGTGTGTGTGTTTTTATTATCACTGCAAAAAATAAAAACCTTCAATGTTCAACTTCTGAACAACTTACGTTTGCATGCATTTCAAGCTGTTTTATCTTTGACAGAATTAACTTCCAAAAGCTATACTTTGACTCCATAAGTTGAGTGAAAAATTGAACCAGTGTTAAAATTAACTTCATGGGTATTCTACGTGCAGCATCTTGGGACACTGATAAAATGCTGGCTTCATACAACTGTTTGAGAAGTTATTCTTCTGTTCATGGAGCCAACACATCCACATTTATCAATTGACTTTTCATCCAAGCCCAGGAAAATGAGAGAACTAACTCAGTAGAACAGCCATTTGGTCTAAATGAGTAATAAAATTATCATGTAAACACACCTTTTGTAGCTATTAATCCTAATTATCTTTGGGCACAGACTTAACTACAGACTTTTGAGATGCTGATGCCGCTTCAACAGACACATGTGTGCTTTCTGGTTCCCATGTAGTCAGTGGTGTTTCTACAGCCACGGTCTCAACAAACACCTTTTGCAACTTACACATTAATCATAACTTTCTTGAGAGAAAAAAAACCTCAGTACTTAATTTTGTCTGAGGCATGCATTTGGGGTTTTTAGCTAACTGTTACAGAGAAAGTATGTCACAACAAAAAGTTATTTCAAGCATAACCATGCGTTAAAGTAAACAGTTAATAATTGACACCAAAAATACATGGGGTAAAAAAAAAAACCATTCTTGAAAGAGTACCCAGATTTATTCTTGTTCACTGTTCAGAATTTCTCGGCCTCTACTGCCTACACATTACACATCTCTCACACATCATTTCCCTCATTTTCCAGCCCCACTGATTTGTGGCCTACCAGACTTGTTCTATCTCACAGGCAGAGGCATTTGCCATAGCATCACTGGCTGGTGTACCGAATGAATCTCCCCATCACCGCCCAAGACCACGAGTTCCATCGCGCTTTGTTATATCACGAAGCAAAAGTATCCTGCTTGCTGCCCTAAAAAGATAGGTATGACTTATGTTTGTCTGGAAAGGAAGTTGAGTAAATAGAAGTATACTAAAGCAAGGGGTCTACATTGCCCTGGCCGGTGTGCTCAGTGGTTAGAATGTCAGCTCGCAGTATTCCAGGATGGTTTTGTGAGCCAATGGATGTGCCCACATTGGGCAAGATCCCTCTAGAAGAGTGGGTATATCACTGAGGCAGGTTGGTGTGGGGTTATTTTTTTCCCACTCAAAAACATACCATCAATATTTTCTTTCCAATTGATTTGAAGATGCTATCATTTTTTATGACTACATAGTTTCCCTTTAGAGCAGTGGTTCTCAACCTTCCTAATGCCACGACCCTTTAATACCTCATGTTGTGGTGACCCCCAACCATAAAATTATTTTCGTTGCTACTTCATAACTGTAATTTTGCTACTGTTATGAATTGTAATGTAAATATCTGATATGCAGGATGTATTTTCATTGTTACAAATTGAACATAATTAAAGCATAGTGATTAATCACAAAAACAATATGTAATTATATATGTGTTTTCCGATGGTCTTAGGTGACCCCTGTGAAAGGGTCGTTCGACCCCCAAAGGGGTCGCGACCCACAGGTTGAGAACTGCTGCTTTAGAGTATAAGCCATACTCCGTTAACTGGCCCCTTCATAATGGACATTTAAAGGTTTTCCATTAATCAGGAATTAACGGATGTTCTAGCACATTCGCATACAGCTTTCCCCACTTGGACAGTTTCCTTCCTACAGTAAATTTTTCAAATCAGGATCAATGGGTTAAAGGATATGAACATTTTATGGTTTGATACTTGTCATCAAACTGCCTTACAAAGAGGTTGTACTAATTTATACCCTTTTGAACTAAGCATTTCTCAAGATCTTGACTAATACTGGTTTTTTTTTAATATTTTTACTTATTTTTAGAGAGAGAGGAAGTGAGAGAGAGAAACATCAATGGAGGGCAGGACATCAATCAGCTGGCTCCTGCACGCCCCCTACTGGGGATCAACCTGCAACCCAGGCTTGTGCCCTGACCAGGAATCAAACCAGCAACCTCTTGGTGCACAGGATGACGCCCAACCAGCTGAGCCACACCGGCCAGAGCAATACTGTTATTTTTTTAGCCAATCTGTTTACCTTCACCAATAGGCAGAACATAATATCTAAATTTTTAATTGATAGTTTTCATCATTAACAAGCTTGGACATCTTTTTTAGTGTTCTGACCACTTTATTTCTTCCTTTTGAAAATTGCCTATTCTGTTTATTTGTCCATTTGTCCAGGTGGGTTGCTTTTCTTTCTCCTTTGGCTTTGTAAGGCCTTTGTGTATATTGGGCTTATTAATCCTACCAGAAGTGCTGCAAATATCTCTCCCAGGGTGTCCTCTGGCTTTAAATCTTAACCTGATTTTCACAAGGCAGATGCTTCTTAGTTTTAAGTGAAGCTTACATAGCAGGAAACCATAGAGGATTTTTCTGATTAAAACAGTTAAATATTTTAGAACCATATGCTCCTAAACAGCCCATAGATAATGCCACCTTTCCTCCAGGAGCAATGATGTAGGTGCTGGAGAGAATAAACACGAATTAAATGTCTTCTGAAGACACTGTGCCTCTTGCCTCTATACCAGTAGTTCCCAACCTTTTTTTGGCCATGCCCCACCTAAGCATCTCTAAATTCCTGATGCCCCCACTGTGACATATAATTCTTATTATTCAAAAAGTGAACTCCTATTCACGTGGAGGAAGCCTAAAAGGCCATTAACTTGGTCTAAACAAGCTTCCAAAGAACATGGCATCCGTGAAAGAGAAAAATAAAAGAACAAAAGGACAGTTGAAGTACTGAGGAAGAAATTACTAAGAAATTGTTTAAAAAATAATAAAAATATGAATTGATATGAAAATAGCAAATAAAGTTTCAAAATATATAATAGAGAACTGAAATGCATAAATATGTCACAATATATATTTACATACTGTATATGAGGCCCCTAGAACCATAAGAAATGCAAAAAAATCAGTTAATAACTCATTCTCAAACTGCCCCCTTAAAAAATCTAATTGCCCCCCTTGTGGGGCATGTGCCCCACATTGGGAACCACTGCTCTATACTCTTCCCCTTCCCAGCTTCTTCCCCTTGACTCCCAGCCCTCACTGAGGCCTGATCGAAACCATCTGCATGGTCATCCCTTTCCAAGGCTTCTGCTTTTTAAAGGTGATATATATATATTTGAAAGTTTAGTCTTCTCATTGGACCTGAGCACTCTGCCTTCGTGCATTTGTTTGAATAATCTTGAAGAAGCACCAAGCCTCAGCATAGGTTTGGCTTGTGTTGGACGGCAAACCCATTGAAGTACCTCTCTGGTTGACAGTGAGCCTGCTCTGTCCCATCCCAAAGGGAGAGAAAAGACAGGAAGATGGAGTGGCAGACAGATCGGCAAGGGGAGAGTCCATGGCAGGGCTCTGCCAGCTCAAGGTCTTGCCCCGGCTCATCATGACTGCGGTTGAAATGGAGACTGTCATCTGTGAACAGGCCTGGCCTTCTACTGACAAAACCCAATCATTGCCAAACCTCAAAGCCTCCAAGTGCACTGTGGCAAGAGTCTGCTCAAGGCAATGACTTCACCAGTGGAGGGTAGAGCCAAGAACCAAACTACTTTGTTTTCTGCTGTTTATTTTAAAATCACGATTATGTTCTCTCTTCTTTCATGGACATCAAACATGTAGGAACATTGTGCAGGGACTTCAGGGGGAACTGGTCATTGGCAAGAGCACAGAGGAGATTTCAGGCAGGTGCTCGGAGCAGTATATCCATGGCAGATGTTCAAAGGGCTGACCACACTTGGCTAGAGTTGCTGTCTAACAAGTGTGTCTAGTTCCAAGGCTGTGGTCATCTGGGAAAAGTCACAGGGCACATGGTTCCCCAGCCCTCTGAA
This sequence comes from Myotis brandtii, assembly GCF_000412655.1. Classification (NCBI taxonomy): domain Eukaryota; kingdom Metazoa; phylum Chordata; class Mammalia; order Chiroptera; family Vespertilionidae; genus Myotis; species Myotis brandtii. Next base: position 6,096,847 of record NW_005367354.1, on the reverse strand, counting down.
TAGTACTTCCCCTGTTTCATCCTCTGGAGGAAACTGCTTATCTTCAAGATCAAGAGGTGGGGTTGAGCCCTAGCTGGTTTGGCTCAGTGCATAGAGCATTGGCCTGCAGACTGAAGGGTCCCAGGTTTGATTCCAGTCAAGGGCACATGCCCGGATTGCGGGCTCGATCCCCAGTCGGGGGCATGCAGGAGGCAGCTGATGAATGATTCTCTCATCATTGATGTTTCTTTCTCTCTCCCTCTCCCTTCCTCTCTGAAATCAATAAAAATATATATTTTTTAAAAGAGGTGGGGGTGCCGTAACCGGTTTGGCTCAGTGGATAGAGCGTCGGCCTGCGGACTCAAGGGTCCCAAGTTCGATTCCGGTCAAGGGCATGTACCTTGGTTGCGGGCACATCCCCAGAAGGGGGCGTGCAGGAGGCAACTGATCGATGTTACTCTCTCATCGATGTTTCTAACTCTCTATCCCTCTTCCTTCCTCTCTGTAAAAAGTCAATAAAATATATTTTAAAAGAGGTGGGGTTGACATCTTCCTTGATCTCAGGCTCTTGCAGAAAGATACTTCTCCACTCTGTGCAAATCCTGGCTCTTTGGAGGATCATACCTTCAAGCAATCTGCCCATTACCACTCCCCATCACTGCTCATTTATCAAAATCTCCAGTGTCAGGTGAACAATCATCTCCACCAACCAAAGACATCTCCCTAGGTGTCATCAACATCTACAAGATGACACAGCCAACACATGGAGGCTTAGGGGAGACTTCACATAGAAGAAATGAATGGTGGGCAGGTAAAGACAGCAGAGTCTACAAGACAGAAGAATCGATCTTCCTGTGTGATGGCAGGGATGGCTCTTCAGGGGGCATGGCAGAATGAGGGCTGGACCCTTGACATGCATTCACAGAAATGCATTCTTCAATGGCTGTGAACCCCCAGAGTCAAGGTTAGACAAAAACGTTTGTACTGGATCCTGGCTTTCTCCCAAATCACAGGTAATGACTTTTCCTGCTCTCATTAGTTTTCTCCCACTTCGTGAACCATTTTGAGGCATTTAGAGGAGCTGTTGAAATGGCTTTAGGAAGGACCTATTCTTCTTTTCATATAAGATTCCTGGTCGATCCATTTACACCATTGGTGCAAGCCTCTGCCGAATTCAATATTCCCTCTTCTAATTTGTCCAAAACTAAGAACACTCACTTTTTTATCCCACTTCAGTTTCTCTACATGTCTATCACCAGCAGTAGCTTCTGGCATTCTTTGGCAGTCATTATTTTTCACATAGAAACCAAGTTTTTAAACATCTCGCAAGAGGTGTCTTACACCTTACACGTGGTGTCCATGATGATAAATAGAGGACATGAGAAGTGTCCTAAGATGTTCCAGGCAACCTGTTGGGCACTAATGTTCTACAGTAGAGACATCTGTGCATTTTGCCACCTGGCATCTTTTCATCCTTCTACTGATAATTGTATCCTCTCACCTACTCTTAGATCCTGGGTTTTGGTGGGCCGCATTTCATAATCAGCCTGTATTCTAAGTTTTAAGCTTAAGCCAATCAGAAAACCAGGGAGAAACCAAGATGGCGGCATAGGTTAACGCTGGAGTTTGCTGCCTCGAACAACCACTTCAAAAATACAACTAAAAGACGGAACGGACATCATCCAGAACCACAGGAAGGCTGGCTGAGTGGAAGTTCTACAACTAGGAGGAACCGAGAATCAGAGGAGGCGCAGTGCTGAAGTAAAATACTAAGGTGCGGAGTGCGCGCAGCGCGGGCTGGTGGCTGAGGGTGCGGTTGTCTGTTTCAATCCGGAGGGAGCCTCAGACTCTGAGCTCCAGCGAGTCTCTAGGGACCCAGACTCAAACGGGAGAAGCAGGACTGTCTGGCTACGGTCCCTCCGAGGTTTGCAGCCGTTGCTGGGACAGAGAGGCAGAGCCCCTGGGGACGGACTGAGAGCAGCCATAACTGCTCCCTCCTCCCCCCTGTTGATCCCGTGGGACCTGCCCCGCCCAAGCCCTGCACAGAGGCATTTGCC
>NW_005367354.1:6071910-6093389 GCF_000412655.1 Myotis brandtii | reverse complement strand
AAAAAAAATAAATAAATAAATAAATTGCAAAAAAAAAAAAGAAAACCACATCCCTGGCCTCAGTGATTGATTTGAGGAAAGATACAAGGCCCCCTATGAACTGGAGAGAGGCAATGAGATCTTGACTAGAGATTCTAGGAAGAGACTGCTGCCATTTCTTGCTGAACTTGCATCTAAGGCAGCCGTGGGCAAACTACGGCCCGCGGGCCGGATCCGGCCCGTTTGAAATGAATAAAACTAAAAAAAAAAAAAGACCGTACCCTTTTATGTAATGATGTTTACTTTGAATTTATATTAGTTCACACAAACACTCCATCCATGCTTTTGTTCCGGCCCTCCGGTCCAGTTTAAGAACCCATTGTGGCCCTCGAGTCAAAAAGTTTGCCCACCCCTGATCTAAGGGAATATGCAGTTGGGCGCTAAGGAAGGCATTTAGTATCCTGAGGGAGGGATCCCGCTTCCAAATGGAGTCAGCCCAAAGGAAGCAGAGTTGAGAGAGATGGGGAGAAAGAGATGAGAAAGGTCCCAGATCCTGGTGATATTCGTTGAATGAGGTCCTGCCTGAAGATAAGCCTGAAACCAGCCCGACCTCTGCTCTTTTTAGAGAAGTAGGTTGATAAGTTCTCTTTTAGCTAAAGTTAGTTTGGATGATAATTTCTGTCCCTGAAAAGCAAAACAGCTCAAATGAATACAATCCTATCATAGCTTAATCTCATCTCAGACTTCCCCAGTCCACGGCAGATACCTGGTCACATCAACAACAACAGTATGGTGGCTCTTAGCTTCCACCTGCACCAAACCTACAGGGACTCAGCACCCCCACCCCAAGGCTCCCTCAGTTATCTCTTGGTTTCCTCAGTGGGTACCTCAGATGTGTTCAGGAAGAGTTCTGGTCATGCTCTTTATAACGGACTCTTATCAAATGACTGTGGCCAGAAGGTTGGGATAAATCAACTGACCTCATTATGATCATTAGCAAAGGTGGAAGAAGAGTGAGTATAGTTGGTAGCCTCCTCTAAGGCCACTCAATTAACATGGAGGAGAGCCCATCTGTGAAGAAGGGAGAACCCTTATCAGAAGAACTAGGAAGGAGAGCTGGGCAGACAAAACAATGGGGCCCACCATGGATAAGAGAGCCATCATCACCAACTGATGAGAAAACCGAGGCCTAGGGGAGGGGAAACGTGCGCCCACCGTCACTGGGGGAGGAAGTTACAAAGCTGAAAATCAAGCCCTGGGGGCCAGGGTGCTTCCCCTGCTCACCCACTGCCTTTGCTGGCGACCTGGGCACACTTCAGAAAGAGCCAGGAATATTCACAAGCTCACATGCCTGCTCTTTCCAGTCGTTCGTCAAGTTTAAGTGCATTCTTTTTTTTAAATATATATTTTTATTGATTTCAGAGAGGAAGAGAGAGGGAGAGAGAGATAGAAACATCAGTAATGAGAGAGAATCATTGATTGGTTGCCTCCTGCCCTCAACCTGGGGCATGTGCCCTGACTAGGAATCAACTCAGTGACATCTTGGTTCCTGGGTCCATGCTCAACCGCTGAGCCGCACCAGCTGGGCTAAGTGCATTCTTGAACAATGGAGCAAAGACATGATCTCTTTAGCAACCCAACATCCCCCCAACATGAGCGCCTGGCTCCCAGGCTCCCCAGGCTGGAAACTACCATAGGCCTGGGTCTCGACCCATTGCAGCCTCCTCCCCTGGGAAACAGCCATTTCATGGAGTTAAAATGGGATCCTTTGGCCCCTGGCATGATCCAAATACTTCCTGACACACCCCCACTACAGCCATCCCCTGTGCCTCGAATGTCCTGCAATTCTCTTACATGTTATATGCAAATTCCCTTGGTCATTTAAACTTTCTCCCTTCATCCCAGAATTCCTTTACCTATTTCTATGAGTTAATGGCTTTCCTTCCACTTCTATCTCTAAGATTTTTCTTCTTCAAACCAAACTCTAGCCCAACCTTCAAACCTCAACAGTAAGATGCCTGAATTGGAAGCAGGAGACGGGGGCAGGAGCCAACCCTGGGAGGGCTTGCCTTGGTGACCTTGAACTAGTTCCTTCCCCTCTTGGGCTTTAGTTTGCCCTTCCGAATGACATAGCACACAAGCGCCAACACTTCCTCCATCCTCTGACTCACTGTAAGCGTGAAAGGTGCCCTCGCTGCCCCTTCCCCAACCCCAATCCTAAAACACCTAATTCTCCCGCTGAAATCTGTTCCCAAGCTAGACCTGAGTGATGGGAAGAGGTGTTCTTGGCCCCAGGCACATGGGAGTCCAAGGCTGTTTCTTTTTAAACATGAACTGAGTGACTCCTCAGATTTGGGGGCTGAGGAGCAAAGAGAAAGAGGATATAAGAGAAGTGTCAGGGCTGATTGCCAAAAACGTTCCCCACTCCCAATTTCTTTAGCTGGGAACCTCTCTAGGGGGAGAGGACCACATGGTCTTGATTTATTACAGCTTCACTCATCAGCTGGTATCCTTTCAGGCGCAGTGGACGGCCATCGGGTCAGAGCCTTCTCAGAGCCCCCTCCCCTCCATCCGGGGCTGGCCAGTGGCCAGGAGAGAGGCCCTGAAGCAGGAGCCTGTGAGCCCCCAGGAAGCTGCTCCTGCTGGGTCGCATCCCCCTGAGCCAGAAAGCTCTGCAGAGGATCACACATGACCAGATGTGGTGACACGTGGAATCAAAGCCTTGAGTCTGGGCCCAGGAATGGCTGACACGTGTGTCCATGGATATGGATGACAACATGGACAGCATACACACACACACCCCAAATGGGTGTCACCTCCCCAGTACTGGCGCGCGCACACACACACACACACACACACACACACACACGCATGCACGCAACAGTCCCTGGGTGCTGGAGAGGCACGTCCCTGCAAGTGTGGTCTCTGTCTGCAGCTGGGACACCTCTGACTTCCCACCACCTGTGAGTGGGGTGCTGAACCTGTGCATGGACATGGACACACACACACACACACACACACACACTCCTGAGAAGTCCATCATCACGAAAAGTCATTTCAGTTAATGTCCTTCTTCCCACTGCCCAACCTAGATGCAGAGTTAAAGCAGGCACATCTGTTCCCCGCAACACGGCTGCCTGCAGGGGCAGGGTCTGTGCTCACTGACACCCTGGGCTGTGACAGAGCCTTGCAGCTGGCACCCAGGCTGCAGGTATGTGTCTGAAATGACAAACCCGTGCCCTTAAACACCAAAGCCCTGAGGCACACAGACAAATGTCGCTGAGAGCTGCGGCTAGTTCCGTCTGGAGTGAGCTATTGGGGGTCAGCAAAGAGCTGTGGGAAGTAAAAGGAGCGGCTGGGGCCCAGTGGCTCCTGTGGGCTCCTCTCTCGGCTGGTGGCTTGTTTCTAAGTATAACCCTAAAGCCAGCAACGGCATAAACCCAGCCAGAGCCCCACAACAAGATGCATTTTCCCACAAAGGGTCCTCACAAGATCATCCTTTCCAGGGAGTGGATCGGGGCCACATGTCCGGGTTTCTGAGCCAAGCCCTGCCTGAGCCCTGAGCGTGGCTTCTTTGCCAGACAGGAGTGCCTGCAGCCCAGGTGCTGTCTGCACACGGCCACTCACAGGCTGAACACCAGCTCACCAGCCCTGTCCTGGGCTCAGCCTGGCTGGCGAGGATGCCGGGAGCTTCAGCCCCTAACCAGCCCGGCTGGCCCGGGAGACCACTGTGGGCCAAAGGTCAGCCTCCCAGGGCATCCCCTGGGGACAGGCCCCACCCCTGCCTCGGAGAGAGGGGCTCAGTGCCGACAGGGATGCTGAGGTCCATTGTATGACTGGGAAACATACCAATGGTAACAAAGAAAAGAGTCAAACCCAGCAGCTGGCAGTTGCCCAGACCAGAAAGTTCTAGAACATACTGCTGGCTAGTCAGAAAGGGCCCACTGCTTCCCAAAACTCCTCCCAGCTACATGCACTTTCAGGAAAACTCCAGGGTGCGATTCGCAGATGATGACTCTGGAAGGTGGTTTAATCCAACACCTCATTTTCCAAATGAAAAACCGAGGCCCAGAGAGACAACAGGCCGGTCCAAAGCAAGCGGAACTGGCCCGGGAAGCCAGGCTCTTACAGCAATTGAGGATGCAGGCCTCGGAGACAGGTGGGCCTGAGTGCCATCCAGATACCACTGTGGCCAAGGGTCCACGCCGGCTTCTCTGGGACAGCATCTGGCTGGTAAGTGAAGACCGCCACCATCCCACAGAGGGAGGTGAGCTCTAAAGGAGACACTACACAAGAGCCCAGCACACAGCCGGAGCTTAATAAATGCCAAGTGCTTTCCCTTGTTGCTCTGAGCACAGCTTCCCGACCACTTGACTGGCTGGTACTCTGGAGACCAGGCCCAGACTGAAAAGATTGCCCCAATGGACGAGGGCTCGTCAGCTCAGCGCCCACACCCAGGGCCTGGCCCAGGTGGAGCCCAAGCTTCCAGGGCCTAGAGAGCCACTCCCTCCAGTTAGGGCCCAGAGCCTCCTCACCTGCCCTGGTGCTCCCATCCTGTCACAGCAGTTCCAAGGGAGCAGGCGCCTCCTGCCGGGTGGCCCTCCCTGAGTGAAGGTGGGGGAATGCTGATTCACAGGGCCATGCAGCCCCCGGTGTGGCTGAGCCGTTGGGCAGGGCCCTGATGTCTGCAGATCCTGAGCCAGGGGGGCACTCTGCAGGCTTTATGGCCCCAGAAGGCAGAGCCAGGACCCAGGGGCAGCTCCAGGGTATTGGGGGGTATCACACCTGCCAGGTCTATACCACTTCTCAGGGTCCAAGATGGTCCCTGTGTACCTTCACAGCTCAGAGCGTAATGAGCCATCTCTAAAGCTGGAGACTCCGATACAGGACCTAGCAGAGGATGGCCCCCAGCCAAGGATGGCACTAGGAACTTCTCCAGTGGATAAGGAAGGAGAGAGCTGGCTTTGAGGTCCTTTCCAGACCCAGGGGTCTGCGAGGCCACCAGCGGATTAGAGTTCAACTCCATCAAAGGTTCAGGGCACGGGTGGACAACCCCAAACATTGCACAGTAAGAAGCTGGTTGCTTTTATGAAGGTCAGAAAGGATACCGCCTACACCAGGTATGTCCAACAACTTAGCTGCCACTCCCCAGCCGGGAAAATCCAAACTCAAATGCCAGGCCTCCCTCCCAACCCAGAAGTTGGAAACTCACTGGCCACGTGAGCGTCTGCACTGACCCAGTGAGGGAAGTAGGCCACCCAGTGGGGGGCTCCCTGTGATTGGCGCCTGCAGTGAAGCATTGCAGGCTAAGCCTCCCCGGACACACACGTCTCCACACCATTAACGAGCAGCGATTTCCCAGGCTGGTCCTCACCGGGCTCGTTGGGCAGGAGGAAGGCAGCTTTCCCCGGACAAAGAAAGTCACTTTGTCCCGGAACTTGCCAGAGCCAAAGTGGGCCAGGTCTCTTCTCCGAGTCCTCAGACCTCCATGCCGGAGTGGGAAGGCAAGTAGGGACACTGGGGGCCACTCTAGTCCAAGCCCCATCCAGGGTCCTGACTCTTGAGCCTCTGCCACAGGCCCGGGGACCACTGAGTCAACACAGCCAGTGCCCGGGGCTCGTGAGGGATGGCAGGCAAGAGCGTTCTTCCCTGTGTTGAAATCTGCCTTCCTGTTTTCCCCACCACACCCTCACTTACTCCACAAATACACATTAATCATGGGCCGTGAAGTGAGCAGATGGTTCCTGCCCAAGTAGACTTGGAAGAGGACAATTCGGCCCTCCTGAACCCCCAGCTGTCGGTCCCCCGCCTCCCCTCAGCCTCAGCTACTCCTGCCAGTGTTCTGTCCTGGGTTTCAAGGACCCAGTCTCCCAGGTCCCAGGGAGCTTGGCCACACCCCCTGCCCAGGCCACTGGAAGGAGGGGTGACCGGAAAGGGTGGGCCTCGAGGGCCTGAACAAGCCTCCATTGGGAGGCCCAGGGAGTGCAGGCAGCGCCTGGGCAGCAGATAGTGCTTCACAGCAGAGGAGAGAGGGGGCTCCTGGGAAGACCCTGGCCCACCCACTCTGGCTTGTTCTTGGGTCTCTGGGAGCCCTGGGGCCATTCTGGTTTGATTTTGTCTTGTTGAGGTTGGGGTGGGGCAGGAATGACCGTGTCCTTACAGGTAACCTGCCCTAGTGGTTTTCAAACTATGCTTGATAGAGCCCTTTAAGGGGTGCTGGGGGAGTGGACTGGAGGGGGAGGAGAAGGGCCCTGCCCTCTCAAAAGAGCAATTCTAATCTATCCCATGCATGGGGCATTTTGATTGAACAAAGGGTCCCATAGATCTTTTTTTTAAAATGTTGGATCCTCCTTGCTTTTTAATAGAGAAAATAAAACCAGGGCCCAAGGAGGGAAGGGGATTGGCAAAGGCCACAGAATAGGACCTGTCTCTCCAGCCAGAGTTCCTTTCCTCCAATTCACCCAAACTTTAGGACTGCAGGCCCCAGCACCCCACAGGGACATTGAAGGTGAGAAGTGAGTGGTAATCACTCCCTGATTGGGAACCACAGGATGTGCAAATAGAGAAGTTTCTTCCCTGGAGGGAACCCGCACTTCAATCCAGGCTTGGCCGGGAGCCTGGGGCCTGGGCAGGGACCTGAGCCGGACTGTTCCCAGGCCCCCCCCATCATCTAGCCCGGTTTCAGGGCCCACTCTAGGGCCCTGCAAATGCCTCGCTTTCCAGAGCCCGTCCATGGACCTTGAGCATAGCGTTGGTCCTGTGGGGAGTCACCTGGCTCAGGTATGGAATCCTTCACGGTCCCGGGCCAGAAGGCGCTGGACAGAGCCCCGGCGGGGGCTGAGTCAGGCCAAGGAGGAGACATGGTGTCAGCGTCTAGATCATGAATAATTTGCTGGAAGCAACTGAAGGCCGTACACATTCTACAGCCATCAGATGTGGACTGTACATCGCTTTTAAACTTATTTCATTTTCTCCTTTGCCAAAAAAAAGGGGGAGAAAAATGACACAAGTTTTGGGCCAGGAGAACAGCCCCGTTTCCTCTGCTCTGTGGCCCTGCTTTTCTTCGGGCCTGGGCTTTTATTGGTGTTTTGTCTGCGATGGGCTTTGGCCATGAAAATGTGAACAACATGAGGTAACTCGCAGTTAAATCTTCTGGCTATATTGAGGCTGATGGCTAATGGCTCTGAGTGTCGGCGGGACCGGCAGATAGGCAGGCAGACACCCCGGTCAAGTGGCCATGGGGTTGGGAGCCAGCATGTTCCACAGATCAGAGGCCTCAAACCAGAGGTCTGGGACGGGCAGGCTCAGGGAAGCAGGACAGATTCCACCTTCGCTGCGGGATCTGCTTGCTGAGTGCCACGAGACTCAGAGTCTGCTGAGTCGACAGAGGGGCCTCCAATCTGAGTGTAGGACCCAGGGAATTTGCCGCCTGAGAACTTTGAATCCACAAATGGACCACACAGTCCTGGGCAAGGAGAGATGGCAGAAAAGAGACCACATGGCTGCTTTTCTGTGGCCCAATCTTAATCATCGCTGTGAAAGTGAAGAAAGAGAGAAGAGAGGGCAGCCTGGGATGAGGAGACACAAATGATGACACAGCTTGGACATGCCAGCAGCCAGGAGGCTGAGGACTGAGCCAAATTGGATTTAGGAAAATAAATGTGACATTTCTTACACCCAAAGGACATGAATCAAATTCATGCTGGTTCCACATGTTTTTAAGTTTATCCACACCCAGATACTAAGCACCCACTTTTTATCAGCTTCTCTGCTGTGACCTGTTCAACCCCAGCAGATCCCCTATACACCCAGGGAAGGCCTGGCTCAGTGCCACTCCCGACCCCACAACAGGGGACAGGTCGGGGCTCTCTGCCCCAAAGAAAACTGGGGGCGTGGCTGGGGGCGTGGCTGGGGGCTTTACATTTAGGAAGCCACCAACAAACACCTAAAATACTCCAGGTCAAGATTAAACACAACTCTCACGGCATTAGGAAGGTTGAGAACCACTGCCCTAGATAGATGTAGACATGGTGTTTTTCCTTTCTTCCATTTATTCTGTGAGCCATTCAAGTTCTGGGGCCACTTACTCGGCATACCCGGTGCTCACCAACAGCTGTTTCTTTTCTTCTTCTGGAAGCAGAAGACCCTGGTTCCAGCCCCCTTGCAGTTAGGTGGGGCCCCTGAACTAATTCTGGCCAATGGGCTATGAGCGGAAGTGATGTGTGTCACTACCACATTGAAGCATAAAGAACAATTTGGGGACCCTCCTTCATCCCCTTCTTCTCCCACTGCAATCACTTGTACAGCTACAAGTAGCAGAGGCTCCATCAGCCTAGGACCTTGAGTGACTGTGTGGAGCAGAATCCCCGCCCCCTGATCTGTGATGGACAGGAGGCATGAGCAAGAAATAAAACACTGTATTAAACTACTGGGAATTCCAGGTTGATTTTCACCTCACCTGACTACTATAATGGCCAACCCCATGAAACCTACCCCTAAAACAAAAATGGGAGGGGGGGTCAGAAATTAGCAGAATGTAGAGAGCCTGAATGGAGAACCCAGGGAGAAAAGCCACAGAAAAAAGTGCCGGGGAGGCTGCCAACAGGAGCTTTACCAAGTTCATGTTCTCTGGAGGTCAATGCCACCCTGTCCCATCCCAGCCAGCACCTACCCCACCCCATCTAGAAATGTTCTCTACTCGGCTCCTTCCCCCCAACCCTCCCCAGTCATCCATTTGAGCTGCGTGAGGGATTGGGGGATTCTATGTGGGGATGGGGATGGGACCAGGTACAGAATTCAGGGGTCCGAGGGCAGACTGAAAACGTGGGTCCTCTTGTTCAAACCTACGAATAGTTTCAAGCTGGCGATTGTGTGAGACCTAAGTGTCGACCACCAGGAAGTGGGGGGACAACAGACGAGGCACAGGCAGGAGTGAAAGCCTCACACGGGGTCTCCGTGCCACCAAGGCTGCGCCAGAGCGCTCTGCTCCTAAACTGCCCCGGGAGCAGCAGTGGCTCCTGGAAAAACTCAGTGGACCACACAGCACAGGTGTGCCCTTGACCCAGGCCTCCCCATCGCCCAGTGTCAGAGCTCAGCCCTCGGGTGGTCCAGGAGGTCCAGGTATGAGGCTGAGACCCAGCACCCATCTCCCAGCTGTAGCCACCATCAACAGAATGCGTGAGGAATGAGCTTTCTTAGACACCCATGCCCAAGCTCTCTGGCAACCCCAGGGCACCAGGCGGCCTCAGGGGAGGTACCAGGACATCTCAGCAGCACCAGGCTCAGTGCTGGGGGCGGGGAGGAGATGTCACAGGCTGGGAAGATGACCAGTGGCTCAGGCTCCCTGTAGAGGCAGGAGAACCATATCCCACTAGCTCGGGGTCTCTAGAAGACGACCCTGCTGGGCATGAAGACACACCCATCTCTCCCATTCCTGGCTCCTCCCATTCTTGGTCTAAAGAGACAACAGAGATGGGGAAAAGAGGTCTGATCTCAGCCCCCACAGTGACCTACTTTGACCTTCAGAGAAACACCCCTCCCTTACAGAGCCTGTGTCCTTCGCAGTAAAACCCAAAGCTGGGTCGTATGATCCCAAAGGCACTGCTGGCTCCCGAGTGATGATTCTTCCCGAGAAGACCCTATCAGAGTAGGACAAGGCACATCACACCAGCCAGGGGCCTGAGCCTCACGTCCAGCTGAGAGCAGACCAGGAGATGGAGCCACACGACGTCACCTCCGCCCAGCTTTCCTGGAGCCGACTTCCTTGTGAGGTCCTGGGGCCGCTCTGCCCAGATCGCTGTGGTGTGATTTCCCGGCCTCGGCGAGGGCTTTGCCGTGGACGCAGCCAGAGCCGCCATCCAGCTGGCAATGCGTGGATTCTCGGACAAAGGCCATGTGCAAATCACCCATAAAAATCCCTCTCCTGCTCCCCACCCAGCTTTAGTGGACCCCACAGAATCATTTATGACGCCCACGTGAGGAAGACTTCATCCACCACCCAGAGCCATAAAGCCGAGGGTCTCCTGGTTGTTCCCACCGCCCCCAGCCCAGGCTGGAGCAGGGGAGACCCCCCGCCTCCACATGCTTCCAGCACAGATGGCTGTTTCACTTCCACGAAGGCCTCGCTGTAAAGGCGTGGGTGTCCCAGCCTCAGAACGGGGACATGGGCAGCGGCTCAGAGCTCCCGGCTCCGTGTATCCCCATCACTGCCACAGGATAGAGCAAGACTGGCATGGTCACGTGGCATTCCATAAATTATTTCCAGATAGCTGTTTAGTATTAACACCAGTGATGCCTATACAGAGGTATAACGTCAAATAGCACACAAGGTCATACAATGAAAAGGCCTGCCATCTCACATGGAAGACGCCGCTCCTGCATACAGTCCAGTCCCCACTCTACAGATGCGGAAATTGCAGAAAGCGAGGTCAGGTGGCTTGTCCAAGGTCACTCAGCTGGCCTGCCATGGAGCCCAGGCCCTCTGACCACCTGAGGCGGCCGGTCCCTGAGGACAGCATTTGTTACTCTCTGCATCCCAGTGCTGGGAGGCCCAAAGCGCCTCCTGTCTGCCCCCGAGACCACGCACAAGCGCTTTCTAAAGAAAGACGTCAGCAGGAATGGTTTCCGGTCCTGCCGTGCAGGTGTGGGGCCTGGCGGCCGGCACCTCATCCACCAACAGGCCCCACTGCTCCTGGTTTCTTACGGAGCGTCCTCTGACCCCAGACACTGAGAGGGACTAAGCTGGGTAGGGCCGTGGGACACAGGGGGAGAGGGGAGAAAGTTCTGAGTCGGGCACCCAGAGAATGGGGCCCTAACAACCAGAACAGACTCGTGTGGGGAGCATAGCACCCAGTGGTTACTGGAATGGAGAACAAAGAAATGAGTACCCTGTTCAGGGACAAACTGACCGGCAGCACCTTTGGGCCTTGGGGGAAGGTCCAGCAGGGCCTGAGAAAGGCAGCCAGGACCTCCAGGGCCAGGCCATCCCCAGTCACGGCAGGATGAGATCCGTGCCATCTGCGTCTGGCCCAGCCAGAGCTGTGTGATCTGGGAAAAGTCCCGGAGTCATCTGAACCAAAAAAAAAAAACCAGATTCTAGGGATACTGAATTGTAGGAGAGCCCAGGGTAGAACACTGTGTGACCTTAACCAGAATCACAGAGGAGAGGAGAAAGGATAGCTATGATCAGGGCATTCTCCCCGCCCCAGGGCAGGAGCCCGCTCGGCAGCCTCCCTGACAAGCGGCCATCCTCACTTCTCTAGTCTGGTATTCACCCCCTTAGAAGTCAGCTGATTCTTTGGTTGAAATTTATATTTCTTTGAAGTTTCTTTTCTTCAACTAGAATCTGCCTTTTTTTTATCATTGTAACTGATTCAAGTCTAGTCTCTTAAAGCAGTTTCTCCAACATTTTCTCCTCCATAACATGTAACGGATGACCTCCAAAAGCACACCCATGGGTGTTCTTCATTCACGCAGTCATTTAATACATTTCATGAAGCACCTACTAGGTGCCAGGCACTAGAGCAGAAAAGAGTATTAAAAAGACAAAAACCCCTGCTTCATAGACCCTACATTTATTATTGCTTATAACAACACTAAGTAAAATGCACACTATACCAAATGGAAATAAGTAGAAAAGTAAATAAAGCAGGGAAGAGAGGGGTACGTTTCCAAATAGAGTGGTCAAGGAACGCTTCATTGAGTAGAGACCTCAAAGAGGGGGAGGAGCGAGCCAGCCATGCAGAGCGAGCAGTAGGTGCCAAGGCCCTGAGGCAGCAAAGGTTGGGGCACGGCTGGCACGGGCTTCCAGATGGACCTGATTCTATGGCGTCTCAGTAGACTCCACCCTTAGCTGTCTGCTCAGTAAAGAACTGGAAACGCAAAGGAACGAGACGGATACTTCAGAGATAAACCTTGAATCTGCTCTCTCTCTTTTTTTTTTAAGTACTTGATTATTAGCCACAGATTATGCTGACAACATACCTCACAGGGAAGACGGCTCCCCAGGCACACACCGTGCTGGGAGCTCTCCCTCCAGGATGCAACCAACCCCGCTCCTCTTTGGAGAAGACGAGAGCGCGCTCACCTCCCTCGCTGTCCTCCTGTCCTCCTCTGGACCCACTCCAGCCTGTCCGGGCCAATCAATCACTCTCCGCCCTTCGGTAACTCACGATGTGCAGCACACGACACGGAAGATGGAGAAAAGGCACGCGGCCGCCCCGTTCACACACCACTCAGGTTGCCTTAACCCAGACGCGTGACCTCCACGTCGGGGAGCCGGCGCACGGGGCCACCCTCCCCCTTTGCATCCACGTCACCTTCAATACCAGAAACATGTATCACTCGGATCGTTTCCTCTTTTTTTTTTCTTAAAAAGATGTTTCCCAGAAAATCTGTATTTAATTTATGGGCAATTTATAATGGAAATAGACCATATAAAATGTATACAAATGTGTAGGGCCGTGGATGGGGCCGGGAAGGAGACAGACGAGCTTCGTGGTAATTAACGTGAAGGGTCCCATCCCTGTTGCCAGGTACATGTTTGGACGGCCCGGACGTTCGTTAAGCTGAAACCTCCGGGGCCGGGGTCCAGACATTCCGCAGGCCCGTGGAGGACGTCAGGACGGCGGAGCTGAGGACAGTGCGTCTCCCCGGGGGTGCCGACCCCGTCGCAGTCCCCAGGATGCCAGTATTGCATTGCTTGGACGGCGGGGGCCAGCCCGGGCGCCACAATCAATTTTCCGGAGAAACGAAAGCATTTGCAACCAAGTCAACCCCAAACCAACGTGAGGCCGCGGGGCCTGCAAAGAGGTCGGTGGGCAGGCGCAGGGGACACCCGTCTGTCTGTCCCCACCCCTGCTCCTTGGCCTCCAGAGGCAGAATGGCCGGGGCTCCCAGGCCAGGACCGCTTGCTCACGTCCAGAAAGAGTTACAGAGAACCCCAGAGTTGCCAAAAGCTATTTCCAGGGGACTTTGATCAACTGATGCTGTAATCTCTGAAGGGAAGCAGACTTCACTGGGAAGGTATTCTTTGGGTCCTGCCCAAGGAGAAGGCATACTTGTTCTGAACCAAACAGAGCTCTCTCTCTCTCTCTCTCTCTCTCTCTCTCCTCTCTCCTCTCTCCTCTCTCCCTCCCCCAGGCCATGAGCACTAATTGTGATGGTACACAAACAGTCTTGCGGAATTGAACACAGTGAGAGAACATAGGACATTCTGTCGGCCAGGAAAGCGTGTTTTCAACAATGCCCCATTTGGAGCCAAAATCCGAGATGGCGGCCATACCCCAGCCTAAGGGCCAAATCCCCGGCTCCAGCCTCCCTCCCCAACCCCTCCCCGCCCCCTGGGCCTCCCCCAGCCTCCACTGCCCAGGACGCCCTGCCTCTGCCCCCATTCGGGGTGGGACCCCATTGTGGGAGAGAGGGGCGGGCCCCCCTAAAGCACATATGGGTCCCTCGGATCCCCTCCATGCCATGCTGAAGGGTGGTAGATTTAAATAATTTTTTCCTGGCATATTCTGACATGGCTTAGATCAATTACCTCATTTTTCAACAATGAAAAGATTAAACAGTTTGTTAAGGGTTATAAAATGATTTAATACGCTATTAAGCGGAGATGTAAACTATCAAAGTTTAAGTTTCCAGAGAGAGACTTAAATATCAATTATATTCGCATCCAATTTGTCCGCAGCTCCCCCCACGCCGGCCACCACAGGGACACAAGGCCCCTCGGCCCGTGGCTTTGAAAACCCCGTTGCTCTGCTCTGCTTTCATGAGAACTCGCCCTGGACCGGGAACCCAGGCTCAGGCTGTTCACACGACTTTTTTCTCTTCCTGGAAACGGAGAAGAAGAGCGAATTCGGGAGACATTCAGGCTGTGTCCTCGTGCTGAGTGACAGCAGAGGACCCTCAAGTGCCTCACGTGAAACCAGCGTCGGGCTCTGACCTCTGACCTCCCGGGGTTCCCACTCATTCACCACTGGCAGCATTTCAAAGGAGATTTTTTTTTTCTCCCAAATTACCTTCTAAGGCAAAATGAAAAAGAACCCTTTTCTTCATCTGTCTCCTCTCGTAGCATTCACTCTTACAGACCCTGGTTCTTCCGGCTCACTCTCCTCCCGCAAACAATCCACGCTGGAAACCTGCAGCCCTAGAGTGACGCCCCTCGGTTTGCATGGAGCCCAGTTTCCATGACCCCCATGAGGGGTGGGGGGGGCAGAGCACGCATCCTGCCTGGTCCACCTCTTGGCCCCGGGGCAGATTCCGACACCGCTGGCCCGTCAGGAGGGTGACTCAATCACCGGGGGGGGGGGGGGGGGGGGCAGAGCGCGCATCCTGCCTGGTCCACCTCTTGGCCCTGAGGCAGATTCCGACACCGCGGGCCTGTCAGGAGGGTGACTCAATCATCCGCGTTACCCACCCCGACCGCAAGAGGACGTCAAGGCAGACCCCGCCACGTGAGGCGCTCCGATCGGTTTTCATAGAACACAGATGTGTCCTGTTGTCTGTCTGCTGTTCACTCCGCTAGACAAAGTCAGGGGAGCAGGGCACCAGCGAGGCCGGGCTGCCGTGTGATCAGACCAGGCTTCCTGTCCCGGCCGGACCCCCAGACCCTCGGTCCCCTCCTTCGGACCCCAGCAAGTGTGTGAAGACGAGGAAGAAGGAACCAGGGCTGGGAGCAGTGCGCCCCGCTCCGTCAGGAAGCGGCTGAGAGCAGGGCCGGGGAAATGTTTGCAGTGGGAACGCCTCTAGACCCTGTCCGATTGCTACCCAGTGTCCGGGGAGGCAGAAAGCTCCCACCGGGGCAAGCTCTCATTGCCATTCTAAAAATGTGCACACTCCACGCCTTCCCGGGACCAGCCAGGCTCCCCAAGTGAGCAGTAAATCAAAACAGCCCAGCAGGGACCGCTGTCCACAGAGCAGCTTAACCGCAGGAACCTTCGGCCCTGCGGAGAGGAGTGTACCTGGCCACCGGACGAGTGGGGCAATGGAAGGGAGCGACTCCCCGGCCCCCTGTGTGTGCAAGGACTGAGCTCACGGTTGGCCTGTCAAAGCAATGACACCCGAGTCACCAAGTGTGAGGGCCACGGGACAGGGGGACAGGGGTGGGGGAGGCAGCCTGGTGACTTCCAAGTTTCTCCTGGTCTTCCTCCTCTCACCAGTCTGCTACAGAGGAAGGGACTCAAGGTTCCATTCCTTTGGACTTGGGGTTTTTCCAATTGTGTGCCCAGACAGCTGGTGACTGGGTGTGTACCTCAGCCACACCCAGAGCACCTTTGCCAGAGGCCAAGGCAGGTCCTGCGGTGAGAACAGTGGTTCTCAACCTTGGCTGCACGTTAGGATCACCTGGGAATCTTTTTAAAATCCTGATTTCTGGGCCTCATCCTCCAGAAATTCTGTTTCTTTGTTATGGGGCGGGGCCACAACATTAGTAACAAAGAAACAGAATTTCCAGAGGATGAGGCCCAGAAATCAGGATTTTAAAAAGATTCCCAGGGGATTCTAATGTGCAGCCAAGGTTGAGAACCACTGGGTTAGAAGGTCTCCTCTTCCATTTCTGACCAGTTGAGCCCCCGGTGCCATTTCTGCAGCAGACAGATGCTTTTCCAAAAGGGGGCACAGGGGAGCAATGGTGAGAGGGGATATGCAAGCACCGACAGGAGCCACCCTCCAGGCCGCCCCCCCCCCCAGGGGCCCCACACACATCTCAGAGCCGGGGGTGAGCTCCCCTGGAAGGTAGACTCAGGGTACTGAGAAGTGAGAGCAAAAACTAAGTCAAGCGTGGCTCAGTGGTTGAGCGTTGACCTATGAACCAGGAGGTCACGATTCAGTCATGCCCGGGTTGCGGGCTCGATCCCAATGTAGGGTGTGCAGGAGACAGTCGATCAATGATTCTCTCTCATCATTGATGTTTCTGTCTCTCTCTCTCTCCCTCTCTCTTCCTCTCTGAAATAAATAAAAATATATTTTTTTAAAAACAACAACAACACTAAGTCATTACGATCTTCATGCTTCAGTCAGTTTCTGCTTTTTGAAAACTTGTTTGGGGTATGAAAAGGGGCAGGAGTGGGCAGTTGGGATCCCAGCAGAGGCAGGTGAACTGAGGGCTCTGTGCGTGGGAGGGGCCCTCGCCCGGTGCCCCTGGTGCCTCCGTCCGCGCCCAGGTTTGTTCTCCCAGCAGAGCCCTTGGGCCCCTGCCCGGGCCTCAGTAGGAGAGCCCGCACCCAGCTCGGGCTGCAGGCCCAGCTTTCCTGAGAAGCAGTGATCAGTGCTGTGTCCAGAAGGCCTGTGGTTTCCCTCCTTACAAGGGCAGCAGCTGCGTGTTCTCCTGCATGAACTGAGCCAACGCGATTGTGAACTCAGGGGCATCGTGTAAAAATGGGGTGAACTGGCGTTCTGTGGGGGATGGGGCCATAAAAGTGCCGAGTGGTCTTTTTTCCAACAGAGTGTCATGCCGGGACGCACCTGCCCGCCCTGGATGCACCAGAGCAGCTTCCCGAAAATCAGGGTGAAGGGAGAAAGGTAGGTGAACAGCCCCTAGTGCCTGAGGAACCCCTGAATCCATGGTGTGAGCTGAAAGATTCCAGGACCCCTTGCCGGGGCCTAACCCACTCAGTTCCCAGGAAGCACTTCCGAACCGCAGGCCGACCTGGCCCCTGTACCTGTTCTTCAGACACACAGACCACGAAAACCCCAGGGACCTCTGGGGTCTGCGTCAGTGCCCTCCAGCTTCCTGCTGAGGGACCAAGGGGAGGGGTCGCTCTGGTAGGAATGTAACCGGGCAACCAAAAGGTCCGGCTGCCTGTCACTACTTGAGCCAATTCAGCAGAGATTGGGTGGGATCACATGTGAGCATTTATTCCAATCCTGCCGGCAGCAGGGGAGAGCAGCAGGTCAGCCACGAAGATCTACTCTGCACCCCATAAGCCAGCTGCTTAGATAGGGCAGGAGGGCAGAGAACGGGGAAGTAGGAGAAGGGTGTGCCAAGTGGGCAGTTTGCAGGTCTTCAAAGGGCTAGTGATTGCAAAGGGGGTCGGCAACGGGCTGGCGATCTGGTTTCTGCCACAAGGTCATGCCTCTTGCCATGACAATAGGAGCTTCCCATGTGACCCTGCGTCCCTCTCAACCCGCCCTGTCATATAACACAGGAACTGTGCGTCAACAGTCCTGGGTTAGGGCTGCTTCCCTACAACTACAGGAATTTCAGCCATAACACTGGCGTCTCGTTTCTGGAAATTAAAGCCTGGGAACAGTGGAAATCAAGTCCATGGATCAGTGAGTGACATTTCCGCACACACGTTAGCTCCCGGCGCTGTGGGGACACAGAAGTGCAGCCCGGAGACCAGCAGCTCGGAC
This sequence comes from Myotis brandtii, assembly GCF_000412655.1. Lineage (NCBI taxonomy): Eukaryota > Metazoa > Chordata > Mammalia > Chiroptera > Vespertilionidae > Myotis > Myotis brandtii. The sequence continues at coordinate 6,076,058 of NW_005367354.1, read as the reverse complement.
CCGCCTCAGTTTCCCCACTTCCTGCCGGGAAGCCGGGCTCTCCCTGAGGTCCCTGCTAAGACCCAAGCGGACTGACCTAGCACCGCAGGGAACACGGACACTCCCAGCAAGAGGGACTGGCCCCTGGGGAACGGCTCCGCCGCTGCCCACCAGGGACTGCTGGCCTTCCCAGCCTTGGCCCAGGTGCCAGGGCGTCTACCCCCTTCTCCAAGGCTCCTGAGGAAGGAAGCTCCTCCCCCAGGTTCACATGGCAACTCCGCCTCTGCGCCTCCCCCAGACCCACAGGTCCCCCACCTCACCAGCCCTCCACACCTGAAGGCCGTGGGTCACCACTCGTTAAAGCCAGGCAGTGTGGCCTGCCTGGTGCCAGCGCTCTCCGGGCACCATCACATCCAGCCGGCCCCACTCCCAGGAGGCCAACTAGGCCCTGCTGCCAGCACCAGCCATCCCCTGGGCACTTGCCTGGTCAGAGCAGCTGAGAACAGCCCTACCCCAGCGAGCAATCCCACTTTTACCACTTTTACGAGGCCACAGAGGGGAGCTGTGGGTGGGGGGAGGGAGGCGGGAGGGCTGGGCCGAGCTCTGGCCTCAGTCCTTCCCACAGAGGAGGGGGTAGGAAGACTAGCTCTTGCCTCTTCTAGCCCAGGTGAGAGGTGGGCCTGCACAGGAGGCCCCAGCTGTGAAGCAGCCAGACCAGTCCTGGGCCCCAGGTCGGCAGCACAGACTCTGTCCCTCCTCACAAGAACACACACCATGTTGAATGAATTACTTCGGGGCAAGCATTCCCAGGCCGAAAATACCCTCCATTCAACAGAGGGCCCTCTTCAGGCATTAAAAACTCCTCTCGAACACGCTTGCCCTGAAATCACACTACTTAGTGTGAGTCACACACCTCTGAGTGTGCAGCAGCTTGATCACATTGCTTTCCTGACGTCTTCCAGCCGAATTCTACTTCCTGAGAGAATGGATTCTGTGGGGGACTGATCCGGGTGGGTCATTTGGGAGTAGGGGGCACATTTTGAGGCTGAGAAGAATGGGGGAGAGAAAGAGAAGGGCTGAACAAGGGACAGAGGGGGACAGCTAGCTGATCACAGTCAGAGGCCCAGAGGGAAGACTCGAGGACCCAAAACAACCTCTCAGGCTGGAACTGTGTTAATGTGTTAGGGCTATGAGGCTTACCATCTCCAGCTGTCGGGGCCAGAAGTCCGAGATGGAGCTGTCAGCAAGGTCGCTGCCACCTGAGGCTGTGGGGGCGATCGGCACGTGCTGGTCACCTCTGGTCATGGCATATAGAAACACCATCTTCACGTGGCGTTCTCTCTGTGTGTGCATCTGTGTCCAAATTCCCCTTTTATAAGAACACCAGCGGCCCAGCCAGCGTGGCTCAGTGGTTGAGCATCGACCTGTGAACCAGGAGGTCATGGTTAGATTCCCAGTCAGGGCACATGCCCAGGTTGTGGGCTCGATCCCCAGGAGGGGGCGTGCAGGAAGCAGCCGATCAATGATTCTCTCCCATCATTGATGTTTCTATCTCTCCCTCTCCTTTCCTCTCTAAAATCAATAAAAATACGTAAAAAATAAAAAAGAACACCATCTTATTGGATCAGGGCCCACCCTAGTCCAGTATGACCTCATCTAAATAAAGACATCTGCAACAGCCATACTGCAAAATAAGGTCACGTTCTGGGGGTTAGAACTTCAACACATGACTTTGGGGGGATGGGATTCAACGCAAACAGGCACCTTTTCTGGGAGGAAGTGCCCAGAAGAGAACAAAGCTAAGTGGCCCGGAGCAAGGCGCTCCTCATCAGATCCTCAGTCTATGGCATGGGATGGTGGGTCCCTTCCCGCCTGCCCGCAGCCTGTTCAAAGGGGCCATGAGGACAGGCACCAGGGCAGGGGCAGTGTCTCAGACATGCCTGGCCTGCCTCGGTCCTCTCTTCCTTCCCTCAAATGATGTCATAGGCCTCGCTACCACACCCCAAGCCCCAGGGATAGGGCGCTGGGACCCTGCGGGGTGCAAAAGTACCAGCGGGGCCCTGAGAGCCCTGGAGACCACAGCGGAGACCTCCACAGACAAGCATCCTAGCAGAGGATTCCGATAGCTTCCTGACTTGCCTACAGCTTGTCCTTTCAGGGACAGCAGCCCTGGCTCTGGCCTAGTGGGGCCCGTTGCCTTCAGAACAGAGCCAGACAAGGGGGCGCGCCTCCCAGTACCTACCGCAGGCCCACACCCTACGCCAGTGGTTCTCAACCTGTGGGTCGCGACCCTTTCACAGGGGTCGCCTAAGACCATCGGAAAACACATATATAATTACATATTGTTTTTGTGATTAATCACTATGCTTTAATTATGTTCAATTTGTAACAATGAAATTGGGGGTCACCACAACATGAGGAACTGTATTAAAGGGTCGGGGCATTAGGAAGGTTGAGAACCACTGCCCTACGCCCTCAGGAACCTCCGACTGCAGAAAGGGAGGCCTCTGGTGGAGCGAGAGCAGCACCCAGTGGACGTCTAGAAAATGGCACTCTCGGGCCCCCGAGGCGGAGCTGGAGGGAAGTCACCCAATCAATCAACCAAGGAGCCCAAATACTTGCACGTGGCTGTATCACAAGCGTTACATCTCTGGGCTCCAAGCTGAGGCTCTCGGTCTTAGAAGGGGCGGCAAGGCTTCCGCCACCTTCGAAGCACAAGCCACAGCCGGCATCAGAAACACTCAGTAGAGGAAGGAGGGGTTTGGGGTTCCTCCGGCCCCATGTCCCCAGAGCGACCTCCTGTCCCCACCCCAGCTGAGTGCTCTGCCACCCTGAGCAACCCAGCAAGGCAAGCCCAGCCTGGCGCGAGGGGGGAGAGGGGGAGCAGAGAGCACCCAGGGAGGGGCTGCCAGCGCAGCCTGCGTTCTGACTGGGCCAGGCCTGTGCTTCCGTAGGAACATCTGCTCTGCCCTCTGCCCTCCCCTGGGGTCAGCCCTGAGCTTTGCCCGACGTGAGCCTGGTACCAGGGACACTGAGGCTGCCATGGGCTGGCAGGCGACCTTACCTCCCACTGCAGGCCCCTCTGGGCGCCTCCATGCCCTGGATGCCCAGCTGGCCTCCGGCTGTGGTGGTGCTGAAGGAAGGTGTCTGGGGGACCCTGTGTCCCAGCGTCTGTGCTGGGCTGTCACATGGGCAACCACATGAGAAGGCTTCTGAGGGGCCCTCCTTCAACGCCCCAGGCTGCCCGGGGCCAAGGCCACTGGAGTCCACACTCCCTCCCGGGCGCGTCTGCTCACCTGGGCACGAGCTCCTTCCCAGCTGCAGAGGTCTCACCTGTGCCTGCCAGGGCGGACCTGCCAGGCCCAAGGAGCAGAGCATCTCTGCAGGGTGGACCAAGAAAACCCGCTGCAACCTCCAGAGCTGGGGGAAGACCCGGTCCGTCCTCCCTCACTGCCTGCGCTTCCTGCCTGGTGGGAGGGGGGCAGCCCACGGGACCTGCGCCCAGGTGAGGCTTCAGGCAGAATGAGGTTCCAGGTGAGAGCGATCTGGGAAGGAGCCTCAGGTGCGAGGGCAAAGCCACTGGCCTGGCTACAGTGCAGGTGGGTGGAAGGCCAGCAGGGAGCCTGGGAGTGGCTCAGACTGGGGTCTGGAGATTCAAGGATACAGCGCTGCCTGGAGTTTTTGAACAGAACAGATGAGACTGGACATCAGATTTCTAAATCCTGAGCCTTGGTAAAAATAAAGGAAGAAAGGAAGGAAGGAAGTAAGGAAGGAAGGAAGGAAGGAAGGAAGGAAGGAAGGAAGGGAGGGAGGGAGGGAGGGAGAAAGAACCACTCTGGTGAGTGATATTGACCATTGAGGGAGGCTACACATGTGTGGGGCTCAGGGACATAGGCATATTCTCTTCTCCATTTTGTTATAGACCTAACACTTCTCTAAAAATAATGTGTTTTTTAAATAAATAGTAAAGACTAAATAAAAAATTAAGGAATGAGTGATTTCTCAAGTGCCCTCCAGCGTAAGTGTCATATGACTCTGATTAAAACTAGATGCCCATTAAGCAACTCAAAAGGAATTGTGTCTAGAACAGCGGTCGCCAACCTTTCGGACCTCATAGATCGCCAGTGGTCCTCGGACCACCGGATGGCAACCGCTGGTCTAGAAATCTG
>NW_005367354.1:6067339-6071858 GCF_000412655.1 Myotis brandtii | reverse complement strand
GCTGGGGGTTCATGAGGAGGCTGGGACCCAGCCGTGTGTGAGGAGAGCTATGAGGAGGAAGCCCGAGGAGGCTACCCATCAGTCAGGCCGGGAAGTCCTTCTCCCCGCCGCCGTGAGCCAGAAGAGCTAGCCCCTGCCCCTGCTCAGATGAAGGACTGATCGATCCGCAAAAGGAACAGTTAGCCAGCATGGCTTTACTTGCTCAATAGCAATGATTTTTTCCCAGGAGGGGAAACCCACATAAAACCATTGGAAACAGAAGCCCCAACAAGTCCGGCTCCCACGTGGGAACTCTTACCTATTATGCAGAATTACATGATGCTGATTTGGTCTCCAATTTGAGAGAGGAAACCTAACGCTGCCCCCAAGAAACTGAAACCCTGGAAAGACCATGGAGAACAAAGGGAACGTCCCTGCATCTGCCCCGCCCTCTCCCTTCTCCCAGCACCACATGCTTGAATGGGACAGAACAGACAGGGAGGAGGCCCTGGGCGATTGGTTACCCCGGACATCAGTCACCCCATGCTACGATCTGGGCCAAGTCCCAGGGACACACACAAACACGGCTCCTGACCTCAGGGTCCCCAGCTTGAAGGGGAGACAAACACACAGGAAATGAAAGAGCAGAACTAGATACTTGACGGAATGAGACAGACGAGTGGTTCTCAAACTCAAGTGCGCATCAGGGTCTCCCGGACGGCTCCCTAGACACAGAAGGTGGGCCCCACCCCCAGGGAATCACGGTCAGTGGGTACAAATGTTGCCTCCGACAAGTTCCCAGGGGCTGCGGGGGCTGCTGGGAGAGACCACGCTCAGAGAACCAGCGACACAGACCAGTGCTTCCCACACCTCGGTGTGCGATGAGCCCCTCTAAGCTGGGGAGCTCGTGGAAATGCAAATTCCCATTCGGTGGGGCTGAGATCTGCACCCTAACAAGCCCCCCGGAGCTGCCCGTGCTGCACAGGTGCTGTCTGGGCCACCATGGAAAACTGGCAAATAGGACATGAGTTTGGCCTGATATTGGCAGCGAAGGATTAATGGCGGTTGTTGGACTGGGAGCATGGACACAACTTATATAAACGGGGGAAACCGGGCGTTGGGAGAGACCACCGGGTGCAGAGGCAGGGAGGTGGGAGTGAGAACAGGAGGAGCAGGAGACACTGGCCATGGTCACCACTGTCACATGCTGACGCCAGTGACAGGTGGAAGCCCAGGGCTCCACATGCAGGCGCTTCCCTCCATTCACCCTCCTCTCCACCCTCCCCATTCCAGAAGCTGCTCCAATCCCAACAAGTCTACCAGGAGCTGGTCTTCAAAATGGAAACGATTATTGTTTTGCGAGCCCCACGGACGGCTCCCAGCCCGGCCCGCTCGGCCAACTTGGATGGCGCCTCACCTGGCTGGTTGCAATGGCCTGTTGTTTGGCAGCTGAAGTGACCCCCAGTTTTCTTTCCCAGCCTCAAGCCAGAGGAGGGTCAGTCTTCCAGGAGTTGAGTGTCTTGAAGGCACGTGGGGCGGCCATGAACTTCTCAGCAGGCGGCTGGAGCAAACCAGTGTGTTTTGTAGGTGCTGAGTCATGGGCCCCCTTCCTGACACAGGGTCACGACCACATAAGGAAACAGGAGCGCCCCTCCCTCCCTGGGAAATCTTTCGTTTACAGGCTGATTCTAGCACAGTGGGCATCCCTTTCTCCACAGAGCTGCACTGGTGGCTGCAAGAACGCAAAGCCCGCAGAACGTCCCTCATGTGGAAACTGAACTGATACCCATTGAATGCTGTCTTGTTCATTGGATGCTGTTTCCCCGAGCGGCCATAACAAAGTACCACAATGTGGGTGGTTTCTGAGAGCAGAAACATATTCTCTCACAGTTCTGGAGACTAGACGTCTAAAATCAAAGTGTCTGCAGGGCCAGGCTCCCTCCAAAGCCTCTAGGGCCGGATCCTTCCTCACTCCTCCAGCTGCTGGTGGGCAGGTGTTCCTTGGCTTGTGGCAGCATCACTACAACATCGGCCTCCATCTTTACACAGCGCCTTCCCTGTGTCTGTGTCCAGATTTCCTTCTTCTAAGGACCCGAGTCATGTCACGTGGTATCCTAAAAGGACACCGGTCATATTGGATTAAGGGCCCACCCTACTCCAGTATGACCTCACCTTAAGCAACGACATCTGCAACAACCCATTCCTAAATAGGGTCCCATCCTGAGGTACCGGTGGTTAAGCCTTCAGCACACCTTTTGGGGGACACAATTCAACCCTTAACAGGCACGTGTTATGAGGCCATATTAAAACATATGTCACCTTTTGGGGGACACAATTCAACCCTTAACAGGCACATGGGCACGTGTTATGAGGCCATATTAAAACATATGGTCCCTGCTGAATCTGACCTGGTCTTTTGGAGCGCTTTCTTCCTCTGAATTAAACTAGGACAGTCAGCTATTTACAATAAAATGAAAACTGAACTACAAATCAGGCCACGGTCTCAAGATCAACTGTGAAACAAGGGATCGAACTCTTGCCCACGCCACACTTAACAGCCGGAGGTAAATCTGCAAGATCTGAAAAGCAAGTCAACGAGCAGGTTGGACACCTCATTCATTTATTCATTCAACATACCTGAGGCCCTTCTGAGTGCCATTCACTGGTCAAGGTGCTGATGACACAGCCGAAAACGACAAAACAGACAGATGTCCCGCCCTGACATAGCTTACCTCCTGGGAGGAGAGGACAGAGACAGACGAGTAAGTACACAGTCTGGGCCGCCGAGAGAGAAAAGGAAAGTGAGAGGAGGCGTATGCACGGGATCTGCAGTTTTAATCAGGGCGGTCAAAGGGGGGCCACCTTAGGGTGACAAAGGCCTGAAGGCGGGGCGGGCCAGGCCGCGGGGTGAGGGGCAGGGAGGGCACAGCAGGGCGCTGCTCCTCATTGGACACAGGCCTTTGTGAGCACTCAGCTGCTCAGTCTCAGGGAGGAGAGCCACTGCCTTTTGGCAAACCCCCTCTGATGGCTGTGCTGGAACAGACCCGGGGGGGAAGGACCAGGGCAGGAGACTCTTTGAGAGACCTGCACAAAAGAGGGGGTGACATCTTGGCCTGGGGTGCAGAGGAGGAGGTGGACATTGCTGGACTCCAGATCAAGGCTGTCAGAACCCACACATTGGCTGCTGGGGCCCAGACGGAAGGAGTCTGGCCCACGAAGCCAGCGCCTGGAAACACCCAGCAGAGTGGGGAGGCCAAGGGCTCAGTTTGGGACATTGTAAGCATGTGTTCCAGCCGCTTGTCATCTTACAAAGAGCACTCTAATGAGGTGGGAACAGGCTCAAATAAACGTGGACCTATTCAGAGGTATTCTTGGTACAGACTGGTCAAAACTGCCTCGAGGGCAGAGAGCCGCAAAGGTGGCGGGAGGAATGAAAAGTAATTTTTTAAAGATGTGACCAGTGGGAACAGGAAAACGAGCGTTTAACCCTTTGTGTCCAGTCGCTCTGGTTAAAAGTGTTTAGTTCTAGAGCGGAATGTGGAGGCAGAGGGGGTCTCGCTCATTTATACCTCCTGCCCGTTTTAATTTTTATTACCATGAGCATTATTAATTCTATAACCAAAAATTGGCAAGCATTTCTAATGTGGTTTTTAAAAATCACGAGACTAAGAAGAATGCAGTAGATTTCTATGCTCTTACATAGACGAATGTCCAAGATAATAAATGATTTAAACTACTGATATGTAGGCCATAATTCTCTGCATGTACCTGCATCCATGTGTCTGTGTATTCGTACATAGGAAAAGGTCTGGAAGGGTAGGTATAACCTCACAGTGGCTACCACCTAAGAGTGAGGATGAGGAGGGGCCTTCGCCAGGAAATTTTCACTTTTTACCATAAGGTATACTCCTCGCAGCTCTCGCCGACTTTGAAAAGTACCTACATATGTTTTAATTTAAGGTTCTGGCCTTCCCTACACTTTTCTTCAATTCGGCTTCACATAATCCAAACAGGAATGATTGAATATTTAAAATCAATAGGCAATAGAAACTTTTCAGTCCCCCTTCTCTCTTATTACTACAAGAAATAATGTATGTGACTCTATTAATGACAAACTCTATTGAAGTTGTTTTCTCCATAGAAGTGTCAAAATGTACGTTTTTGTTTTTTGAAGGTAAGCATGACTCTTACAAGAATACAGAATAACACATGGTAAGTGTGACTTAACTCATGAATAAGAGAACCACCAGGATGGTAAACGAGCATTTGGGAACTGAGTGTTTACAGTCAATGAAGAAAAAATTGGGAAATGAAGTTACCAGGTTAGAACCCAAACTGGTCAAAGTCCTCCAGGGTGATAAGTCCATAATCCTTGGGGTTCTTGTTTCTACTATTACAAAAATCATGTGCGCCTCATCTGGACAAAAGCCTACCTACCAGAGAAGCATCTATCAGAACGTCAAACCTCAGAGGGAAGGTAGGGGAGGGTGGGGGTAAGAGAAAGAGATCAACCAAAGGACTTGTATGCATGAATATAGGC
>NW_005367354.1:6060280-6066674 GCF_000412655.1 Myotis brandtii | reverse complement strand
GGGGGGGGGGAGAAGGAAGGGGGGGGGGGGGGGGGGAAATGGGGCAATGACACATATGTAATACCTTAATCAATAAAGAAAAGACATTATAAAAAATAATAATAATGAATAAAAAAGCCTACCTACCAGTTGCATGTCATCTCACAGAGCCTGGGCCCTAATCAAGAGCAAATAAAAAAAAAATCAAAAGAAGACACAGCCCTGAGAATGAAATCGTCCCTGGTGGCTCTGTGAGGCTGGGCGCTGTTTGAAATTGAAAGGAGGGGAATCCTCCCTTTGCCTTATTTATAACTGTTGGATACTTTTCTTAACATAAGATACAAATTTACATATTGGCAGCTGTGGTTTTCAATTTTCCAAATGCACTTTGCTCTTCAGATTAATCTCCTTTTCACCATCTTTCGTGTCTGTTTTCAATCAGGAAGGAAAATGACGAACAAGCGATTCTGGAATTGCAATAATGTTCCATTATTAAAATGAAACAGATTTTAATATTATGTTGATACTCACCTGGATGGGCACTAAAACGTTTATGGGCAATTTAAACTTGGTATCAGGGCCCCAAAAAAAGGGTCGTGTGTCTCTTCTAGTTGATGCCAGCCACAATAACAAAAATCTGTGGATACAACCTGTTTATATGGATTTGGGACATAGCTTCGGGCAAGTTCCTGCATTTCTTAGCCTCGGCTTCCTGTTCTGTGAAAAATAAGACTTCACTGCGCTGCTGACAGATCCAAACCCGGGTGCTACTTCTGCGCTCCTATTTCACTCTCACACGCAGAGTCACTGGCCAGCATTCCTGCTGTTGGACTTCCTTGCAGGTCTCAGTGTCTGATCATTTGTCTTTCGCTATGTGGGTGTGTACTTTACCTTCTTGTGATTTTAAAAAGCATAAGCTATTTTTTAAATCTTACCGATTGCTTTGTTTTACCTCCAAAATTAAATCGTGTTTCTCATCCTTCTTTCCTTTCTGTAACGAATGCGATGGTCTTCTGATGACCCCTAGCATTAGCGATGACTTTTAACAAATCTCTCCGCCGCTCTGACTTGATGCCATTTTTAACTGGAATCCGTCTCTCATAATTTACTGTCGCGTTTTTTTAGAAATACAGAAAACACCAAAACGTGAAATTATGTAGAAGCTGTAAAATTACACACTGAGCTCACATAGCCCACTGCTGATTAGTTCTCCGCTTGCCTCTTGAAAAACTAAACCAGGTGTTTGTCAACAATTTGTTTTTATAAACAACCTGTTCATTCAAATACATTAAATAAATATGCCATAAGAAGAAATATTACAACGTCAGAGCTTCCGAGGGAGAAGGAACACAAGTTTCTATTTCTAACCAGAGGTTCTCACAGGAATCAAACTGGAGTGTGTGTGTGTGTGTGTGTGTGTGTGTGTGTGTGTGTGTGTGTGGTTGGGTGTTTTGAAGCACTCTCCCTTTTAGCCTTTAATTTGCCTGAAATACCTTCATTAAATACAGTTTGCCTGCAGGAAGACTATGAGACCCATAAAGCTTAAAAAATACAGAAACTCTGAATATATTTAGAACCACTGAATTACACACTTTTAATGGATGAACTGTATATGTGAATTGTACCTCCATAAAGCTTTTTTAATGCTACAGAAAAAAAGAAAAAGAAGAGTAAACACTCAAGTCATTATAGTTGATGTGATTGCTGTAAACATTATCATTTCAAATTGCTGTTCCTTATGTAAAACTGTTTTCATTGCTCAACTGATCTGTTTTTATGTCTGTAAAAAGTATTTGGGTATCTCAGGCTAGACGGAATTCATCATTGTTTCCAATTAAAAAGTATTGGAAATATTTCTTCACTCAGTGACTTTTGACTTAGCGTAAGTATTTTCAGGGACAGGTTAAAGAATTAAGCAAGAGATGGGTTTAATCACTGGAAGCATAGAGTTAAGTCTGATGTGGAGATGAGTATCGGTGTTAATAATGAACTGATTTGCCCTGGGTGGCAGAGCTGAAATAGAGTCCGTCTGCTGAGAAAGACGTGAGCCTGCAAACGGGGAGGGGCCAAGATGATGGATGGTGTAGGGAGGGTAGAGAGGCCAGTGAAAGACAGAAAAAAAAACCAGGCAAGTTTTAGAAAAGGCAATTAGACCAGGACTAAAGCTGACTTGGAATGTAGTTTGCTATCTCACCAGCCAGACCATAGTTTGCTATCACAAAGTCAGTCAACTGGCTTTACTCAGCTCCAGATTTCAGAAAAGGAAAAAATAAAAACTGCATGCTTGAAGAGTTAGGACTAATTTTCTAAGCTAAAAAGCAACTTAAAGCCACTTGGTCTCTCTTACCTTATTTTGTGGAAGATGAACCTTGTAATAAACCAGAATTTTCAGCCTTGTTTTTGCAGAGAGAAAACCTGGAAAACAATGGACTTCGGGTGCTTTTCTACTAGAAAATGAAATGTGGGCAATCTGAACGCCAGCAAACTTAGAAGAGTATCTTTAAGGCATATACCAAAGGTATTACTTGGTCAATCAGAAGTTTAGAATTGGAATGTGTAATGCCTAAAATTCTGAAGAAGATAAACGATGAAAATATTATTCTTTAGTTATTGCCAGTAACTTGAGACAAAAAATAACTTAAGAGAAAAAAAGTGTCTGGGTTCTAACCAGGAAGTGCTGACTGTGAACTTCACTAAATTGTTTTTTTCTGATAAAGGATGGAGAAACATTGAGTAACAAATTCAACAACCCAAATGAAATTTCTTGGGTTTTTGGTTTTTGTTGGGTTTTTGTTTTTTGTTTTTTCATATTATATCTGATCCTAGTCAGGAATAGGAAAAAGAGAATATGATCCAAGAAAAAATAGCTACAAAGCATTATTTAAGTATTTGGTGTTCTGGGTAGAATGGCTTGAAGCTCCCCCAGGGTCTAGGAACCTTGCTTTTTATTTTATTTTTTTAATATGTTTTTAGTGATTTCATAGAGGAAGGGAGAAGGAGAGAAGGAAAGACACATCAATGATGAGAGAGAATCATTAATCGGCTGCCTTCTGCACGCCCCCTACTGTGGGGGATCGAACCCACAACCTGAGCATGTGCCTTGACCGAGAATCCAACCATGACCTCCTGGTTCATAGGTTGATGCTCAACCACCAAGCCATGCCAGTCCGGCAGGACCTTACTTTTTAAATGAAAGTTTTCTTAAGGGGGGTTTTGTACATCTTAATGTAACTTTATACCTTCTTTTATAACAAATGGAAAGATAGATTCTATTGGAAAATGTGAATAATTCCAGAAATATTGAGACTTTTTGTTTCCTTTCAAACCTCGTTTCCTTTTAATATTCATCCACCTACAGCCCAAATTCTCCATGTATTTTGCCAGATGTTCTTTATTAACTACAAACTGGGTGATTATTTCTGCTTCATGAGATCCCTTAAACTCAAAAATAAAATAAAATGTAAAAAGTTCCAAGGCTGATCGATGGTGGTGATTGCAAGGAGAAAGCCACAGAAGTTCCTCTCCGCCTTTCTCCCAATTAGGCCACTTCCGCCCCTAAAGGCTTTCCACAGCAATAATAAACCAGTTTTCGAGATCCCAGGATGCAGGAGCGGCATCTTTGAAAACCAAACCTCAATGATAAAAACATTAAAAATGTAGATGGCATGGCTGCCTTTGGCTTGCTCTCCCTTCAGCTTCCTCACACCCACTCGTTTGTTGGCAGCGCCCAAATAAAACCGATTTTTTACAGCTTTCTATTTACTAAGTGCTTTCCCCCTCCCAATTTATTCTGTGAAGAGTTTGAACAGGGTTTGGCTTTTAGTAAGGGTTCAGTAAACGTTGATGATGACCATAAGTACAGTCATTATCTGCAGACAAAAAATTATGTTCAATATTTAAATCCTAACCTACCTTATCAGTGATTTCTAGAGAAAGTCAGTGGAAGTTGAACTCTTTCAAATCACTCTCCTGTAGGACATTTGTTTATTTTTAACCCCAAATGATACATCTCTCTTTCTCGCTACATAAAATAGCTCTGCTCTCAAAGCTAATGCCATGGGGAGAACATGGGCAGGGGACTCTTCTAGATTAAAAGAACTCAAAGAGCCCTGACCGGTTTGGCTCAGGGGATAGAGCGTCGGCCTGCGGACTCAAGGGTCCCAGGTTCGATTCCAGTCAAGGGCATGTACCTTGGTTGCGGGCATATCCCCAATAGGGGGTGTGCAGGAGGCAGCTGATCGATGTTTCTAACTCTCTATCCCTCTCTCCACCTCTCTGTAAAAAATCAATAAAATATATTTAAAAAAATAAAAGAACTCAAAGAATGAAGGCCTGGGGTGAGGCAAGGGTGGGGAGAAAGGGAGCAAAAGTGGGGAAAATTGGGGACATCTGTAATACAGTCAACAACAAGAAAAAAAAATACAACATTCCAGCACTCAATCAGGAAGAATCTAAAAATCTCAATAGGCCAATAACTATGGAAGAAATTGAAGCAGTCATCAAAAAGCTTCCAGCAAACAAAAGCCCAGGACCAGACGGCTTCACAGGGGAGTTTTACCAAACATTCAAGGAAGAACTAAAACCTACCCTCCTCAGACTACTACAAAAAATTCAAGAGGAAGGAACACTTCCAAGCTCATTCTATGAAGCCAGCATCACCCTAATACCAAAACCAGGTAAAGACAACACAATGAAAGAGAATTACAGGCCAATATCCCTCATGAACATAGATGCCAAAATCCTCAACAAAATCTTAGCAAATCAGATCCAGCAGTACATCAGAAAGATCATACACCATGACCAAGTAGGATTTATCCCAGGAATGCAAGGATGGTACAACATCCGTAAATCAATAAACGTAATACATCACATAAACAAATTGAAAGAAAAAAACCACATGGTCATATCAATTGATGCAGAAAAAGCATTTGACAAAATCCAACACCCATTTTTGATAAAAACTCTCAGCAAGGTGGGAATAGAAGGATCATACCTCAACATAATAAAAGCCATATATGACAAACCCACAGCCAACATCATACTCAATGGACAAAAACTAACACCATTTCCCCTAAAAACAGGAACAAGACAGGGATGCCCACTCTCACCACTCCTGTTCAACATAGTACTGGAAGTATTAGCCATTGCAATTAGACAAGAAGAAGAAATAAAAGGCATCCAAATTGGAAAAGAGGAAGTAAAACTGTCCTTATTTGCAGATGACATGATATTATACTTAAAAAACCCTAAAGACTCCATCAAAAAACTATTAGACTTAATAAAAGAATTCGGCAATGTAGCAGGATACAGAATTAACGCCAAGAAATCTATGGCATTTCTATACACCAATAGTGAACTTGCAGAAAGAGAGACTAAAAAAGCAATCCCATTTACCATCTCACCAAAAAAATTAAGCTACCTAGGAATAAACTTAACTAAAGAGGTAAAAGACCTCTACTCAGAAAACTACAGGACGTTGAAAAAAGAGATAGAGGAAGACATAAAGAGATGGAAGAACATACCATGTTCTTGGATTGGTAGAATCAACATCATTAAAATGTCCATACTACCCAAAGCAATCTATAAATTCAACGCACTTCCCATTAAAATACCAACGGCATATTTCACAGACCTAGAACGAACTCTCCAAAAATTCATCTGGAACAAAAAACGACCCCGAATAGCTGCAGCGATCCTGAGAAAGAAGAAAGTAGGTGGGATCTCAATACCAGATATCAAGCTGTATTACAAAGCCACTGTTCTCAAAACTGCCTGGTACTGGCACAAGAACAGACATATAGATCAATGGAATAGAATAGAGAGCCCAGAAATCAGCCCCAACCAATACGCTCAATTAATATTTGACAAAGGAGGCAAGAACATACAATGGAGTCAAGACAGTCTCTTCAATAAATGGTGCTGGGAAAATTGGACAGATACATGCAAGAAAATGAAACTAGACCACCAACTTACACCATACACAAAAATAAACTCAAAATGGATAAAGGACTTAAATATACGACCGGAAACCATAAAAATACTAGAAGAATCCAAAGGCAACAAAATCTCAGACCTATGCCGAAGCAATTTCTTCACCGATACAGATCCTAGGGCATTGGAAACTAAAGAGAAAATAAACAAATGGGACTACATCAAAATAAAAAGTTTCTGCACAGCAAAAGAAACCATCAACAAAACAACAAGAAAGCCCACTACATGGGAGAACATATTTGCCAACATTATATCTGATAAGGGCCTAATCTCCAACATTTATAGGGAACTCATACAACTTAACAAAAGGAAGATAAACAATCCAATCAAAAAATGGGCAAAGGACCTAAATAGACACCTTTTAAAAGAGGACATTCAGAAAGCCAAGAGACATATGAAAACATGCTCAAAGTCACTAACCATC
>NW_005367354.1:6054710-6059747 GCF_000412655.1 Myotis brandtii | reverse complement strand
AGAAATCAAAGAGACATAACAAAATGCAATGTAATTTGATTGACTCCAGATCCAGAAATAAAAATCTACACAATACATTTTGGAAACAATTGGTAAAGTTAGAATTGAGGCCGGGTACGGATTATATTATAGAACTGTTCATTTTATTAGGTATTATAATGGCATTGTGGCTATAAAGGGGGATGTCTCTATTCTTAGAAGATGCAGGCTAAAATATTTAGTGGGAAAGCATTATGGTGTCTGCAACTTCTTTTCAAATGGTTCAGCAAAAAGTTACATATTTAAATATAGAGAAAAAGCAAGTGTGAAAATTTTAACGACTGGTGAATCTAAAGAGTGTTTACTATTTTATACTTCAACTTTGCTATAGATATAAATTTTATAAAAATTGGGACTAAAAATATAGCAAAAAATTATTTTACTAAAAATATCAGACATTTCTTTACATATTTTACTGTTAACACATATAATTATACATTGTTACTTATACTTTATAAAAAGCATACCTATTCAATATAAATACTTAATCTGAAATTAACTACCTTAAACCAACTATTTAATTTTTAGTGCTCATGTATGAAGCTTTTTATCTTAAATATAAATAAAAATCACTCAACACCTACTTTAAACTAGAGACAGTGAGACGCCAGCTGTATGGATCATGAATTAATATTTCAAAGTTAAATTTTTCAATCGTTTCTTCTTTGTTTTTCTTCTTTGTCTAGCATAGTCTACTTTAAGCTCAAAGTCGCATCTTGAAATCCAGGATTTAAGTCTAATACTTTCTTGAAATCTTCCAAGGCATCATCAAAGTATCCTGTACCAGAATCCAAAAAAAAAAAAAAAAATGGGAGAAACAGCTGAGTATTTTCTTACATAATTCACAGCAAAGTTAGGATACACATGCTTTTATATTTATGAGCTTTCAACCCCTTCTACTGAAGAAATTTTTCCTCTTAATAATGATATAGGAATGTCTACACCAAAACAATTGTGTCTGCCCTTCTAGAACAATACTTAAATTTAGCTAGGGGTTTACTTATTAAGATTTAACAGGTAAATAAGCATAAACCATCATGAAATCTCAACAAAGTTATATCACCTGTTTTAGATAATTACAGTAAAATTAGGCAACAGGACATATTCTTTTTAACCCTTTACAATAAAAAAACAGTATCTTGATTCCAAGGATTTAAAACTCCTTCACTTTACCTCATCTCATGTGCCTTCAAAGATTTTAACTCAGAAAACTTTCGCAGGTGATCACCAGCATTACCCTCCATTCGCCTTTGGGGATGTTACAGGCACAAAGTAATGGGGTCACCCTCCCTCCCCGCGCCCACGTCCAATTCCCTCCCCAGCGTGCCGCTGTGGTCTATAATGCCTATTGAAAGCTTAAAATAAACTCAGAACAATCCCTCTGTTCCAGGCTCCAGACCTAAATTTGGCATAACTTCTAAGACTTAACGATCATTACATTCGTTTTACAACATTCAGGGGCTCTCAATTCAGCCAGTACAACTAAGGACCCAAGGAGAAAAAGAGTCTTACCCAGCCTATACAGTATCAACCCTCGGTTGTAATAGGGAACTTCAAAATTGGGTTGGACTCCTATGGCCGACGTGTAGTCCTCCATGGCTTCGTAGAAATCAACCCTGAAGTACTTGATCTGCCCCCTGTTGTTATACGCAGTAGCCAAATCCTCAGGGCTGCATTCGCTTTAAACAAGAAGTTCACACGAAATTACCGCGTTACCAAATTCCTCCCAGCTCCACCCTCGTTCTCTTTCGGGTTATTGTCAGACTTCATAGCCTACAGCTTGCAGCATCCCCTCTGAGAAACCAAGGGCACAGAAGGGAAAGCGGTGGATCAGTTTGGTCTAACGCCGTTGTCTGCATCAGCAGGGTTAGAGCGCTACGTTGTCCATTGGAAAAGTATATTCATGTTGCGGTGTGCTCAAAGCCCCTATTCACTGCCAACTTGTCTGGCTGAAATACAGTATCAAATTCACTGTTCGCTTTCTAAGCACGTGCCAGCAGGGCAAAGATGGCAGGTCAGACTCCAGCTGAGCAAGGAGGGAGAGCCAGAGCTGGAGTTCGCTGTGAACATGTCGCAAAGTTCACCATCAACTTTACCCTCAAATGTTTAAGTGATCCCAAAACAGTGAGATCTGAAATCATTTCCACCGATAACGAGATAAAAGTTCACCCTAAGTGAAAAGTCAACTCGCTGATCCCCAGGGCGTGCTTTCTGGGAAGAGAGCTGCCCTCCCTGCCCTTTGGCTGGGACCCTCCCCATGGCCAGGCCGGCTTCCTGTTAGAGGGGTCTGAAGGCCCCAGTGCACTTTGGGGCTCCTGTGGGCAGAACCAGCTCTGCATCTGAGGGCTGCAGAGGCTGCCCAAGGAGCGTGAAGTGAACAGACATTCCTGAAAGGAAGCCCAGGCAGCCCTGAGCCACCAGCCCCACAGGTTACACAGCCCTCCCCTCCCTCACCCTCCACCCCAAGGCCCTGCCGGACAAGTGTGCACAGAGAACACTCCTGGGCTCTGCTCTGCATCAGAGATGCTTCTGTCTCCCTCTCTTTTCCCCCCAAAGGGATTCTCAAATGTGAACCAACCAGGGAAGATACAGCCCAAACGCAGCCGTCATTTCTTTGCTATATCGTCCTCAGAACATATTTGTGACTGCTGTCGGTGTTATTAAAAGTTACTTCCCTTAATCTTGATCCTGGAAATGTGAGACAGTTACTGGAACTACTGCTGCTCACAGCCTAGAGGTCTCCGTCGAGTCTAAGTTTGCTAGCCATGGAGTGGAACTACCGCAATTTTAGAAAACGTCTGTTTGCCTGGCTGACGTGGGGCAGTGGTTGAGCCTCCACCCATGAACCAGGAGGTCACAGTTCGATTCCCAATCAGGACACACGCCTGGGTTGTGGGCTCGACCCCCAATAGGGGGCGTGCAGGAGGCAGCCGATCAATGAGATCAAAGATTCTCTGTCATCATTGATGTTTCTCTCTCCCTCTCCCTTCCTCTCTCTGAAATAAAAAACATATAAACATATTTTTAAAAATATTTTAAAAAGAAAATGTCTGTTTCTATGAGCTATGACTGAAAGGGACTTCTGGGTGCTACGAGCACCATTGCACAAGCGGGCACACTCCCTTCATCTATTATACTAGGTGAGCTGCTACCCCGTAGAGTTTTAAGAAAGCCGAAACCGGTTTGGCTCAGTGGATAGAGCATCGGCCTGCGGACTGAAAGGTCCCAGGTTCGATTCCGGTCAAGGGCATGTACCTGGGTTGCGGGCACATCCCCAGTAGATGTGCAGGAGGCAGCTGATCGATGTTTCTCTCTCATCGATGTTTCTAACTCTCTATCTCTCTCCCTTCCTCTCTGTAAAAAACCAATAAAATATATTTAAAAAAAAGAGTTTTAAGAAAAATGCAGCCTCAGGAGTCCAGTAAGGTTTTAGTCCTTAAATTTCCAAGCTTCAAAGCTTTGTTATAAATTTAATATATTCAGAGGATCATAGAATGTTTGATTCAGAATTAGATCTCAGTACAACAAATACTAAAAGCCTACTTTTCATGTGAAAGTTGTTTCATATTTTAAAGATATGGGCTAATAGTTAGAGCCCCAAACTTTTTCTGTAATATTGAGATTTTTATATAACAGTATTTATGGCAATGTCATTGAACCAGATTACATAATCCAAATGTGGATGTCTAGCATTCGCTAACTTTAGCAAAGAAAAAAAACATTTGGAAATTGGGTTATGGCTAAGGCTATACTTTTGGGTATGAAGAGAAATTCCAAGTTTGCAAAAACTATTTCAAAATGATTCAGTGACCCAGTATTTTTCTAATAATTTTAAACTCTAAAAGATACACGTAAAGGAAAACACTGAAGAATTCCGTTTCAACCCATGAGCTCCTAGAATTGCAGAACTGTAAGGAAAGGGAAGATTCATTTCACAGATGAGAAACTGAGGCTGAGAAAAGGTGAAGCTATGCGGCAGCGCCAGGGCTGGAATTCAGGCGCACGGAGCTCCCTTCTACTAAGCCACGCAGACTTTCTTTCTAAAACTGGCAAAGGGGCAGAAATGCTATTTGCTACAGCTGCACACGGTGCCCTCAGGCGGAGCTGTGCCAAGGAGGAAGAGAAACAGGACTAGAGGGCATCGAGATGCCTGCTGCTGGGTGAATACTCTGTGAAACCTACTAGGTAAGCCAGAGCTGTGCGTCTCCCTCTGGACGGGAAAGCCTCAGTCCTATTGGTCTGAATAGGATTTCCGGGACCTGCAGACACTCAGCGCAGCAGGCAGTTCAGTGCAGGCCTCTGCGCCCTGAAATGCAGTTTTGCATGAGAGGCCGGTGTGCAGGAATGGCTGCTCGGCTGTTGTTTTTACATCTGAGCCCAACTGGCCACCAGGAGCCCTTCTTAGTAGGTGTCTTCTTTCTGAGGGATTGCAAAAAAGGGGGGGGAGGGGGAGCCTATAGATTAGGAGCCCTAATGTGCACCCTGGCTTGAACCATCTGCAGAAAAACAGCCACCAAAAAAACCAACTTTATTGACCCATCAGGAAAGCTCCAACCTTTCCTGGGCATTTGCTATGAAGGAATTATGTGATAAAGATATTGTGGTTATGTCTTCTTAAGAATCCTTAACACTGAGAGATGCATTTTAAACACCCACAGATACAGAACATGAGGTCTGGGTGCAGGGATGACACGGAAGCCCAACCGTGACGACCGGGAGGGTCATTACACTGTATTCCTTATATTTACACTTTTCTCCCGGCACGTGAGAAACCGTTGCCTTGCTGTGACGCTGTGGCTGGGGCGCTCGCAGAGCCCTCACCGGGTCCCGGGACCCGCTGTTAAATGACGGGTGAAAAAGCGCTTTCCGCTCGGAGTCCCCGATGGGGAGGACCGAGAGAGGGGGACGTCCCGGGTGCAGGACGGGCCAGCGCTCCCGGACGCCCCCTTCCCGCCTTCCGGAGAAAACGAGCACCTGCCCCGCGTCCCCGCAACTAAG
>NW_005367354.1:6032472-6054503 GCF_000412655.1 Myotis brandtii | reverse complement strand
TCTCGCGATAGTTACCTCCCGGGAGGCGCTCCCGCGGAAGCTGCGCAGGCGCACTGGCGAATGTAAGCGGAGTACAGCGCCTCGGCCTCCGCGTACTCGCCCTTGTCGAAGTGGGCCTGGGCGAGGCCTAGGGTTGCGCGGCTTCCCTGTCCTTGCGGCCCCGACATCGCGGTCGGAGGTCTGGCCTTCGGGGTGGAATGAGGGCTGATTTCAGAGGCGGAACCGCAAAGCCACTTCCGGACCCGGAGTTTACCCTCCGCGCTAACCCGGGGAACAGCGCCCCGCAGGCGGGGCGCGCAGGCTGCCGGGAGAGCTGGGACCGGCCCCTGGGAAGGGCAGGTCCTTCGTTACTGTTAGTCCTGCCGGCCTCGGCCCCCAGGAAAGTGATAGATCGAACTGGCTCCCAACCCCGTGCCCCAATGCTGCGAGGAGCTTGCCCTTTAAGGGGGGGGGGGGGGTCGTGCCGGAAGCGGAAGAGACCTCGGTTGTTTTATGAATGGGGAAGTGCAGCACCTATCGGGTTTCAGCGTCTACCCGGAGCAAGACACCCCAGTTCCGAGCAGGCTCTGGTTAACCTCGAGACTCTGTGGAATCCCACTCACTCGGTTGTCCCATGGTCCAGCGTCCCAATTCAAACTGTTTATTAGCTCCAAGACCATAGATTGCAAACTTCTCAACCCTTTTGAACCTTTGGAATAGTATAAAGATTAATGAAACAGTAGTTTGTGCCTGCGGTCAATGATTTTACCTTACATTCCTTGACTTTTTATGCCAAAAGGAAACCCATCTAGTAATTTAAGTATGTTTCATTCAAGTAAAAGTTAGGTTAAATGAATAATCCAGAGGAAAAAAATTTTAAAAGTCCATGTACAATAACATCAAAAAGAATAAAATACTTAGGAATTAACCAAGGAGGTAAAAGACTTCTACAATGAAACATTGCAGAAAGTAAAGACATAAATAGAAAGACTTCCCATGTTCATGGATTGTAAAGCAATATTTTACTAGTAAATATGCAATCACAGATTCAATGGAATCCCTCAAACCCCCAATGATGCTTTTACAGAAATAGAAAAATCCATTCTAAACCCATAAGGAATTTCAGGGGATCCCACACAGCCAAAACAATCTGGAAAAAGAACAAAGTTGAAGGACTCGTGCTTCCTGATTTAAAATCTTACTACAAAGCTACTACAGTGATCAAAACAGGGTGGCACTGGCATACGGCAGTCTTCTCAATAAGTGGTGCTGGGAAAACTGGATATCTGCATGCAAAAGAATGCAGTTGGATCCTAACCTAACACCATATTTAAAAATTAACTCAAGATGGATTAACGACCTAAATATAGGAGCTGAAAATACAAAATTCTTAGACGAAAACAAGACAAAAACCCTCATGACACTGCATTTAGCAACCTTGGATATGACACCAGTGGCACAGACAACAAAAGGAAAAATAAATTGGACTTCATGGAAATTAGAAACTTTTGTACAACAAAAAGGCTATCAACAGAGTAAAAAGACAACCCCGAGAAGGGGAGAAAGTATCTCGAATCATGTATCTGATAAGAGTGGGGAATGCAGAGATGGAGATTCTGTGGGGCAGGCTGGTGTGTCCACCTGCTCATAGAACACACTCAGGATTCACACGAGAAGCTCTGGTCTACAGGACACTGAAGGGTCATGCCCTGCAACAGGTGCTGGGGCAGGTTCAGTGGCTCTCCCTCCAACTCATGCCCGTCTTCCAAAGAGTCCACCTACACGGGTACTTGGCCTGCAGAGTGGCATCATCAAGCCTTCCCTCTGCCAGCTCACCCAGAGATACAACTAAAACAAGATGATCTGCTGACAGTGTTATGCTTGCTGCAGCCCCATGCTGTCAATTGCCACAGGAAGTGTGGCCACACCAACAACCTGTGCCCCACGAAGAAAGTCAAATCAGGCTCCTCCTTCCCCACAGGGTGGCCGCCTACCTGAGCCCCCGGGCCCTGGGGCCTCAATAAAACTTCCATTTTGTTAACTGGAGCAGCAAAAAATGAAATAATTTGTAAAAACAACACACACATATTCATACATATACACACAGGTAAACATGTATTTCCATAATATATATGGAGCACACCTAAAACTCAACTTTTCCGAAGTTGGTGTACTGTTTTGCATTTCCACCAGCAACATATAAGGGTTTCAACTGCTCCATATCCTCACCAGCACTTGTCAATTTTAAATAGTATAGTGATTATTTTTAAAATGAATTGAGAAAATAATAAGAATACACAGAAGGGGGCAGCATAATATTGCTATTTGCATTTTAGAAACTCAGTAGTAATATCTTGGAGCTATATCATCATCAAATTAAATACTCTTGATTTTCTCTTAAAAGTCTAGTAACATAATTTTCCCCTCTCCCCATTTCTAAATGAGAACTCTGTGTGGCCTCTAAGGAGTACTGCACTCTAACCTCCAGTCACCTGACATTTGCCTAGTACCCTAATAGGTGGTGGTGGTCATAGTTTCTCCTGTTTGGTAGCAAAAGCGATATTATACATGCATTATGCCTCCAGACCCTTTCTTCCCTTATCCACTCTGCAGCCCAACAGCCTCCTAACCAACCCACACGAAAATATTTAAACTAACAAATACCATGTTATCCATAAGTTCTAGATAAAGGAAACTTAAGATAACTCATTTTTTTACTTTAATATTTATTATTTTCATATTATTTCACTTAATGCCATATAAAACCAAAGATATCAGCCCCTGAAATACAAAAATATAATTTCAAAGTGTACTTTAGAAAAAAAAATGTCTAATACAGTCATATTTGTGCAGGACAGCAGGCGGGTTAACAATGCTATGTTGCTTTTGGGCACAGTGCCTACTTGTTTAGCTTTATCAGTAGGTTCTGTCATCTCAGTACTTTGGCTTACCATGCGACTTTGAAACTTCACATAGTTCAGACCAAGTTATATGATAAAGCATTACTTAAAGGGACTTATTACAAGAACAGAACTGTTTCCTATACTATCTTTAATATACTACCTCTATCCAACTTCTTTCCAAGTATTTGTTATATATAGACAATTTTGTTCCCTGTGCCCCTTTCACCATGCGATAGTTTGTTGTTGTTATCCTGAAAAAATCCTTCATGTTGAATAAAACCAGTTGGGTCAACTCATGCTGTGGGTCTTCCTCTAGTACCACTTTCAAGACAGACAAGGTCCCCAAAACATGGCAGATCACTAAAACTTTCACAGCTATAAATCCCAAACAACATAATTAAGTCTATAAGAGGTTATTTAGAGATTTTGGTTTCTATATTAAACAGAACAAGAAGTAGAGACAGCCACTCAGGCTCTATCTGAAATAATTAACTGGAGGAAAAATTCTAGCGCTCAGGCATGGTTGGACTAGTAGCAAATGAGAAGGCCCAAAAGAGAGTTCCCAATAGATGTGTTAGGAAAGGCTTGAGGAGTTAATAGCTGATTTGGGGCTTGAAGCAAATTGTTTAACCTCCTCTGGTACAACTTTGCCCCGCTCTCATGTTGCCTCTATGCCCTCGCCAAAACTTTTCAGTGACTTAGTAATCTTGACACTATGAGAAAAAAATTTCTTATTCAGAATATTTCCATAGTATCATGTAACCAACCATAAGATAGATAAATAGATTGATGACAGACAGACATGAAATAAGCTTGACTTCCATATGTTTCATATGAAAATCAGCATCATTATTTCATAGTCATAGTTTAACACAAAATCATATACATAATATGTACATGTGTATATAATATAGATATTATATATATGCGTAATTTATATATAATTTTATGTCAAAATACAACTATTAAATAAAGATGCTGATTTTCATATAAAATGTATGGAAGTCGACCTTATTATGTACACAGTGATAGCTATGCATATACTACTATGTGTTACAGTTACACACGACTCGTCGTTCCTTTATGCCACTGAGCTGTGGCATAAGGGACAGAAGTTGTAGTTACTGATCTCCTGAGCCAGCACGCAGTGCTTGCACACACTGCACATCCAGAACTGGTACTCGGTGATGGGGCTGCCGGTGGCAACGCATGTTGGCAGTTTCCCTTTCCCTCTGTGAACATAAGAGGAAGAACAAATCATTATACTTCAAAGCTTCTAATTACTTAAAACTTTATGACATTTAAAAACTGAGGAATAAAAAATATTTCAAGGTAAACTTAAAAACTTTTCTTACAATGAGAAAATAAAGCATTAATATACTTCTAAGACTAAATAATATAGGGTATAATGTTAAGGTAACCTGCTTCAAAACTTAGTGCTTTAACTACTATATCACACTATTATACATATAGAAATCCAAACTTCTAAAAAGGTAGAATGACACTTACTAATTACAACTAGCCTTACCCTTTAAGAAGGTTGTCCAGTTCCGATTTTCTATTGTCTTTTGGCGTATGTTTGGTGAAGATTTCTATCGCAAGGTCTTCATATTGCTGTTTCTGCTCGGGACTGAGGCTCTCTAACGATTCGAGTTTAATAAAAGCTTTTGAACAAGTCCCAAAGGCTTCACAGGCACAAGCGCAGAGTGCCAGCAGAGAGTAGATCTCCATGGCGGGGATAATGTCTTCATAGTCTCGCAGGTGAAGAGCTGGGGAAGAAAGAACAATGTGGACTTTGCAAGGCAATTCTGATCATGCCTGGGAAAGAACCTGTGCTGCGCTGTCTTAGTTTACCCTACATGAGCTTTAGCACAGTGAAAGAAAACAATGGTGGGAGGTCGGAGCACTAGCAGGAAGAAGCACACTACGTGATCTCCAGGGTCCGGAACGCCAGCTGGCAGCTCCGGTCCTGGAAATATAGACTGATGATCTGAGGGTGTGATGTGCTGGTGATGACAGGAGCAGCAGCCTGGTGACTGCACAGTGGCCCAACCAAGATGCTACAGGAAGGCCGGGTGGATGGTGACATTCTACAGTACTGTCATGGCCCATCTGAAAGCACTTTGGTTCAGTCATTCATGTGTCCTGGCTTATAAGAAAATTCTCATACCTATGCTCTTTTGGAATTAATATATCATACTGCATGTAAATAATCTATACATTACAGTACATAAATATAATGGCATGTTACATAACTACTAAAAATAGTCACATAGCTCTCTTTACCAACATGGAAAGATAACTGCAATATACTGTTGAAGGTAGAAAGCAAGCCCCTGAACAACATATATTGTATTGATATTTTTTTCAGTAAAACTGTATACAAACAGCAACTTTATGGATAAAGAGAAATGTCAAAAAGGGCCCTAGCTGGTATGGCTCAGTGGATAGAGCCTCAGCCTGTGGACTGAAGGGTCCTGGTTCAATTCCAGTCAAGGGCACATGCCTGGGTTGCAGGCTCGATCCCCAGTAGGGGCATCCAGGAGGCAGCGGATCAATGATTCTCTCTCATCATTGATTTTCTACCTCTCTCTCCTTCTCCCTTCCTCTCTGAAATCAATAAAAAAATATATTTAAAAAAATGTAAAAAAGGAAGTTCACCCAAATGTTGGAAATGACTATTTGTGAGTTATAAACTTTTACTTTTATCTTTGAATTTATCTTTTACCTTTTATCTTTTTGTTTTATTTGAAATTGTTATATAAGTATCATTTTTATTTTAAAAAGTTAAATGCTATAGAAATCTATCTTAATATAAAAATATTTTACAACATATTACTGTTTTTAAAAAGTACACAAAAGTATGATCTGCTATACTCCCAATATTGTAGAAAAACAAATTTACTTACTTAAATATATTTATTTTATGTAATATATTTTATTATATAGATTATAGATTATAAATATTTATATAATATATATATACACACATACAAAAGGACATGGCAATTAAGTGGGGTTTTTTTAATAAATAGAATAGTTAATGCTACAAATGTTCTTTTTGCTTATCTCAAACTTCTTGTTTTTCTGTGAATCGTACATATTGTTTTCTATGTATTAAAAAATAATAAGAATGTCAAAAAGGGGAATGCACAAACACATTATAGATAGCAAATCTCAAACATATGAAAATCAATCCATCGGAAAAAAGGTGTTATTGAAATTACTATAAGGCCCTTCCTATTCAGCTTAGAATTTTAGACTCCGCACATTAGGGAACAGGCCCACCTGTCTTCAGTGCACTGTCCGCATAGCCCTCGTAGAGCTGCCTCTGCGCCAGGATGAAGAAGTGGTAGGCCTCGGCGCCCCGCCAGGCATTATCTGTGAGCCGACTGGTCGTGGACAGCACCTCTTCCTCCAGCAAACCAGCCAGAGCCGAAGTGGCCTGCAAGTGAAGCACACGATTCCCTCAGCACAGCCACAACAACGGCCCCGCCCATGAAGATCACTTCTGAAGTTGCTACATTCCAATCTCTAAATCAGCAGATTTTATCATTACAAAACTGTCATTGCAGACTTAATTTCTTCATTATAATTCATGTTTTAGCAAACTGGTATGATCAAATTTTCTTCAGCTTTACCAAGGTATAATTTAAATAAATATAAGATAGTTAAAGTATACATTGTGGTGACTTGCTATACATATACATTGTGAAAGGATTGATCTAATTTTAAAACAGAATTGATTAAACTTTAATAAGAGATTCATTTGCATATTAAAATAATATACATAACCTAGAAAATGTTTAGGACTCACAGATTAGAAAGGATTTTCTAAGCAAGGAATTAAAGCAGACTGTAGATTAGTCTTATAGTAAAAATAGTTTTCCAATATTTCCAAATAAAAATTTCTAACATTTGAGTCCTAATTCCATATCAGTCATTCCTTTCCTCATATCACTTAAGGAAATAAATGCAAATAAGCAAATTAAGAGGCCTGTCCAAAAAGAGAAGTTTGATTGTTTTTTCTTTAAACACTTCGGATGAGTTATATAAGGGTCTACTTACCTCCGAACTCTTTCCTTTAACTTTTCCTCGCTGAGCGTTTTTCATTTGCTCGTGGTACTGCTCTATCAATAAGGCTGACAGTACATACAGCTTCTTGACACACAAAGGTTTAGTTCTTTTCTTTGCCTCTTCATCAGCAATCTTTAAGTATTTAAAGAATTGGGGGATGATATTGCTCAATCAATATTTGTACAGATATAATCACCTCTACATTTAATTCTCTTAAAAAAGGAAAATCAGTAGGATGGAATATAAATATCCCTCATTTTAAATATTTTTAAACCCACTTTCTTTTCCTTAGTACTGATAAGTACTTAGTTCCTGCTTAGTATTTAACCCTTGAAGTTATAACTTAGAAGATTCTTAGAAAATAACAGATGTCAAGTCAGAATGAAGAAAGCATTCAAGGAATGGGTAGTATTTTCCATAACAGATTTTTTCTTCTTCTTTTTTAATATATGTTTATTGATTTCATAGAGGAAGGGAGAGGGAGAGAGAGATATAGAAACATAAATGATGAGAGAGAATCATTGATCGGCTTCCTCCTGCACGCCCCCTACTGGGGATCAAGCCCGCAACCCGGGTATGTGCCTTGACCAGAATCAAACCCGTGCGTGACCTTTCAATCCACAGGCCAATGTTCTATCCACTGAGCCAAACCAGCTAGGGCACAAAGAAATTTTTTAAATAATGTTCTAAGTACACAGAGATTAAATAGCTTTAACATGGTAGGTATATCTTTCAGAAATTTTTATTTAAACAATTCTGAGGGAAATTTTTCATTTTTTCATTAAAGCAAATGTGAAAAGAATAGAATGTAAAATGTGCATACACTCATACTGTACTAGTCACCTTCCTGCCAAATGCATATTATGAAAAGTGTAACGTCTTTAAGACGTGTGCATTTTAAGGGACCCAAAATTCTATTGTCAACAGGACTTAATTCCCAGTTAAGGGAAATTGTACTTTGTGGTCCCTAAAAATTCTATAATTCTTTAATGTCAGTATTAAATAAACACATAATTGTTTAGGTATCAATAAGATGCTAATATTAATAAATAGCCTGTTAGTAAAGGTAATAATAATAACACATTGTTATAGTAGTGATAAAACCAGAGGTATTTTGCTACAACAAATATTTGTTTCCAAACAAATTAGAAAATGTGTTCTTTAACATCTAAGAAAACACTGGTAACTAGAACAAACCAAATACCAACAATATTACATACCTTAAACATCAATTTAGCAGCATCATAAAAGTAATTGGCTTTCCGATAGAGTTCTATGGCATCAAGAGTTTTATTCTTTTCCAATAAGTGAGCTGCATACCTCGCTAACAGGGATCCAATTTCTTTCATATTATGATTTTTAGCCAATTCAACAGCTTTGTTCCACTAGGAGAAAAAAATATACCGTTCAGTTACCTAAGCACTTATAGTCACATATCACAGACTTCACACAATAAATCTTTAAGTTTATAATAATAATGCTGTATTAAAATTAAAATGGTATATGTTTTTTTAAATCACTTAAAATAAAAGCAATTATAAGTTTTACAAGTAAAACATGCATCAAAATGATGACATGATCTAAGACTTTGCTTTGCTTAAGAAGTACATCCGAAAAGGAAAGCTTCAAAGTGGATAATCACATTAATCTTAAAATTCTAACTCTGCTCAAACTATGAGAGAGAAAAAGATGTGTATAGTACATCAAAATACACAATTTCAGTTAAGAAAATATCCTATCAGCTATAACATTCGAAAGATATTTTTTATAAAACAAATGAAGCTTTATAAAATACTTTGGGAAAATATTTAAAAGAATGCAGTGATAGTGAACAATGTCAACAACAATTCTGTACTTCAATTTTAGTTAAGTTCCAGCTCTTTAAAATATCAAGTATACATTTTCTTTAAAGGCAAAAGAATATAGATTTGCCAAAAGAAATATTAAGAAAGTAACTCAATCCTTTCCTCTTGCAATAATCATCACCTGGTCCTTCTGTGAAAACAAAACCCAATCCTAATAAAATGCAGAAAATTATGAAATTGCTTCCAGATAAAAACTTGCCAGACTAAAGCGCAGGGTTACTTCCTGTTCCCATACTGAGCTAGTTTTGACTGCGTCAGCCTTAATGGTGGCGCTTCAAAAGGCGAGGGAAGGCCAACCTTTTCTCGGTCCTCAACTACCTGAGAGACGTCCTGTCTCCTGTCACTACTTTCATCCCAAGCTCTCCCACCCTTATGTTGGCCACAGTTTCTAAAGGACGACCGTGGTCACTTAACTTCCAGTTCCTTACTTGGTTGAGATGCACACAGGTATCTACTGCTGCCTTTGGTTGATTACATTTCAAAAACGCAGTCACTGCTTGTTCACACATTCCAACTCTCACAAACATTTGTGCTATTTCCTGTAAGGACAAAACAATACTCTCAGATTTCACAGACCAAGGAAATCACTTCTAGTTGAACTTACAAGACTCCCTGGGAACATGTGCGTATTAAATGGACTGGTGGTTACAGTAATTTTGCATTTAAACAGACAGAGGGACAGAGGCCACCAACCAGCACGGATGCTAACCATCACCCTCTATAAACCCGTGCTCTCCGGCTCCCACCGGGATCTGAGTTTTAACCAGGACCTGAATACACTGACTCTTTTCTTCCTCAGGTTAGAAGCTAGTTTACAGAAACACCAACCTCTAAAGCAAACCCTACACTCGTGGTAAGCAAAGCCTTTAGGCATATGGTATCATCAAAGGTAACTGTTAATTTGAGGCTTACGGGAACTCTCATTCACAGAGCTCCCCAATATCCCTATAAAGAATGCCCCAACAAGCTGGCCATTCATCAGGTCAGGACACTGGACCCGAAACAGCTCCCTCGGAGGGAGGTGGCAGGAGAGAAAACACACAAAAAACATCACACCTACTGGGCTGGACTTCCCATTTCCAGAATATTTTCTTTTCTTTCTGAATCTATTTGGCCAGAGTTATTCTTTCCCCACCCCTACTTTTAAAATATTTTGAGAAATATAAAAGTATATTTTGTACCAACTATCTTTTAAAAAGTAATGCTTATATTTTCTGATTATAAACTAATACATTCTTATGGTTAAAAATTTTTTAAACACAAAAATGTGGTTACTCATAATCTATTAACCACAGGAGACCGTTCTCAACAGTCTGATGGAATTTCCTAACATCTTTGTCCTCTGAATACATGTGTGTATATGAGGTGGTGCATGTATTGTAATCATACCATACAGGGTGGGGCAAAAGTAGGTCTACAGTTGTGAGTATGTGAAACACAGAGTTTATTCTTGTATCATTATTTAGTAACTAGAGGCCCGATGCACGAAATTCGTGCAAGAGTAGGCCTTCCTTCCCCCGGCTGCCAGCACTGGCTTCCCTCTGGCACCCAGGACCCGGGCTTCCCTCGAAGCTCCGGCTTTGTCCGGAAGGTCGTCCGGTCTAATTAGCATATTACACTTTTATTATTATAGATTAGTAATTACTAAACATTATTAATTTGTATTATTTTCCACACAAACAACTGTAAACCTACTTTGCCAAACCCTGTACTAGTATAAGGCTTTGTATCCTGCCTTTCCCACTTAAATATTATGTACATTTTACCATATTACTAAAAACTGCTTCAAAACTTGATTTGAAATGTGTAGTACTATTTTAAGTTCTTAATTATTTTAGTTATTTAAGTGTTACTATAGCTATAATTACTTAGTATTGACTTAGTAACATTACTGTTCTGGATACTCCACAGCAAGACTTTTTTCTGCGTCATTAGACACACGAACAGACAACAGCCACGTGGGCTACGCTGTCGTTACCCCGGGTCACAGGTAATTTCCATTTCTCTCCCTTCCAGAAAACACACAGGGCGAGAAGGAAGGGTGTGAAATGCCCTGCCACAGGGATAACTGCTCTAATTCACAACACAGAAAACGGGCTTCTCAGAACTCTATGCTCACCTGTTAGTTAAGAGACAACATTTTTGTGGCAGCGCTCACAGCTGATCCGGGTGCAGACCCTGCAGTTGGGAGCTGCTAACTCTGTGGGTGTTACACCGCTCAGTGGTTTACATTTTGGATAAAGCAAGTCAAATACAAACTCATTACCATCATCCAACAAGTAAAGCTGCTTAAAAAGGACAAAGTTCCAGAGAACTTGTAGTTTCTCTTTTTTAACACTAAATATTTTATTGTTGAAATTTTAAAAAGTCAAGCTCTCTTTTTTAACTCTTGTTGCAGCAAATTTCAAACATACACATACTAAGCACCAGACACAGCCTGGACTATTCGAAAGCAAATATCTGACCACATATCATTTCATCTGTAAATCTGTCCTGGTTCAGCTAAGTTTTATAAGCAATTTTATAAAACGGGTAAAACTACGCGGAACTGTGATCACGTTAAAGTAGCAGGAATGTTACTAGGTTTTCCTCCATTTTTAAGTATTCTGTAATATTGATGTAATGTTTTAGCAATCAAAAGCATTGTTCCACATCTAAGAAACTAAGATTATAGATTAATTTAAAATTTTCCTTCCCACAGAGGATACATCCTGACTATAACATAAAAACCTTATAAAGTAAACTAACAACTTCAAAAACTTTAATTTACAATACCCACTGGAAGCAACTTATGGTTTTCTGGAAGTGAATTGGCAAGATTCTCCAATCCCTCACAATCTTCTAACATGTAATAACACTCAGCTAAGCGTTCCTGGTTTTGGCCTTGTACGTAATATTGTACAGCATTCAACCTATGGGAGAAAAAAGGAAAACTTTTAAAGCTAATGTGAACCTCCTGATAAATAGCACTTTCACCAAAAAATGTTCCTTCATTAGAATTACTAGGATTATTCTAGTCAACATCTTCAGTTACAAAATGTCTTTGAAGCATAGAAATTGGGTGGCGGGGGTGGAATCTAAAACTGTGAAGCATGCTTTAGTTACAACATTCTTTGAATAGTCTTAATACTGTTTTAATCTGATACACAGTGGTGCTTCCAGACACTGACATCAATAGAAAAGCATACTGCTCAAAATGAAAACTGAAGAATAAAAGCCAATGATTTCTGAAAGTAATCTACAATAACAAAATAAGCCAACATAAAATGCTGTTTTCACTTTTTCGGAAATGAATCATAGAATGGCTTAGAATTGCACACTGTGGTCTCACAGGAAGAGCTGCCGGGAGTTAAGCTCAAGGTTTTTGAGTTTGAAACTCCAGAGCTTATCTAACAACTGGGAGCATCTCATGCCCAACGTGAACCTAGAGCTACTTGAAGTGTAGGACCCAGGAGGGTGCTCCTCATTTCCTGAGCATCATTTCCCAGGTAAGAATGCCGGCAGCTACATTCCACAGGCTGTGATTGGCTGAGTGGGTCCAGACAGGTTCCTTACCACTTCTGTCGGTCAGCAAAGTAGTCTCCGATGGCATTGTGGGCTTGCTCAAGGAGACTGTCATCTGCATCACCAGACCCAGTTTTCAGGAGCTGGAGTACTCTAAACCAATCTCCCAACTTCAGCCGGAGGCCAATAGCAAGATCTCTGCAAACAGAGGCATTCATTCATTTACTAATTCATTCATTTGACAAATATTTATCAAGCGCCTACTATGTCCTAGGTCCAATTCTAGGGTACTGAGGATACACAGCAATGAACAGACAGACATGGTAATTCTCCAAACATTTTAGAAACTTAACCTGACCAGGTAAGAAGCAATGGGGAGAACCTGGAATAGGGAAAAGGAAACAATTTGCCTCCTTTTATTTTCCTGGACTTCCAATTTCCTCAGCAAAATAATGACTTCAATAATAATCACTTCCTTTTCATCAATTTCTTAGACATGATCAGGTTTATTTAAAAACCAAACATATAAAAAGATGTTTGGCTTTATCTTTCTTTTCAGGGCTTGAGTTATATTAAGGGCCTCTCACAAGTACAAATAATATTAATAAAAATTAGACAATGTTTAGAGCTGAAATGAAGTTCATACATTATTTTATATAAATCTAAAATAAAATATAAAGAGTAAAACTCAATCCCTAAATACGTTTGATTTTTATTTCATGCTGCTTGACAACAGTAAATTAAATAATGGCCTAAACCCAAATAATGAACTGTGTAATAAATGAGAAAAGCCCCCAGTCTCTGTGCTCACATGATTATTTTTCCTACCAAGGGAAAAAATCTACCAGGGCCAGCTATTCATATGTGTGAAAACTAAGAAAACTGCCCCAAATTACAAGCCATAAATTAGTGAGGGGCATGTGGAATATCTAGGTTGTACTCCAAACTGAAATGATTTTCTAAAAGAAACGGTTTGGTACCGTTAGTCTGTTTTACATTCCTCCTTCATAAAAAAGGGATGACCTCTGGCAGTACCCCGGATGCCCGCACGCTGAGCACTGACCTTCTGTCCATGTCAAGATACATCTTCTCAGCCTCCTCGAACCTGCTGAAGTAGGCAGCCACTTCCGCCTGCTTCATGGCCTCGCTCTGCAGGTGACCCAGGCGCTTCACAAACTTGATGCCCTGGTAATCTTTGCAGTGCACAAACGCTTGCTCTGCCGTGTGCAAATCCAGCTTCTGGAGAGCCGCTTCGGCGAGCAGGCGCCTTCAGAAAAAAAGAATCCGAAAAGTCTATGCAAATTCCTGAGTCTTATACCAGAACTCAATGATCGTATCTATGGTTTCCAGTGAAGCATGGTGGGAAGCGATTATTCTCACACATCTTTATACCCACTTCATTTAATATTATGCCTATTCTGAGGTCTTCCAAATCTAAAATGAATTTATCTTAAAAAGAAGAACGAGAGCAGGAAGGCCATCCCAATGGAGGCTGGCAGGAGAGGGGGCCAGAGCTGAGGGTTTAAAAGCACCCACCAGTCCTAGCCGGTTTGGCTCAGTGGATAGAACGTCGGCCTGGGGACTGAAAGGTCCCAGGTTAGATTCCAGTCAAGGGCACATGCCTGGGCTGTGGGCTCGATCCCCATTAGGGGACGTGCAGGAGACAGCCAACCAATGATTCTCTCTCGTCATTGATGTTTCTATCTCTCTCTTCCCTTCCCTTCCTTTCTAAAATCAATTTTAAAAATTTAAAAATTAAGAAGAAAACACCCACCAGCCACTGGGGGAGGGTTCTACTACCTACCAAAGTCGGGGGTGCGGATTGTCCTCTATGAACTGAGACGCATCTTCAATTCCCACCTTCTCAATCAATGCTCGGCTATCTCGCAGGGACCGAATCTCAAAGTTAATTATGTAATCCTTGTTGGGATGTTCTGGATTCTAAACATAAAGATGGAAAGAAATTCAAATAGTTGCCTTTGGAGTATATGTTTCTTTTTTACAGTTTAACAAAAAACTGCATCGTAGTGTAGACAAAACTTGGAAGCAAAAGAAGTCCCCCGTGTGGGTCTTTTGAGTTACCCAGAAAACATGCCTCCTAGGCTCTCAGGCTGCCTGTGGGAACAGGGGACAGTGGTAGGAGTCCCTTTCTAGAAGGGACACTCAGGCAGGGGTTTCCCTCAGCTCAATCTATGGTCTATTCCCAGGCACTGCTGACCTCTGGCCCAAAGCCTCTGCCCCTCCCTCCTTCACCTCCCTCCCAGACTGGGCAATGAAAGGGTTGCTCCACGTGCAGCTGAGCAGCAGCAAACAAAAGAAAAAGGGCTGGTGTTCATTGCCACTTTTGTTTTGTCATTTAGTAATCTAACAACAACAACAAAAACAAAGGCCTGTCTTGCAGGGAAGAGCTAATGGCCAAAGAAAGAAAACAAGTGGTTATAATGAACTCAGCAACATTCTACGTATTCCAAGTAATGAAAAGCGAAGCGTATGGGAAAATGAGAGCTCTGGGTGTCAACAGCAATGGCTCCCCAGAGACATTCTCTGAAAATGTGAACTGAGCCACGTGGACTCCTGCTCACCCTGCCACGAAACCACTGTATCTAGAAGCTGGGAAGTTCTCAGGGATCTCCAGGCACCAAGGAGGAAGTAGTATGAAAAGAGCATGAGGTTGGGCTCAAATCCTAACTCCACTGCTTTCTGGCTGACAACTCTTTGTAGGACCTGCCTACCGTCCACGTCCTACAGATATGAGGCAGGAGGGCAAGGGTGAAGGGTGAGAGGTGAAGCTTAAACGCTGTCAGTGTCAAACATCAAAGATGAAGTGTGAGGCATTATATCATCTCCACTGTGAGCATGGGGCTCTTCTCCACGTGGAGAGCACTTCTGCAACAAGTAAAGAAAAAGACCTGGCCCTGTTTAGATTTGTCAAAGAACAGAACTGGTTCCATCTGCAGTTACTGTCCTATTTAAATTGAATACATAACATCAGAGAGTATATATTTTCCCTTTCCTCTCTTATGAATGAAGAGATAAGGCCTTTTGCTTGTCGTCTTTCCCAAAAGATTTAATATGAGACTAAACAACTACCAAAAAGCCTCACGCCAGTCTCCTTCCCGCTCTCTCACACCATTTTCAGACCAGCTGGGGAGGCTGCCCTTTCCCCCCAAAGCCTCCTTACGGAAGTAGTAACCTTTTTACACCTTCTAGGTGCCTGTGGGCCCATCACCCTTGACATCCAAATCGAACTTTGGGTGGGGTCCATCCTGCTGCTGCAGGGTGGTCATGATATAGGAAAGAAAAAAAAACTAGTTCATAATAAAATGGCTATAATTACATAGCAAACCAAAATGTGAAAACATGCTACAAACTGCAACTAACTTCTGGAAATTTAAAATCTACTATTCTGATTCCGAAAAATATACGAAGTACATATAAAAAGTAAGTGCTTTGGATAAAATGGAGCTAAAACTAATTCTCAAGTGATGGTTAATGAAGACCAAAGCAGGGGTCTGAAGAGGTATCTGGAACCAGAAACAGGTTATTTTTTAAAAACCTGGAAAAAATGAAAAGATGGTGAATTTTCAAAGAAAAAGTTACTCAAGTATCCTAGAGACAGAAAAGGACTAAGTAAATTATCAAAAGTTTCTTCAGGAGCCCTGACCGGTTTGGCTCAGTGGATAGAGCATCGGCCTGCGGACTGAAGGGTCCCAGGTTCGATTCTGGTCAAGGGCATGTACCTTGGTTGCGGGCACATCCCCAGTAGGGAGTGTGCAGGAAGCAGCTGAATCGATGTTTCTAACTCTCTATCCCTCTCCGTCTCCCTTCCTCTCTGTAAAAAAAAAAATCAATCAATAAAATATATTTTAAAAAAAAAAAGTTTCTTCAGGACCTCTTCGTTATTAATATAAAAATGACAACAACTAGCTACCATATTTGAGCTCTTGATCCGAGCACTGTGCTAAGTGCTTTTTACACATTATAAATCATAATCCTATCAGATAGGTGTTACCATTATCCGTACTTGATAGAGGTAAAAACTGAGGCTTGTAAACAGGAAAGTGATGCTCTGAAGAAGAGGGAACTGTCTAAAGGTGCACAGTGACAGAGCAGGTGGGACCCAGATACACTGACTCCTCAAT
Source organism: Myotis brandtii (assembly GCF_000412655.1). NCBI lineage: Eukaryota > Metazoa > Chordata > Mammalia > Chiroptera > Vespertilionidae > Myotis > Myotis brandtii. Next base: position 6,038,033 of record NW_005367354.1, on the reverse strand, counting down.
GCACACCCCCACACTGCTTGCTGCAAAATTAATCCCAGTCAAGCCAGCAGCAGAAATATAATTGTTTTTTAAAAATTATCTTGCCCTGGCCAGTATGGCTCAGTTAGTTGGAGTGTCATCCCTACCAAAAGGTTGCCAGTTCAATTCCCAGTCAGGGCACATGCCTGGGTTTCAGGTTCGATCCCCAGTTGGGGCACATTCCTATGTGAGGCAACCAATCGATGTTCCTCTTCCACATCAATGTTTCTTTCTCTCTCCCTTTTCCTCTCTCTAAATAACCAATAAACCATATCTTCCAGTTAGGATTAAAAAAAATTACCTTTAATATCTCGTCCAATAACACAGATTTAATTTCTAAATCCTCAAAGTTGCAAATATATCCAGAAGTCTGAATGGGTTCCTTTAAAGACAAAAACAAATGTTATACTTAATTATATAAAATTTTCCTTCTTCAACATAAAGCAGAGGAATGAATAGCAGAGTGAGTTAACCACACGGGGACCACAGCCAGCCAGGTCCTCGTGAATGAGAACAGTACAGCATGGTTTATGAAGAAACCCAGTCAGTGGTAAGGTTATAAAAATTCATCTAGCTGTAAATCTCATAGGAATCTAAGTGCTAGCCAAGCCAGACAACAAGCTCAAATTTAAAAAGAAGAAGGCTGCTCTGTTAAAACTACTTAAGAAACACTTTCCACAGGCACCGACATAGAGAACATGTAAAGGATGAGGACTGTTCCCCCGTAAGACCAAGTATTTTAAAACTCTACGGAAATGTTTCTGTTTACTTTCAGAAATTCATGCAGACAACACCAATAAACCTCTTGCAGAAACAAAGGAGAAATACCCAGGTCTTGATATTTGTACCATTATGATATGTACCGTTAATGCTCATTTCTTGTCTTTACCTCAGGATCCAAGTTTCTGAAAACATACATTCTTGTTTTCTCCATCATTGCAAACAAATCAGGATTATCTCTGGCCCACTTCATATCCCAGACATCTTTCCGCTCCAATTTCAACAGCTCGCCAATGACTTGCTGCCCCGTGCTGTCCGTTACCCGTGCATCCAAGTCAAAGAAGGTTAGGACTCCTGAGTTGTCTATGATGGCAAGACGGCTACAAATAATGAACCCGGAGAAGGGGAAATGGTAAGTTACTATCAGCGATCATGAATATAAGTATGACCCAGCAATCCAGGTAGAAATGGCTTTAGATAAAAAACTGACTTCAAACACAGTTTTACAAATTTGATAGAAGACATGGACGACTCTCCACTTTGCTTCCTTGCGAAGAAAAGATATCCAAGGAGATTAAAGCAACTGGCATATAAATAACTTAAACATTGCACTAGCATTTCTATATTTTGCCCAATTAGAGAAAGACATCTAAACCAAATACAGTACCAAAAATATAAATATTTAAATACTAATACAGTATAGTCAAACCACACTGAACTATAAGGCAAGTTTAAACACACACATATCTTTGCATTTATTACATAAATCTAGCAATTCACACGGATAATGTCTAAGTCACACATCTGCCTGAAGGGGGCCTTCAGACTTACCTAGAGTTGCAGTTCAGCGATAACTGGTTGGCTCGACAATTAAGGGAATATTTTTGAATCAAACCAACATTAGGAAGACTGTATCTCTGAATGGCGCCAGATTCACGACCCTATGGAAATTACTTTTGATTATTAAGCAAATTTCCACAATATTTTAAAGACCAACATTAAATTACAACTACAGGTCTCTCTATATGTTCATAATTTGTTTCAAAATCAAAGTGATGGTATCATAACAAATCCCCTTGCGATAGTGAATCATGTTTCTGAGTACATAATTCTCTCCTACGTTAATCAAAACCTTTTAAAAGTGGCAGAAGGTGATCCAATTGTTTTCATGTAGCATTCAAAAGAGAAGTCAAAAATCTAGTTCTTCAATAATATACACATTCTTACATCACAAGGAAGAAATACCTAGCGTTATTTATAGTTGTCTAGGGTAATATTCAGGGTACATTAAAGGCTAAAATGTAAAGCATTTACTGCATTAAATTTTATATATAAGATCACTGTATGAAACAGTTGCTACTGAGAGTCTATCTGATATGTGTTAGGAAGATTATCAGAAAGCAGTGATACAATCAGTATTAAATGTGCTTAAAAATGAAATAGAGTATAAGTTCCTATGCAACTCTGTGCAGGCCTTAAGGAGCAAACCACCGTTTTCAAACCTTCTGTGCCCCAAGCCGAGCCCAGGCAACAGGGCACAGCGGAGGCTCCTGGCAACCAGTCTTCCCCTCATCCCTTCCCCTGCCACAGAGCAGCGCAGTTTTTGCAAAGTGACTCTCAAGAGGGGCCAGTCAGAAAGGCTGGGGAGAGCTAGGGGTGGGGACGGGGAGGATATTTTCTAATGTATAAAAGAGACATGTGGGTGTTAAAATATTTAATATATCGACAAAATAAGATTTTGTTTTTGAAAAAGGTGGTCCTGTGGCTTAAAACGTTTGAAAAAGTGAAAGTTCTAAAAACTGTTTACATTGCAACAGTGGAAAGAGGTGTTCAATGCAGAGGACATCTTCTCCATCGAAACTTTTGGCTGATATTAAAACTATTTCAATGCGTTTCTTATAGGTAGGTTCTCATTTGGGAGCTAGGTCAATTTTTGTTATTGTTCTCAGTTGCAAGTTACTATTTTCTGCAAATGTCAGAAACACACACAAGTATTTTCTTAAAAGCCACCCTGCCATATAGCAAAAGAGAAAACAAGAGATTCCACAGACCTAAGACAAACTGCTGAAAACATACACCAAGTTCATTTGGTGAGGAAAAATGAATACCACGTTCTTAAGATTGTTTTCCCCCTTAAACTAGTTAACTAATGGCTAAAGCACATAACTAGAGCTGGAAACAGACACCATGAAGGCTTGGTTTACATAATTCAAATTCAGTGACTCTACCAGCATTTCTATGTCAAAGTCAACATTTATCTCTAAAATTAATATTTTCAAATGTCAGAACTCAAGAAAAGACACTATACACTGATGTTATTTGAAAAACTCAGCAGAAATTTGCCATGCACATCTTTATTTTAATGGCTAGCAAACACGCTACCTCTTCATCCTAAATCTTACAAAAGTAGCTGAGCCAAAACACTTTCTCCAATGTGAACTAGCAGGTGACATAGAGGAGGAAACCTCTAAACCAGGGGTCCTCAAACTACGGCCCGCGTGCCACATGCAAATACAAATATTGTATTTGTTCCCGTTTTGTTTTTTTACTTCAAAATAAGATATGTGCAGTGTGCATAGGAATGTGTTCATAGTTTTTTTTTAAACTATAGTCCGTCCCTCCAACGGTCTGAGGGACAGTGAACTGGCCCCCTGTTTAAAAAGTTTGAGGACCCCTGCTCTAAACCTCTGACCACCACCCAACCCACCCCACTTCTGCTAACCCTTAAAGGGCTCATTCAACCCAGTGCCAAACTCTCCCCACTGACCCTCATTCTACAGCTTTTACAAACAGCTTTTTGCAAAAGATGAACAATTTGTGAGACAATCTTTAAGACTTTCTTATTTCTTATGTTTGATTCAATTAAACACAAAGTGCCCATAAGATGATATTCAAACCCAAAACATGTTGCTTTGCTCTATTTTTACAATTTAAACAACTATTATTCAAAATTTTTTTTCACAACTTACCACAATCAACGTCTTATCAGATGCAGTTAAGGCACAAATTGGATCCCTTGTGCCCTAAAATAAATCAATTTGTTATTCTTTAACAAATATTTATTGGATGACTAATCTGGTAAAAGGTAGTATGCAGTTCAACAATACATTTTCTAGCTTAACAAACTTTTACTAACCTACTATGCACCAGACACTAAACTAAGCACTAGAGATACTCGCATGAAATCTTTACCCTCAGGGATTAGTCAAAAGTCTACTGGGGCCTGGGCTGGTGTGGCTCAGTGATTGAGCGTCAACCAGGTTGCAGGCTCGATCCCCAGTAGGGGGCGTGCAGGAGGCAGCCGATCCATGATTCTCTCTCATCATTGATGTTTCTATCTCTCTCTCTCCCTCTCCCTTCTTCTCTGAAATCAATAAAAATATATTTTTTAAAAAGTTCACACAATAGTTATGAGATCACAGAGGAAGGAGCATCTAACTTATACCAAAATGGGCATGGAGGCAAAAACCTGGGCTTAGTCATAAGAGATGAACAGATGATAGAAGGACCACCATGCCAAAATGAGAGAGGGAGATGGCCTGGCACTGTCACAACCTGGGTGGTACTCAAGAGGTTACACTTAGCGAAAGGAAGCCCATCTCTAAAGGTCGCATGCTACACGATTCCATTCATAAAACATTCTCAGGGTGTCAAAACTCTAGAGATGGAAACAAATTAGTGGTTGCCAGGGAACAGGGATGGCGTAGAGAGGAGGTGTGAAAATGAAGAAGTAGCTAGCACAAGGCACACATACAAACAATAAGGAATCGGATCATAGTAATATTACCAGTGTCAATTTCCTGATTTCGATATTATACTATATTTATATAAAATGTCCCATTTGAAGGAAGCTTGGTAAATAAGTTCTATGTGCTATTTTTGCAACTTCCTGTGAGCCTACAATTGTTTTAAAATAAAATGTTTTTAAAAATCAAAAGAAGAAAAAGTAGCAGATCTAGAGAAAGGTTTTCAGAATAGAAAAATGTTTAAAGAATTACTAGGATAATATGCTATCACTGGAAACAAATTCTTTTACTGGTCTCAAAATAAAATTACAGTATTTCCAAATCTACACATGTTTGACGGCAGCAATAAAATCACCTACTTGAATGGCTTTATCATAATCAAGCACTCCATCCACTGATCCAGAAGGACTATCATCAATATGATAGATTCTGGGGGAAAAAAATCAGAATTTCAAAGACAGTATAAAGGTTATACTATTTCATAATCTCTAGAATAGTTAAAGGATTGGATGACACCAATGAATATTGTTATTTAACATAAATGCCATTATTTTAAAGAATTCTTGACAATGCTCAATCTTATAAAGGTAAAAATTATCTACCTACCACGTGAGAGACAGAAACCACCTGACCAGTGCACCCAACCTAAGACCTCGCCCATGTCTGTGTCTAAGGACCTGCCTCTGCTGTGGTGAGGAGCACGAGAATCACCCCTCCTGTCCCGGAAGGACCTGCACCACCAACACACAGGCCTTAGCGGACTCACCATGTTTCAGCAGAGCATCGTAACTCTAATTAGTAAGAGTAGATGGGTGAGAATAGCCATTTCCTTATAAAAACATAGATGTCCAGTCTTCATCTCTAAGGCTTTTTTTTATTATACCACTCTTATCTCTCTTATTTTGATCAATTTAAACAGATACATTTGAAAGATATTCAGATTAACTGGAAAATATTATTTCTGTTCATCAAAACAATTTACAGTTCTCAGGCATGACAATTTATAACTAACCCTGTGATTTAAATGTGATCTAGTTGAGGACAGCATTTGAGAGCTTGCCCCCCGCCGCCCCCCCC
>NW_005367354.1:6016681-6030595 GCF_000412655.1 Myotis brandtii | reverse complement strand
AAAAAAATAAAAATTAAAAATAAATATTATAAATATGATATGGTTGAGCTTCTAAAAAATATGCAACAAAAGACATACCTTTCTCCTTCTTTCCTTCAGCTCAAAGAAACTTATTAAAAAATATAAAAAAATAAAAATTAAAAATAAATATTATAAATATGATATGGTTGAGCTTCTAAAAAATATGCAACAAAAGACATACCTTTCTCTCCCTTCTTTCCGAGACCGTGTCATCTGATTGATTTCCAACGCTGTGAGCTTCTTTGACACACGATATTGCCAGATATAAAATGCTTCTTTTGAAGCTGCTATCACATGGGTTTTGGTCATTGCAACAAATAATGGAACTATTAAAAAACATTAGGACAATGAGGTTACAGTCAAAGGACTTCAGCGACCCCTGAGTTCACCCGCTCCTTTTACAGACAACATACCCCACACAGTCTGGGAAATCAGATGAGAGTCAAAAGCTTGTAAAACCATACAAAAAATGTTCATTCAAAATAGGTCAAAGAGCTAACCATAGGACTCTTAGAAAAAAATGTAGGAGTAAATCTTTATGACTTTGGGTTAGGCAATGGTTTCTTAAATATGACACCAAAAAAGCGCAAGCAACAAAAGCCAAAGTAGGTAAACTGGACTTCACCAAAATTAAAAACATGTGTGCTGCAAAGGACAGCATCCACACACTGAGAGGACAGCCCGCAAAACGTAAAATATATTTACAAATCAAATACATGATAAGGAATTATATCTAGAAAATGTAAAGAACTCTCATACTTCAGAGACAAATAGCCCAATTGAAAAATGGGCAAAGGATCTGAACAGAAATTCTCCAATGAAGATACACAAATGGCCACTAAGCAAATGAAAAGATGCTCAACAGCATTAGCCGTCAGGCAAATGCCACAAGGTACCACTTCACAGCCACCGCACTTGCTAGAATCAACAGTCACACAAGACCTGCGTATAGACAAGGATGTGGAGAAATGGTTGGACTGTACTGTGGTGCACACCCTAGCAGTTCCTCAAAATGTTAAACACAGAATAACCATATGCCCCAGCAATTTCACTCTTGGGTATACCCAAGAGAAATGAAAACATATGTCCACACAAAAAGTCATACACAAATGTTCGTAACAGCACTATTCATCACAGCCAAAAAGTAACAACAGCCCACATGTCCATTAACTAATGAATAAAAAATACAATCCCAGTCCTTCCTCCCTTCCCCACTACCATTCCTGCTCGGTGTAGGCATTTACTACACCTTCTCTCTGATCTCGTATGTCTTATATTTCCTCATTAGTTTAGAAAAGAAAACCTGGCCAGAGTGGCTCAGTTGGTTGAGTGTCATCCTGTGTACCGAAGGGTTGCCAGTTTGATTCCCAGTCAGGGCACATACTGGGTTGCAGGTTTGATCCCCAGTTGGGAAGCTAACAAAAGGCAAACGTTCGATGTTTTTCTCTCCCATTGATGTTTCCCTCTCTCTCCCTTTCTCTCTCATATCCTCAGGTGAGGAATAAAAAAAGAAAGAAAATTCCCCAAAGTTCCTTCCTAATTTAGGAATATATTCTCCTAAACATGTAACTTTTTTTGTATGTTCTGCTTCTTAGAGCACATTTAGAAGAGCTCCTACTGTGTACCCTTTAATGAAACAGATAGTCTCATCAAATCCATCCTACAGATAAAGAAATGTAGAATTAAAGAAGTAAAATACTTGTCCAAGGTCACAAGCAAAATAAACAACATAAAATTAAACATAAATTCACACAAAATATATAAAAACAAAAAAAGTCCTTCATAAAAGATCATTTTAGTACTTAATTTCTAAAGTAATGATTTAAATGGTACAAAAATTAGTCTTCTACTCATAATTATTATGAAAAGTCACCATTTATATGGCCAGAATAAATACATGGTGTTAACTGCAGCTGCCATTTATGGCATTCAGGCCACAGGCCAAATAAAAGACATTAAGGCAGTAAAAGACTTAGAAACTGAAGAAACTAGACTCATGGTATAATGTTAAATAGATTAACAACTTGGGAATTCAAATTCAAGAATTTTTATATGCTAAATAACTCAGTAGAGTGAATCATATTTTTTAAAAAAATTTCCTTGCCCTAACCAGTTTGGTTCAGTGGATAGAGCGTTGGCCTGCGGACTAAAGGGTCCCAGGTTCGACTCCGGTCAAGGGCATGTACCTTGGTTGCAGGCACATCCCCAGTAGGAGGTGTGTAGGAGGCAGCTGATCGATGTTTCTCTCTCATTGATGTTTCTAACTCTCTAGTCCTCTCTATGAAAAAATCAATAAAATATATATTTAAAAAAAAATTTTTCCTTATACTTGTCTCAGATTTTTCTATTAAAATGTGTACAATTTCCAAACCCTAGAGGGAGACAGAAGCCTTCCGAATGGGAAACAACTGGTTGGAAGGCAGTCGTGGCAAAGCTGGTGGGAGCTGAATGCAATGACTCAGCAAGCCAGGCCGCTCCGCTCAGCTTTCGCTGACCCCGTCATCGCTAAATCGTTAGACCTTTGCGAATTCTTAGTAAATTCTCTCACGGAGACTGATGCTGTAATTACTGTCACATTACAGCCCTTAATGTTATGAAACGTTCTACAAACTATAACTGCTTTCCAATAAAACATCACTTTTTATAAGCATATTAAAGCATTTTTCTAAACAATGTTTACCTACAATTATAAAATACTAGAGGCCAGATGCACGAAATTCGAAGAGTAGGCGGCCTTCCTTCCCCTGGCTGCTGGCACCAGCTTCCCTCTGGCATCCAGGACCCGGGCTTCCCTCACAGCCCCAGCTTTGTCCAGAAGGTCATCTGAAGGACATCTGGTCTAATTAGCATATTATGCTTTTATTATTATAGATACTCATGTCCCTTTATTTCAATTCATCATAAGTAATCACGAGTTTATCATTAGCCTGATTAATTCAAAATTAAAATGTTATACTTTACAATGAAAGTCAGACTTCTTGGATTCGAATTAAAAGCATTTTAACTCTGTGGCCTTAGATCAGGGGTGGGCAAACTTTTTGACTTGAGGGCCACAATGGGTTCTTAAACTGGACCGGAGGGCCGGAACAAAAGCATGGATGGAGTGTTTGTGTGAACTAATATAAATTCAAAGTAAACATCATTACATAAAAGGGTACGGTCTTTTTTTTTTTTAGTTTTATTCATTTCAAACGGGCCAGATCCGGCCCACGGCTGCCTTAGATACAGTACTTATTCTCTCTGAACTTTAAATTAAAGGTAATAATACCAACCTTTAGAGCTGCTTTCAAGATTTAAAAAAATAATAAATATAAAGCATAGTATGGTGCCTGGCATAGAATAAATGCTTAATAACAATTTTAAAAGTCTGTATTTATTGAATTTTTCAAAATTATGCTAGACATATATTTTAATATATTAATTATAATTATATAGTTATAATATATAACATAAGTATATTCATATAAAATTAAAATATTACATCTATTTACTCACAACCACCCTCTCAGGTAGATAGTATTACTATTCCCATTTAGCAGATGAAGACACTTAAGGAGAAAATGGTTAAATAACTTGCTGAAGTTGCACAGCTAGAAAGTGGTAGAAGCTGGTATACAAACCCAGTTAATCTGGCTCCAAATCTATGCTCTTAACCACTAGGGCACACTGCCTTTCCTTAAGGGTTAGCGTTAGGTGTGGTTGCTATTTTTGTTTTACTGGTATTACCCACATAGGTTTTTCTAATAAAGCCATATTCGGATCCACTAGTCAATACAAAAAAAACAAATACAAATATATCTAAAACATACTAGTAGGTTCTTTTGAATCAATATGGCAGTAATTTCAGCAAATTCACATGGGTAGCTAACCCTATCAACCTAAATTTGCTAGATCTCTATTAAAAGATGCACCCCTCCAGGTAGATTAGTGCTTCGTTTCCTAGACCTAAGCCTCTAGGACACGGTCAGAAGAACAAATTTCAGCAGGTAGGACAGTTAGGAAGAAAAGACACCAGGATAAAAGCACTCCATGTCCTTCTCAGCTATTCAACATCTGGAAAGAGAAACTCAAAGTATCTACAAAGATTATTGGAAAAACATCTTAAGAAAGTAATATTCACATGCGGAGGACTGAAATAAATGTCTGCATCTGTAATGTTTCCCCAGTTTCCTTCTTACTCATTGCTCAGCCCTTTAAAGAGCTGGTAAAGTGAGGCTGCATTGAAATGTTTTCATTATAAACGACCCCTCTCTGACCACGCAGAAGGCTCGGTGCTTGTGCTGCGGCCCGTCCTTAGGAAGCTCCTACTTGCTCCTACCACAGTGGCTGCAGCACAGGCCCCGGACATTTTTCAGGCACTTTGCATGCCTTCATTCCCCTGCAAATGCTGTTTTCTCTCCTTAAACGTCACCTGAAGAAGTGCCCTTCAAAACTCAGCTTAAATGAAACCTTCTCAGTTGATAAGATGTCCCTGATGTCCTCATGCACTGATAACTTAACCACACCTAGCCCAACACCTAGCAGGGGAGTGATGGCCATTGTTCAATGGATTAACTATATTTTAATTATTTACTTAGACAACCTACAGGAAATGCCATAATTAAGTTCTTAGCCCTCCCTGTACCAAGTATAGTACATGAAACAATATCTACTCATTGATGGTTTACTAAGTAAGTGGACTGTATTTTAAATATTTTCATATGTTCAATAAACATTTGTTATGGGGCAAGTACAGTCTTAGGTAGTGGGGATCTAGGAATTAATAGATGTAGATCTTTAAGAAGCTCAAAATCTTGTCGGGGAAGATAGAGAAGAAAGTCAACAATCAGTGCAGAGTAAGTACTTGGAATAGAAGCACACCAAAGATATTTTTAAGGGATCGAAGGAAGAACACCAAAAAAAGGGGTACCTACCTCCTACAGGTACAATACAACAGAGTCCTACAAACTAAAGTTCTTTTTAAAAGTTCCCATAGAAATTGACAGGAGGAAGAGTAAGCGACAAAACAAAAATTACTCTTTCTAGAACAACATCTGTTACATACTTTTTTTTGCTTTAGCCTCCAGTCCTCATAAAAATTTGACACAGAAACTTAAAAAAGGAATTTTACAGTATGAAAAAAAAAATTGTTGAGTCTTGGCTGAGTTTACTTTGGCAGTAAACCAATGAAAGAACTGTTTGTTAAAACTTCAGCCACAGAGACTGCATAAAAAAAGTTTCTAGACTCAAACCTACAAATAATCATGCCTTAAGCATTTGCCATTTGATGAAGGTGAAGAATTTACATCTGGCTTTATTAAAAAATAGAATATGTACAATCAAAATTGCTTTGAAGCTTATCCTATCATCATTATGATTCTATGTTAAAACTTGATATTAAAAAAGAAAGAAAAAAAAGCATATAATCTGAAGGTTGACCGAATTCACCCCTTAGACTTTTGTTTCTAATAAATGAAGATATTCATGTGACATGTCTGTAATAACTTTAAGCTAAGCCTTTTAACAAGGAACACTAATACACACACACATACACACACACACACACACACACAAACACACATATAGGGTATGCCAACAAAATGTATACACACACTTTGAATAATTACAAAGGCAGTGTTTATTAAAATACATTTCATTTTCAAAATTGAGCTGTTAAAGTGTGTATACATTTGGGGGGGACACCCTGTACATATACATATAAATATGCCCATGTAGCAACGAATTTAGGACATGAAATTGAGAAGTTCAAAATATAAAAGTGAGTTACCAAGTCTCTAAACATAAAGTATAAAATCTCTGAGGCCGGTAATTATTTCCCACATTTGCTTGTATTACCCAAAGCGCTCAGCACAAAAAAACACTTAGAAGGCAAACACTAACATTTGATTGTTAAGTCCAAATGTGAAATCTGGAGGGGAAAAAAAAGAAATGTCTAGTTCTCAGATTCAGAACATATGGGTTTTCAGCTTCTGAAATCTAATCATTCTTCTAATACCATATCCAATAAACTACCATACGCTTTCAAAGAAAACCATTACTTCTGGAGGTTACAATGAAACAGTAGAAAAATATTTGGTAATGGTTTTTAACAAAATACTTAGAATAAGACTTGTAATTTTTTAATGGTTACCTTCATAGCATTTGAATACAGGGAAGGGTATATCTAAAGTAACAAATATCTGAAAACAAAAACTCAGGCATTTTTAAAGTTGTCCCTATTAACAGACATATTTCATTGGAAAATTCTGGAAAAGGCAAACGCACTTTTACAAGCAGCTAAGTGTTTTTAATAGAAGAGAGGTATTTACAGGCAGTTTATTAATAATAAAAGTGGTTTAAGGTTGAGGGCAAAATTCTTTCTATAATCCTGTTTGTTGCATACTAATCATTACGTGGCATATCAGTCCCTATATAATTATAATTCCCATTTAAAGCAAATGATGACAGCATAGCAGTTGTGAGATTGTTATGGCATTTAGATAAAGTAACCTTATAACTAATTGTATTTCCCAGGATAACTTCTGGGTAATTCAGTGAGATGGAGCATCATTAACAATTGTTCCATGATGACAGGCATAAACTGGGCCTGGCAGACCAGGAAGTACGCTCCTTGTTTTAGATACCATTCTAATTTGATAATACCACTGTTTAGTTTTTAATTAGCTTTACAAATAAACCTTGATTAAAGAAGTAATAAACATTTCCTTACCAATATCAATGTATTTGGGATCCAAGGGTGTACCAATAGAATTACAAAGAACTAGCACAAACTGTGAAAAATAAGACAAAAGGTATCAGAACTCCTGCTTAAGGATAATAAAGGAAATAATGCTTAACATAGCGTATCTCTTTTTCAAGTATCACTAACTGAGAGATAAATGGATAAAATTGTTAAGTCAAAGAACAGCAGAGAAATATAATCTACAGCATTAAAGATAAAGAAACATTAATTTAATCTAAACCAAAGCTGATTTCTCAATATTGGAACGCTGTGGTTTTTAAGAGGCTACTTAAGAAACACAAATACACTGGCTACTTTCATTATTTATTCTTATAAAATTCCTGATCAGCTATAACATCAATATTCATTTTTTTCCTATGATCAGCTTTAAGAGCTAATTTAACTTGTTACCGTTGCACCAAATGTTTCCGTCTCGCACTCCTCCTTTGAAGCAATATATAAATGATGGAGAAATTCAGAAAAATTCAGTGAATTTAGAAAAAACATAATCCAACCTAGTGAAAATGACTCAAAATGCCCATTAGTTAACACATATTCAAATAATTATCAGTAATTCATATTAAGAAAATAATCAAGCATAATTCACACTTTATATCATATTATTTTTATATTTTCGGTATTAAGAATATTATTTTCCATAGATGTTCTCTTGACTAGGATAATGATTTCAAATTAACCAATATTCTATGTACTATTACATATAGACTTTATCTTTCTTTTTCCAGCATCTCAAGTAAAATTTGTTTAATTTCATAAATATAATCTAAATGACAAAAGATATACTACCATAATTTACTCTTCCACTACTTAAGCTTACTTACTGCCACAAAATACCACAAATAACTTGTATTTTTTAATTTTCTTATCATGTACATGCTCAGACTCAAGTAATTCCATGAGACTTCTTACTAAAAATACACGTCTCCCCTAACTTCCCATTTCTTACTCCCTAATTATTTTCATCTTTTAACTCATCCTGTTGATATTTACCTCCACAAACCTAAGGGACACGTTTATAATGGTGCTTCTTGTTTTGTTCTGCTTTGTTTCAGCTGGGACTCCCAATGTGAGTGTGTTCAGAGGTCTTTTCTCCGGGCTCTTCCAGTCTCCTACCTAGATGCTGTGTGTTTAGCTACCAGTGTTCTGGGAACCAAGTGGGAAAAGACGACCAGGGAACACAGAGCAGTAAACTTTGTATTTCATTACTTGCTTTCAGCAGATCCCCTCCCCTGACCTTCCTTGGTGCCCTTCCGTGCACAGACTCTTGCTATCCTCTCTGGAGAGTAACCTCGGGTCCCTGGGTGAGGAAGGGCAGCTGCCTATGAGCTCAGCAGAGGGAAAGGAGTCTGCTTCTTTATCTGCCTTTGTTTTGTTTTAGTTTTCTCCTTCCTGCATAATCTCTGCTGCTTCCAAACTGCTGTTCTGTCTGTTTCTTTCTCTGACCAGGTACCATCAAGAGCTGTGTCTCTTCGGGTCTCTGCGAGGTAAACTGCGGCTCTCGCTTTCTCCTCTGATGAGTTCGGGTGAGCTTTCTTAGTTCTGTTCAGGCGATTGCCACCAACCCACCTCCGCTCCAACCTCCACAACTAGGTTGTTGTTTCCTCTCCCTTTCTGGTCCCCGTGGCTTTATGGCTTCATTAAAAATACCCTGTTTTAGTGAGTTTCAGGGGAAAATGTGCCTGTTCAAATGGCCACTTTAAACCAAAAACTTCATACTTTTTAATGGGATAAAATAATTTATAACACAGCCAAAGACAACGGTAATCCTTTTTTGAAAAACTGACATGCTTCTGTAAATGTTTAAGTTGTTAGCATACTTTTTAAAAGGGCATTAATTATATTATTTATTTTGTGCTACAAAACTGATTTTTAAAGCAATATAACTCTGAGTAAAGGTATATTTCTCAACATCACAGCTATCCAAAGTGTTATATCGTCATTGTTATATAGTTTCTTGAGCATTTACACTAGACATCTGCCTATTCATTTTTAGGTACATGCCCTTGACCGGAATCGAACCTGGGACCTTTCAGTCCGCAGGCCGACGCTCTATCCACTGAGCCAAACCGGTTTCGGCTACCAAACTGATTTTTAAAGCAATATAACTCTGAGTAAAAGTATATTTCTCAACATCACAGCTATCCAAAGTGTTATATGGTCATTGTTATGTAGTTTCTTGAGCATTTATACTAGACATCTGCCTATTCATTTTTGCTTATGGGATTTTTAACTTGGAAGAGGATTGTGGTATTTTATTTTATTTTTTTAATATATTTTATTGATTTTTTACAGAGAGGAAGGGAGAGGGATAGAGAGTTAGAAACATCGATGAGAAAGAAACATCGATCAGCTGCCTCCTGCGCACTCCCTACTGGGGATGTGCCTGCAACCAAGGTATATGCCCTTGACTGGAATCGAACCTGGGACCCTTGAGTCCGCAGGCCAATGCTCTATCCACTGAGCCAAACCGGTTAGGGCGGATTGTGGTATTTTAAATACATTTCAGAGACAAAAAGCTTCAGTACTGAACTGATCAATATAAAATGTCAGTGGATTAATTGATTGAATGGGGTCATATACTTTTCCAACAGAAGTCTAGCCAGACATGACCAAGAGAACCAATACTTTGCTGGACCTGCCAGTGTAGAGGCCATGCTTGCAAGTAGATAACGATAGCCTAATTCTGCCAAGTGGTTGACCCATCTAAGTTTTTAATATCAAGGAACACCTACCTGAGGAAGATTTTCATCAGCTTTCGTAGCCAAAATGCAGAAATCTCCACAGGTAGTAATAGAAATGAGACTCTTCACATATTTAACGTATTTCTCATTGTTTTTCGTATCCCAAAATATAACACAGTACTCTGGACGATCAGGTCTGGTATAAGCATAAACTATAGTATTTGAGCAATATCCCCACTAGGAAAAAAGGAAGGAAGGAAGAAAGGGAGGGAAAAGGAGAAGGGAAGAAGGGAAGGAAAGATGGAAAACGGAGAAAAAAAAATTTAATCCTGGGAAAGAAAAACCACGTTATTACATTTTTACTATAGAAATATTGCAGACATGTGGTTTATCAGTTCTGACAAAATATATTCTTCAGAAATGGATGACAGAACTGAACATTCAGCTTAATACCTTTTCTCATTAAAATAACAAAAAATCTAAGACCAATATAGATAGTTATAAAAGAAATAAAAAACTGCAAAAATAAATTAGTTCTTTAACTGTCCTTATTTTAATGTGTAAGATTTAAGCCTCGGTGATAATTTCAGCTTTTTCAATAGTCAATAACAGCTGTATGGGGGCCAACAGGAAGAGTGATCCCTGTCAAAAGTTTAAATTCTGGTCCCCAAGCCAAATTCAGATTCAGATGCTTTGCCTTTTGTCCACCCACCCACATTTTTTATATTTGTTTTTATCAGAGTAACATATGCACAGAGTTTATCGTCAAACTAAAGGCCCAGTGCACAAATTCGTGCACCAGTGGGGTCCCTTGGCCTGGCCTGCA
The DNA here is from genome assembly GCF_000412655.1 of Myotis brandtii. Taxonomy (NCBI): domain Eukaryota; kingdom Metazoa; phylum Chordata; class Mammalia; order Chiroptera; family Vespertilionidae; genus Myotis; species Myotis brandtii. The sequence goes on along the minus strand of NW_005367354.1, from coordinate 6,020,325 downwards.
GGATCAGGCCAAAACTGGCTCTCCAACATCCCTCGAGGGGTCCCGGATTGCGAGAGGGCACAGGCCATCCCGAGGGCCCCCACCGGTGCACGATCAGGGCTGGGGAGATATGGGGGAGGTTGGCCAGCCAGGGAGGGGCTGAGGGAGGGCTCACTCCCAATGGGCTTGACCCCAGTAGCAAGCTCACCTAGCAGTCGGAGCATCTGCCCCCTGGTGGTCAGTGCACATCATAGTGAGTGGTCAACCAGTCGACTGTCTGCCCCCTGGTGGTCAGTGCACATCATAGCAAGTGGTTGAGCGGCCTTGGCATATCATTAGCATATTACGCTTTGATTGGTTGAATGGCCAACTGGACACTTAGCATATTAGGCTTTTATTATATAGGATTAGTCTACACCGCTTATTTAAAACAAAAGCAAAATGCAGACACCCCGCTCCCATAATTTCCTCCTGGGGCAGCTCTTTATAACTCTTTCAGCTGTTAACGGTTTCGGTATTTATTTTCATGTCACATATGAATTAATTACTCACACACTTAGTGCTTTCCCTTCCGGCTAACTCTCCCAATATATTTACATGTAATTTTGAACAAATCAATATTCAAAGTCAACAATATTATGGCTGTGTTTACTATTCAAAGCTAAGCCATGTTTACTTTTTGTACCATGTTAACTTTTTTTAATTTTACTTTAAAATAATTTTAGATTTATACAAAAGTTGCAATGATAGTACATAGTTCCCCATACTCCTCTCCCACGGAACATTTGTGACAACTAAGAAAGCAACACTAATGAAGTGCTATTCACTAAACCCACACTTATTTGGATTTCATCCGTTTTTCCCTGAGATCCTTTTTCTCCTCAGAGTCCTATTGAGGACGTCCTATATGTAGTCATCATGTCTCCTTAGGCTTCCCAGGGCCATGATGGCTTCTCAGTCTTTCCTTGTTTTGGTGACCGTGACAGTTTTGAGGAGTCCTGGCCAGGTGTTTTGTAGAATGTCCTTCCGTGAGGTTTGGTCTGATGTTTTTCCCATGTTCGGATCAGGATAGTCCGTTTTTAGGAAACCACCACAGCGGGGAGCAGCTCTTCTGTCGGGTCACATCCCTGAGGACGCTGACCCTGATCGCCTGGACAAGGTAGTGTCTGCCAGGTTTCTCCACTGCAAAGTTACTTTCCTTTTTCCCCTCCCCATTCTGTACGCTTTGGAAGTGAGTCACTAAGTGCAACCCACACTCAAATTGGGGAAGGGGGGCTACACTGCACTTCTGAACAGGGTGGTGCCTAGTAAATTTGAATACTTCTTTAAGGAAGATTTGTTTGGTCTCCCCCATTTATTTATGTAAGTTATTTATATCAGTTTCTATTCCTGGACATTTCTTATAATTTGGGTTACAATCCAGTGTTACATCACTTATTTTGTTGCTCAAATCGCTCCACCTGTGGCCATTGGGAGCTCTTTCCGACTGGCTCCTTCGCTCTTTGGCCCACGCCCATGCTCTTGTTTTTGGAGCACTTCCTGACTTCCTGGCACTATAAGATGCTCCAGCTATCTTGTACTTTCCCCACGCTAGTCCTAGAATCAGCCATTTCTCCACGGTTCTTTGCCCTTTAAAAATTAGATAGATAAGTCTTTTTAATAACAAATACTTATAGTAGTTTACCAGCTCAGTCTCGTACTTCAGAACTTGTTTTGGATCAGATGTTAAATTTAAGATAAAATAAAATACTCTTATGCTGCTTATGCTCATTTCTCCTCTGATCCTTTCTCTGCCCTTCTCTACCCTGCTCTGTGCCCTGGAGGCCGACTTCTATGAACTCCATTTCCTGGGCTACCTTGCCTTCTGGTGTGGCCAAGAGAAGACCCCAGCGGTGGAGAGAGGGTGGAAGTATTTCCTCCCTCCCACCCCCGTGCTGCCTCTGCCCTGCCAGCTGGCAGTGGCTCTGCTCCTGCAGAGGGTTCCCCTGGCACAGCCACAGCGCTAGTGGGTTCCTGAACACTTCCTCACCTTGCCCACTGTTGCTAGTCTCTAGGTACTTGCTGTACCATCCCTCACTGGTCCCCTTAACCCTGCCCAGACCCCTGTAGTAAGCCCTTCATCCAGTGGTTCTCAACCTCTGGCCCTTTAAATACAGTTCCTCATATTGTGACCCCCAACCATAAAATTATTTTCGTTGCTACTTCATAACTGTAATTTTGCTACTGTTATGAATCGTAATGTAAATATCTGATATGCAGGATGGTCTTAGGCGACGCCTGTGAAAGGGTTGTTCGACCGCCAGAGGGGTCACGACCCACAGGTTGAGAACCGCTGCTTCATCCCTCTCCCTCAGTGACTCCTCTGAGTGTGCCATCTGTCTCCTGTGAGACCCTGATTGTTGGAGTAATGTTACTAGTCATATAATCTCCTGGAAAAACTTACTAGTTCTAAGGTCTTCACACTGAAAAGCCTCCATTTAGCTGGTCTCTAAAACAGATATGTTTTAGAGATAAACAGATATATGAACAGATATAAGAAACATATTATACTTGAGCTATAACACAATTATTTAGTAAAAGACAGCTTTTTTTAGTAAAAGACAACTGCTCATAATACTCACCTTATAATCAGGTCGAATATTTGCAAAATATATAAAACAGTCAACAGCTAGTGCAATTTTCAATCCACCTCCTTCCCAAGATAGTGCAGATATCTGCTTCCCAGCAACCCTCAAAGTACCTAGAGACTGAAAATATAGTTGTATTTAACCTAAAGAATCACGATGAAATAAAATACAAACTACCACTAATCACCTCACAGGGATCAAAACTGGTATGAAAATTGTTTTGTGGAAGGGTGCTACTCACTTCAAAATCATTTTCCTTGAATTTTTATAATAAAAACCATACATATGGTAAGAGAAATTTACAAACTATAGCCAAAGAATTCGGTATCAAATTTTATCAAATCTAAGATGCCAAAGATTTAAACAAGCATCTTTATTTTTATGTGCAACTAAGAAAGAAAACACACATTGTTAAGTAAAATATTAAAATAACTGGTAAAAGCTTTGTGTAACAAAAATACATATTTTTGAAGTGTATGGTGAATTTATTTTTTTAAATATATTTTATTGATTTCTTACAGAGAGGAAGGGAGAGAGATAGAGAGTCAGAAACATCGATGAGAGAGAAACATTGATCAGTTGCCTCCTGCACACCCCCCACTGGGGATGTGCCCGCAACCAAGGTACATGCCCTTGACCAGAATCGAACCTGGGACCTTTCAGTCGCAGGCCAACACTCTATCCACTGAGCCAAACCGGTCAGGGCTGTATAGTGAATTTAAAGAAACTAACAGGATATCCAAAGGGACTGAATATATTCCAGAGTTAGAAAATAAAAGAGGTAAAAATTTATTAAGTTTGGTTACTAATAAGTTCTCATTTTCTAAATTCTTTAAAATTCACAATGTATTACTTCTCCTTTTTGAAAATTAAATGTAGTAATAATACTATTGAGAAGGATAACATGCATTTATGAAAAACAATGCTTATCATTTAATGTAGAATTGCCTTTGATTAATTATTAAGACAGACTTTTCTTAAAATAACTGATTATTTCACAACAAGTTAAAACTATTAGAAGTTTGGAGAAAGGACAGA
>NW_005367354.1:6007876-6016637 GCF_000412655.1 Myotis brandtii | reverse complement strand
CTATGCATATTCAATATATCACATTAAAAATCCAAAAAAGTCATCTGAAACAACTACATTACACCAAAAACAACTCAAAAACCAGCAGCAAACACAGATGCATATTCACATCACATGTGAAACATCTGGTTTTCTAAATGTATAGATTATGATATAAATTCCATGAGAAAATTATGAAGACTTATAATGAGGAATATTCAAAGACATACACCTGATATTTTTACTGAAAATGTCCCTTATAAAAAATGTGACAAGTTTGTACCTTTTCCTCTACAGTGGGGCCTTGACTTACGAGTGTCCCGACTAACGAGTTTTTTGAGATACCAGCTGTCTCTCGGCCGATTTTTTGCATTGAGTTGACAGAGTAATTTGAGTTAACGAGCTCCTTAAGGAGCTCGGTCTCGGAACGAATTAAACTCGTAAGTCAAGGCCCCGCTGTATTCTTTTTCGCCTACCTTATTCTCTGCATATTTAAATGGAAAGAAAGAGACAAAATCTTGACTACATTTACCTCACCAAATGGGTTGTAGAACTGCACGATGTTGACATCTCTGTCCTGCAGGCCGGCCTTCTGGGTGCCCGCCACCGCCAGCACGCTGCCAGTGTGGTTCCACTGGATACTGACCACGCACATGTTCGTGTCGATGAGAACAGGATCTGGTCACAGAGAAGAAAGGAGGCAGTTGTGGTAAAACACTCAGCCTAGGGAACCTGATCATCTTAAGGACAATTTTTAAATATTCTTTCGTTCTCCACATTAAAAAGCAATTACATACTTTGGTCATTCTCGTGTCTCATTATTTGGCACCGCCCATTGTCAAAACAAACAGCGAGGCAGGGGCAGTCGGGCTCCACGTAGCCTTCGGTGCCGTGGTACCAGTGAATTCCAGCAATACTGATGGCGCCAGTGACGTTCACCAAACAGTTCAGCTTCATTTTCATCTGAGTAAAATCATGTTAATGTTCTATGTTTTGGAACAGATCAGCGAGAACAGAGCATTGTAGAAACAACACAGAAAGTAGGATTTAAAAATCTGGTTTCAAATGCAAGCTCTATCACTTACAAGTTTACCAACCCTGGAAAAATCACTTCCCCTGAGTTTCGGCTTTCCCCATTTGCAACATGAGGAATAAAAAACCTCAGAGTCTTTTTGAGTCTCGAATGACAAGAGGATATGAAAGTACTATGGAAATAGCAAAGCGTCATATAAAAGCTGCTATTCCCACTTCCATTAATGAGTGGATGCATGGAATGCCCTGACCATGACTAAAGACAGCACTGCCCACGCGATCAGATCCTCACAGCTCAATCACACAAGGCCAGGCTTTCCTGAGACGTTACGACCTGAGCCCATACATTTTGCTTCTTTCCAGGCCTGATTTTTGTCCCTTACTGTTTAAGTCTTCATTCTTTTTACAAACAGCCCTGAGTAGCTTCCTACAGGAATATCTGTGCTATCTCGTGTAAACTGTGGCTTCGGGCCTGAGAAGACACAGCGATTAAACTGCACATCTTCCCACTCGTCAAGAAATAGCAAAGCGTCATATAAAAGCTGCTATTCCCACTTCCATTAATGAGTGGATGGATGGAATGCCCTGCCCACGCGATCAGATCCTCACAGCTCAATCACACAAAGCCAGGCTTTCCTGAGATGTTACCACCTAAGCCCATACATTTTGCTTCTTTCCAGGCCTGATGTTTGTCCCTTACTGTTTAAGTCTTCATTCTTTTTACAAACAGCCCTGAGTAGCTTCCTACAGGCATATCTGTGCTATCTCGTGTCAACTGTGGCTTCGGGCCTGAGAAGACACAGCAATTAAACTGCACATCTTCCCACTCATCATCCCTCAGCTCTGTACACTGAAATCTTGTCCCTTCCAGCTACCTGAAAAGGGAACGAAAAGCATCTATTTATCTTGACGCAACCAGAGGTGACTTTTTAATTAAAAAAAACTTTTTAGATGGTTTAAACCTGAATTGAAGACATTCTTTTGTTTTGTTTTGTTTTGTTTTAATTGAATTTATTGGGGTGACATTGGTTCACACAACGTAAAGGTTTCAAGTGTACAACTCAACAAAACATCATCTGCACACGGCATGGTGCACCCATCTCCCAAGCAAAGTCTCTCTCCATCCCCATTTATCCCCTTTGCCCATCTGCACCTACCCCCCACCTACCTCTCCCTCTGGCTATCACCACACTGTTGTCTGTGTCTATGTATTATATCTACATATGTTTTTTTGTTTAATCCCTTCACTTTCTTTCACACCCAACACCCCTCCCCTCTACAGCTGTCAATCTGTTCCATGCATCCTGACTCTGTTCCTATTTTGTTCATCAGTTCATTTTGTTCATTAGATTCCACATATAAATGAGATCATACAGTATTTGCTTTTCTCTGACTGGCTTATTTCACGTAGCATAATACCCTCCAGGTCTATGCATGCTGTTGCAAAGGTAAGATTTCCTTTTTTACCACCCAGTAATATTCTATTGTGTAAATGTACCACAGCTTTTTAATCCACTCATCTACTGATGGGCACTTGGGCTGCTTCCAGATCTTGGCTATTGTAAATAATGCTGCAATGAACATAGGGGTTTATGTTTACTTTTCTGTCAGAAGACTAACATATAGTAATTAATTTAAACCTCTAAAGATAAAAACATCAACTAAGTCTCGATCTCAGTTCTGGGTGCGATAAGACATTACCATCCACTGAACCGACTATCACAGCCCCGTCTTCATACACAATGCAGATCTTCTGTCCATCTGCAGTCCAGCTCATGCTGCGAACCACGGATTTATTTCTATTGTTGATCATTTCCTCATACCAAGAGCCTATTTGCACAAATAAAAAGTACAAGTCAAAACTTCCACATCTATTAGATGGTGCTGAAGATTTGAAAACATCCCATGGAATACAATGTGAAATAAATAACTGCAAAGTTTTCTACAACACAAGACATTAAACTATAAAACCCTCAAATCCAACATAAACAAAATGCAAAATTAACTTAGACCTTGACTAAGATAATCTCAGAAAACACAATAAATTCCCGCCTTTTTTTATTACTGCCTTTGACTTCTTAATAAATGTGTTTTTATCTACTGACCTAACTCCAGTCACTAGCCACATAGGAACTAATTCTTATTGGAAACCTGGAAAAACAAGAGCTACCTCAAGCAGAAACTATTCTGCTAAGAGTCTAAGTTAATTTTGGAGATAACCAACAGTCACTCTCAACAGTCAGTTCATTCACTTTCCTAATCCAAGGTCACAGTTCAAAGGAAAGAAAATTAAAGAGGAAAGCAGAGAGAAATAAGTCCAGAAATATCACCCCTGTACAGTCAGAACGAACTCCTGTTGCTGGTTAAAAGGGGTCTATTTCAAAGGCGTTATTTCCCCATTCAAATACTGTAATCCAGACTCCACTTTGTGAAAGGTTAAATAAACTCTCCTAACATACCTTTATAAAACATCCAAACAATGATAAGCCCATTTTGATCACTGGTAGTCAACTTCTGATATTGTTCATTCCACGTGACAACTTGAACACAACCTAAAAAAATATAAAACAATTTAGAAACTACAAAAAAGGTATAATTAACTTCATACGTATTTTTATAAAAAACGCCAAAGAGCATGTTAAAGTCAGTACGGTTCCTGTCCAACTACCCAGCCTTAATATTAGTCAAAAATGTTCATAGGAGCCTGGCCAGTGTGACTTAGCTGTTGAGTTTCAACCTATGAAGCAGGAGGTCACAGTTCCATTCCCTTTCAGGGCGCATGCCAGGTTGTGGGCTTGATCCCCAGTAGGGGGTGTGCAGGAGGCAACCAATCAATGATTCTCTCTCCTCACTGATGTTTCTATCTCTCTCTCCCCCGCCCTTCCTCTCTGAAATCAATAAAAATATATTTTTTTAAATATTCATAGGATACAGTTACTATTATCACTCATTTTTTACAAGAATGGGCAATACTATTTCATGTTTGCTCCTATTTCATGCCAGCAAAGCACCTGTTATGGTCAATTGCAAGAGCTGCCATACAGCTGATGACAGAAACAAATGTAAGTTTTACCGAACTGGCCAGACTCCCAAAGACTATAATGCCCGAAGGACATCATACTAAGTACTTGGTTGTTTGCATATATCTTTTGTGAAGTGCATACTTAAGTCTTTAGTGTATTTTTTATTTGATTTATTTTTTTTGGATTTTTAACGTTTTTTATATATTATGAATACAAAGTTAGATACATACTTTGCAAAAAAAAAAAATTTCTCCTTGTCTGTGGCTTTTTTTTTTTTTTTTTTAGTTTTTGTAATCCCTAAATATTTTAGTGTATATTTTTTAAGAATAAGGACATTCTCTTTCATAACCACATTACAACTTAGGAAATTTAACAATAATACAATATTATTCTCTAACCCACATTCCATATTCAAATTTTATCAATTGTCTAAATAATGTCCTTTATAGATATACTTGTTTTTCTCATTCCAAGATCCAATCTAAATTGATATTGCATTCAGATGTGCCCTGACCAGGTGATTTTTTTTTAGGTGAAGATTAAAAAAATAATAGTGCATTCAATTGTTACATCTCTTTAGTCTACTTTAATATGGAACCATGGGACAAATTCTCAAAAAAGATTATATCCTATCCATAGACAGATACAGTATTTTCTAATATATAAAATAACAGCTACTTTTTTTCAGATTTATTGAGTATGTTGATTAATCATGTATGTAAAAGTTGTTGAATGACTCTAGGCCAGGGGTAGGCATCCTTGGCACGTGTGCCAAACATGGCATGCCAGTAACTTGCTGGCACACGAAACCCTCTCTTATAATCTTCCATTTACAATTTTTTTCTTAATATCGACCTTTTTATTTTTCAGATAAATTCAGTGTAGATGCATCTTAGATAAATAATTTTACATAACAAGTTATCTTAAAGACCATAGACATGGATTGACGAGAGAGGGGAAGAGCAATTTCTATGCCTCTGCCTTAACTCTCCCTGCCTTCCTAGATCCGACCAGTGTTTTGGTTTCTAGATCAGGGGTGGGCAACCCCTGGCACGCATGTCAAACATGGCACGCCAGTAACTTTTGCCAGCACGAGAAACCCTCTCTTATAATCTTCCATTTACAATTTTTTTCTTAATATCGACTTTTTTATTTTTCAGATAAATTCAGTGTAGGTGCATCTTAGATAAATAATTTTACATAACAAGTTATCTTAAAGACCATAGACATGGATTGACGAGAGAGGGGAAGAGCAATTTCTATGCCTCTGCCTTAACTCTCCCTGCCTTCCTAGATCTGACCAGTGTTTTGGTTTCATCCACATACGCTTGTGAATCTTTGTTCTCAGTGATGAATTTTGTTAAGTCTCGTAATAGGAGTAGCCTGATGGATGAAAGTAGTAGCTCGTGCATATCTCTGAAGGTCACGAAATATAAACCTGATGTAAAATCTCTGTCATCAGTGATGCAGCAGCAAAAGTCCCACTGATAATATCAAATGGAGTCATAAAGTTTTCTGTCGGACTATCAGTGTACATGTATACATTAAAAAATAAATGTATTTTTCATCATCATATACTGTGTTTTTGTCGCTTGAATGAATTTTATTATTTCTTCAAGGTTCTTCACATACGTACACCTTAAGAGATATCAAGTAGGCATAACATGTTCTCAAAAAATTAGGGTTGGCACGCAGAAGAATTTTGAGTCAGAGATTTTGCTGGTTTTGGCACACACTCACAAAAAGGTTGCCCACCCCTGCTCTGGGCTATACTATAGCTCAACAGCAATGATTATTTTAAGTATTACCATTATTGAAAATGATGACAATTCTGCATTAAGTAGATGGTTTCTAAATGCCTAAAGATGAAATATGATTAAAAAATTATATGACTTACCACTATGACCATCAAGATTCTGATTCATAGAAAGGTTATTAGGAGCTGCAAGACCCCTCAATTTTGCATCAAGCATTCTCGTGAGTTTCAACCTCACTCAACTACATGCACCCGAACTCTATCACAAGGCACGTGGGGCTACGTGTTTGGACCATAGGTTCAAGCTTACAACCACAGCCGTTGGCTATGATTGTGCTGGGAGGGCCCTGCCCTCCAGCTGGGACTTGCACGTGGCAATGAGAGGACCCTGTCCTTTCATTAGTCCGAGGCTTGATCCTGGCCAAAACACCGTAGCCGCGCCCCATAGTAGAAATATGGACAAGAATACGTACACCCTTGCAAAAATATTATTCTGGCAAAATGTATACAAGAACATTGTTTACTCAGTCTATTGAATAATTAGTAATTATTATTACTACTTATTGCTTCCCAAAAGATCACAAATAGAAATACTGATGACATATAGATTGAAAAATCTAAAGCATAAGAGGGCTCAAGGAGCAAAGACTTTGGAAACTGGTTTTTACTAGACTTTGCAGAATCTTGTATTTATTCATTCATTCAGCAAATATTTATTGAACATCTACACTATGCTATGCACTGTGGGAGGTTCTGGATACAAAATGATAAACAAAATAACTAAGGCCTCTCCCCTCAGAGAACTTGTAGTCTACTGAGGGGATAGATATTAAATACACACACATAAATATATCAACATAAATGTATATATATGAAGACTTTCTGAACAAAGGATATTTCAATTGAGACTGAGGGATAAACTGGAGATAGCCAAGCGAGATAGGGACAAGGGAGAAGTATTCCATGCTAGGGAACAGCCAGTGCAAAGGCTGGGGGTCTAGGGGTAGAACCTTTGACAAACTGAAAGAAGTCCTAGTTGAACTGGGAGAATGACACAGATGAGGCAAGTGTGATAAGCACAGGAGAAATTATGAAGTCTTCGTAGGAAATGATAAGAATTTTAGATTTTACCCAAAGTGCAATAGAAGCCTTTAAAGACTGCTTTTTTATTTTGTTATTCTTGATTACTAATCATACTATAGATAATACATACAATCTTAAAATACATCATTTCAGTAAGTTAATCTTCACTTAGAAAATCTGGTTGTTACATGTAAAATATAGCTTTTTAAAACTTTCATTTAAAAATAAAAATCTATGAAAATCTTTAAAATCAGTGACAGTGGAAATTATAAAAGTTGATGCTAAAAAATTCTACTTTCACATAACATGTCTTAAAATATTATAAAAAATACTCTTTACTCTGAAAGCAATGTCAGGAAAAAAACATGAGTTCCTTCAAAACCTCTACTTTTAATTATCCAGTTGCTGTCTCGGACAAGACAAGAATACACTTTTTTTTTTAATCCTCACCTGAGGATATGTTTATTGCTTTTAGAGAGAGGAAAAGAGAGAGAAACATTGATTTTTTGTTCCACCTATTTATGCATTCATTGGTTGTTTTTTGTATATGCCCTGGTAGGAAATTGAGCCCTCAATCTTGGTGTATCCCAACAACACTCTAACCAACTGAGCTACCTGGCCAGGGCCATGAATGTATTTCTTAATGCAACTAAAACTTCCTGCATATGTTAAGCAAGATTTTTTAAAGTATATATAATATACATACATATGTGTATATGTGTTTGAGAAACATAACAGAAAGAAATTTTCTTTTAAGACAGTTAAGGAACCCAAAAAATTGAGAGATTAAATTACTAAATATCAGAGGCCAAATTCTTTTTCACTTTCCATCAATAACTTCAGCAAAAGCCATCTGACCTTTCCTTTCAATATTCTCTGAACTTTCCTGCAAAAATCCTCTAGAAAGGCACCATGAAATGTTTGGGGTTTTGTTCCTCCTCTTTTAAAAACAATTAAAACTGCATACTGACAATAACATGGGCAAATCTCAAGCCGATTTGCCATCAAGTTCAAGCATGTGGGCTTGCATTCATTCACCTACCCGTCTGTGTCTCTAACTTCAACACCTTCAGTAATCCATCTTCGCCCCCACACGCGATGAATCCTTGGTCCTTGTTCCAAGAGATACATTTCAGCTTCACGTTATTGGGAATGGCGATCTGAAAAGCAACCAGAACCGCTCACAACTTCTTACGAAGGAGGTGAAAAGTGAGTCTACGGGAGCTCCAAGGCTGAAGAAAATCCCCCCAAGAAAATGGGCGTAGTCCCTGAACTGTGAGAGAGAGACGTGCCCACCAACAAGGGCACACACAGCAGAGGAGCCCAAGGCGGGAGTTGCCTGGTGGGTTTTTAAAAGGAGACGGAGATGGCAATGCATCCCCTCCGGCCGCGTTCCCTTTCCCCGCACATACCTAAGCTACCCTTTTGCAATTCTTCTTCTCTTCCCTGGAGGCCCATGATGGCCCAAAGAATCTAAGTCACCTGGATCAGCAGCAGGTGGAGAAGCCGCGCTGGGGAAGCACCCACTGATCTGTCCCCCTGGCCCCGCTAAAGAACCCCGCCTGGGGCCGCCCTGGCAGAGAGTCGCACGGGAGGGCGGCTGGGCGCGCCCGGGACGCTCTGGGGACCGGCGGGAGGAGGTCCGATGCTGGACCAGGAGAGATGCAGAAGCCGCGACCCAGACAGATGCGGGCAGAGGCGGGGACGGAGAAGCGCGGGCGCCCCCGGAACACTCACTCTCTTGCTCAGATAAAAGAACATCCTGGAGGCCCGAGGGCACGACCCCAGCCGCCAAGGCCCGCCGCCGGGAGCTCTTTCTGGAGTCGCTAATTGCCAGGACCAGCGGCTCTTGGAAGCTCCCGTTGCCCTGGCAACCCGGTCGCATCCG
>NW_005367354.1:5989330-6007841 GCF_000412655.1 Myotis brandtii | reverse complement strand
GCGGGCGTCGTGGGACCGGTGGGAGTCGCTGTCTCGGAGCCGAAGCTGTCACAGGGGCTTGAGGGCTGGTTGCTCCCCCTGAAGGCCTGGTCGCCCCCCTCCTCGGCGCCCGGCCCCGGGCCTCAGGTGCCCTCGATCCCCGCACCACCTCGGATGGCGCTGGGAAACTCGCGTGCGTGTCAGGCAGGGTCCATTGAGCAGGACAGGCGCCCGGTCAATGTTTGAGTGTTTCGTGAGCCCCAACGCCCAGCATCGTGGGAAGGGAAACGTCATTAGTTGCCTCGGGTAGGTTGGCGCCTTCGGGCAAATGAAATTGCAAACATGCGTTTTCCAAAGGTTGCAAACCTTCCCTTGGGCCTTTGGGGATTCGCGAACTCCCTGGAGCGATTTGGAGGTTGGAGTGTGTGCTCGTTCTGCTGACTTAGAACTTTTCAACAGCTTATTTAAGCTCTTACTGCAGCCCAAGGGTCCCTATAAAAATAGGTATGGGCTTTGGGCCATTGCCGCATATAATTGCCATTGGGGCATAGCCCTCATTTTCAAATAATTGAGGCATTTGGTATTTTCTCGCCTGGAGGCCACTGTTCAGTATTCTCTTCTTTCTACTTTATTCCTTTCTTCAGTTCTCCTTGGTGCTTTTTGAGTCCCTGGAAAGTTACAAAGCACCGCCATTTGGGCCATAGAGCCAAAACTCTCATGAAATTATTGCCTCAGACATTTCTTCCTCCTTTGGTTTTCCCTTTTACCATGTTCTGCGGCTACTGATTTGTTGACTTGTATAATCTAGCATGTACTGTATGCAACAGTAGCCAGTTTCAGGCAAATACGTGCAATCCTTCACCTGAGTCTGTGGCCTTGCCCAGCGCACTCATGAATTGACAATGGCCCCGGCCTGGGTGGCTCAATGGTTGAGCACCGACCTCTGAACCAGGTCACTGTTTGATTCCTGGTTCAATTCCAGGTTTGATGCCTGGATTGCGGGCGTGCAGGAGGCAGCCAATCAATGGTTCTCTCATCATTGCTTCTATCTCTCTCTCCCTCTCCCTTTCTCTCTGAAATCAATAAAAAATATATTTAAAAATAAAGAATTGACAGTTGTCCTGCTGCCTTTCTATCAAATCTAAACTCTGGCTAACATCAGATCTCCCTCGTAAGTCTTTCCTATGGCCCTACTCTAAGCAAGCCAATATGCTTTCTGCACCCCACCATTCCTCCCTGCTTCTAAGGCCATTTTATATATATATCCTATGATGTTCCCACCCTCTTGGCCAAAGGCATAGATCTTTCTCAGATCTTCCTAAGAAATTCTTTCCAAACTTAACCCCGACCCCATTCAGATAAAATATGTATGTTTTCAAATGTATGGGTATCTGTTTTTTCAACACCAAACTGTAAATTCCTAAGATATGTTGGCACCTTCTCACCGGCTCCCTATACTGGACTCATGAATCAAGTGAGTATTATCTAAGCCAGGGGGATTTAAGACATGATTAATCAAAGCTAGTTACTAATGGTCACACTCTTGAAAAATCATATCTAAATACTTTTCCTTAGTTCTTGAACATGAACTCTCATTTATTCCTTCTATAGCATCATTGCTCTGTGATATCTATATATATAAACAGCTAATATGCAAAGTGCCCCCTTGGGAGTTTGACCCGGAGACCAATCGCTCACTATGACATGAGTTGACCACCAGGGGGCAGTGCGGAACAAAGGACGGCTCCGGCCAGCAGTCGGAAGGCCCCAATTGGCCTTGATGGCCAGCCAGGCCTAGGGACCCTACCTGTGCATGAATTTCTTGCACAGGGCCTCTAGTATTAATATATTACTGATCCTGTGCTCAAATATGTTTGGAAAATAATACTGCTCTATGTCATGTCCTTCCAAAAATGTTGAGAAATAACAATATATGTTTCATAAAATATATACTGCCTTGACATGTTTATTTTTCATTTATTCCCTTTGAAGTTTGTATTTTAGATTTTTTTACTGTTTCTGGGTTTTGACTGTTTCTGTAGGGAATTGCAGTGCTATTTACAATAGCCAGGATTTAGAAGCAGCCCAAGTGCCCATCAGTAGAATAGATTAAAAAAAAAAAAAAAGCGGTGGTACCTTTACACAATGGGATACTACTCGACCATGAAAAAAAAAAAAAGGAAATCTTACCTTTTGCCACAGCATGGATGGATCTGGAGAGTATTATGCTAAGTGAAATAAGCCAGTCAGAGAAGACAAGTACCATATGATTTCACTTGCATGTGGAATCTAATGGCCAAAACAACCTTACAAAACACGAAGGACAGCCTGACAGCTGTCAGAAGGGATGGGAGTGGGGAGGCTGGGTGAAATAGGTGAAGGGATTAAGAAAAAAACCCTCATAGACACAGACAACAATATGGTGATGACCTGAGGGGAAGGGAGGTGGGGTCAGGTATAAGAGGGTAAAGGGGGGATACATGGTGACGAAAGGAGACCTGACACTGGGTGGTGAACACACAATGTACAGATAATGTATCATAAAACTGTACCCTTGAAACCTCTATAAATGTATTAACCAGTGTTACCCCAATAAATTCAATATTTTAAAAAACAAACAGAATTTTAAAATGTACATTTATAAAGTAAGAACACTGGGAAAAAATAGCAAACTGTTAGTAGTTTTGTACAGGTGATTTTTATTCTTTATATATTATACATTTAAAAATATCTGTGATGAATATATAATATGAATATAATTATAGAAATAACATACTTGTGTTTGAGAATAGAATGAGAACTTAGGAACTGAAAAAAAATGAAATGGCTCAATTAGTAAAGAAAGAAATATTAAACTTTTCATTCTATTTCCTACCAACCATTTCATAGTCATAACTTAAAGACACTAAAGTTTGCATTAAATTAAGGATCTGGACATTTGTTCCCTTAGAAAAATAATACTGATTCTCCAGAAGATTCTCAAACTATGTCTCCACTAATTCAAGCATTTTAATGGCAGATAATTAGCACCATTGGAACATACATAAGTATTAAATACAGCAAGTTCTCTATATTTCCAGGTGAAACTTTTGAGCAGTTTTAAAGATCATTTATATTGACGATTGATCAGCTGCCTTATACCCCCTAGTGGGGATTCCAAAACCTGGGCATGTACTCTGACTGGAATCGAACCGGCGACCTTTTGGTGGATTGGATGATGCTCAACCAACTGAGCCACACTGGCCAGGGTGAAAATTTTGAGCAGCTTAATGATGTATTTGTCCATATTCATTTGCTTGCAACTTCTCCAAAATGTCATCAAGTGGTTAGTTGTTAAGGCCAACACCATTTATTTTGACATTAGAAAACATACACACACTTTCAAACACTTTAATACAAAATAAAAGAAAATAATTACATTCCATTGTAAATAAATAAAAAGAGTAAAAATGTTTTCTCAAGTCTAATGTAATCTAAAACTCAGAAGTTCTTTTTTTAGAAAGCATGATATAAAGCAGTAGTCTTCAAACATTTGTGCTCATATGCCCCCTAAAATATTTAACAAATAAGTGGTGTCTTGTGCATATTTAAGTTATATGAAAATTTTCATAAGTTTTAGTTACAAAATACACTAGTATAATTTATGCTGTTATAAATATTAACTTTCTAAAATGAAATTTAAATCAATCTTTCAAATGTATCCCATGTAACATTAAAAGCATACTAGATTGATACTTAGTATTCTTCTAAAATAAAATATTTAAAACAAAAGAATTTGTATTTCCTTTCTACTTTCTTCACAGAATTTTATTCTACTTTGAATCTCAGAAATCTTGTTTTCTAATATATTTTTATTGATTTTTTTACAGAGAGGAAGGGAGAGGGATAGAGAGTTAGAAACATGATCAGCTGCCTCCTGCACACCTCCTACTGGGGATGTGCCCACAACCAAGGTACATGCACTTGACCGGAATCAAACCTGGTACCTTTCAGTCTGCAGGCCGACATTCTATCCACTGAGCCAAACCGGTCAGGGCTCAGAAATCTTTTCTTTTCTTTTTTTTTAAATATATTTTACTGATTTTTTACAGAGAGGAAGGGAGAGGGATAGAGAGTTAGAAACATGATCAGCTGCCTCCTGCACACCTCCTACTGGGGATGTGCCTGCAACCAAGGTACATGCCCTTGACCGGAATCGAACCTGGGACCCTTCAGTCCACAGGCCGACGCTCTATCCACTGAGCAAAACCGGTTAGGGCAGAAATCTTTTCTTGATCACTCTATTATACTTCTCTGAAGTAAACTTACACAAACAAGCACACACATTTATATTGAAATTACCTTTCAATTAAATTTCTTTGACCATAAGGCCCCAATTTTTTTTAATCATCTGGATTGAATTATCAATACAGCTATTATGAGCACATAATGGATCCAAACAACAAATAAGGTATAAATTTTTACATAAAACCATTACAAATAAAAGGTAAAATTTAATTGGAAAGGTATCTCTTAATGGTATGGATTGGGGTGGGGGGAATCGTGTTTATGAAGCCTTGGTTTAAAAATCTGTTGAATTGCCCCTTTGACTCTTTTCCAAGAAATGCACCTTAGAAAGATTCAGGCTATGTGAGAGGTTTATGTAAAGTTAGGAGAATGGGGATACGGAGGTGAGAGAGAGGAAAAGAGAATGCCAACTCACCCCAAGTAGCATCTTAGGCAGATCAACTTAAGGAAGTGAAGGATTTGGAAACTGATCCTTTATAACATTCTGTCTGCCACCCCTTCACTCCCCCACACACGTCCACCGAACCCCTGGAAAGTCTCTGCACCCTCCTTGGGGATCCCCGTCACAATTTGAATGCCACTCCTCTAAGATCCCTAGGAACAGCGTTGCTAAGTTGAGTCGCGCTAAACAAGTAATTTCCCTGAATCACAACTTCGACTAAAGAGCTAATCTTGAAAGTTTCTGACATGGTAACATGGTACATTTCAAATCTGCTTTTTGACGGCTTGGCTAGCCGGTGTTACAGCTGTGTGTTATCTGAGCGATCACACCCCATGAATCAGCTGACTCATTCTATGCATGGCTAGATTCCTAAGAAGCCATATACGGGCATCATAACATAATAGCTGGATCTGTGAAGAAGAGCTCAATTGGGAGCAGAAACCGCTATGGAAAAACACTAGAGAAAGAAACAGGTAGCTTTTCCATGTCAATGTTAAATGGGTGAAACGGTCTCTTAAAACGTTTCAAAGAAACTCTGTTTACAAAATAAACGCTGTGCAGTTTTACTATTGCTCATCTTAAAACCTACTGAATAGGGAGGGCCCTCATCCTGTGAAATATCCTAAAATGTTTGGCTCATTGTCGTACCTAGGTAGGCTTTAAGCAGAAAAGCTCCCAGAAAGGATATTCTTGGTGTTCAGTCTCTGCAGATACGAGATGACCTTGTTCTGGAATGTCAGTGTGGCTTCGCACCCACAAGCATCTCTTATGGAGGTGAGTCTTGCTGCTTCTTGAACGGCTGATGACAATGACAGGACACGAAATGCTTTGGTTAATTAGAAATCATAGCAAGTCTAGAAATCCATGATTTGATAGTTGCATTTTTAGGGCTTACCTAAATGCATTTTTTGGAAGGTAAAAGGATATGGGAGCACACGCAAAGAGGACAAAACACTTTGGAATGTTAATGTCACAGAAGAAACTGAATTAGGAAATGCTGGGGACAAATCTACAATTGTCGAAGCTGGGTGATGGTTATATGTGAGCTCATTATATTTTCTCTATACTTTTGTGATTGCCTGAAATTCTCCATGATATAAAGTAAATTTTTAAAAAGATAATGTAGCGGGAAGCCAAGAAACTAATCTTGTGATACTGTGTCCTCATTAAAAAATGAAAACGAGGAAAAACCTCTACTTATGCAGCCAAAATACTTCAAGGTTTAAAACTAGATAATTCCTGATTTCCTATGTGGGCTATTATTCTATTGAATTGTTTAAAATGAGAGTTCTTACCCATAAATACTTCGGGTTTGGGTGTGTTTTTTTTTTTAATCTTTATTGTTGAAAGTATTACATATATCCCCTTTTTTCCCCATTGGCCCCTTCCAGCATGCACCCAGCCCCCAGCCCCCCACCCCATAAATACTTTGGAACTAAAGTTGCATTGACATTTAATCGAAGAACCTGGGAGAAGGATAATGCTAACTCCTGTTTCTTTCTATAGTTCAGTGAGGCAGCTATTCCTACTCAATCTCATAGCCTCTGAAATTGCCTAATAGAAATAAGAATAACCTCCCAGGTCTGAAGTGTAAGCATGCAATGGAGTAGCACTACTGCCTGAGGAAGGCAGTGGGCCTTTACTCCTACATGTTCTCCCACATTCTACAAAGATATGATATAGGGCTGGGGACCAAAACACACTTGATTAAATAGAATCTACCTACCTGTCCAAACCCTATTGAACCTCTTAGGGAAGGCCACCTCAAATCCCATCTCAATCAATTAGTAAACCAGAATGTAGCTACTGGATGCAGTACAAGCCCATCCAGCATCGCGATAGAGTATAAAATTGGAACTTAGGATACTTTTTCAGTATATGTTGCCTGAGAGACTATAAGCTCTGTGAGGGCAGGGGCTCAGTGGGATGTTCTAAATAACAGATCCCATAGAAAACTGGACAATGCAATGTAGCACAATTGAAAGTTGAGAGATGGACTCATTCACAATAGCAGCAAAAAGAATAAAAGATTTAGGAGTAAATTTTAACAAAAGAAGTGCAAGACTTGTACACTGCTCACTACAAAACATTGGTTTCTCTCCAGCTCCTTCCTCAGGACCTAACAGTACCTGACATGTAACAGTAGCTCCATGAACAGCTGCTGAACAAATAGCTCAGTGAATGACTGGGCAAATGAGGTCAGAGCCTAAACCATTATAAATCACGTCGGAATCCCATTTTTCAGGAATAAAAAAAAAATGCCCAAGAGTGATTTTGCTTTTTAATTTGAGAGAGAGAGAGAGAGAGAGAGAGAGAGAGAGAGAGAAACCAGATCATGGGAGGAGTAGAATCATTTCATTCTGATGCCAAGTAGGAACCCCTGGAGAATTCCAACAGGAAGAACGTGCCTCAGACTCTGAGAGAGAAGAGCTTACTCCTAGATTGTCCCCCCAAATGAAATAGGATTAAAGGGCCGGTCTTTACCTGAACACGTCTTCTTGTCTTCATTCAGGGTGAAGCCAGTATGACAATTGCAGTGGTAGGACGCGGCCCCATCACTCACACAAATGTGCTGGCAACCGTGAGAGCCCAGAGCACACTTGTCAAGAACTGACCAGGAGTGGTGCAGGGAGGGAAACAGTCACAAATTACAACGGGAAACTAAGCGCAGACTTCTGGGAGAAAAGGCTTTGGTTTGGTCCCAACAGGTGTCAACAGCAACAAGGCTCCCCTGTTCCACAAGAAGAAAGCCTACTTTCTTGTCTCCTATCTCACATCCCCTCGCCTGCCTTTTATTGCATACACCCCTTTCCTTTTTTTTTCTTGCCCATATCTGGGGGTGCTGCTCTGTTTTCCTACCCGCAGCACGGGGGCTGCACTGAGTCTTGATTATATTGCAGAACTCACCTTCAGAACTTTACTGATGACCACCAATGCCTCCAAACATACATGGAGCTTCTTCACCACCACTAAAATTATTATTAGGGACCCACCTACACATGGAGCTAAATTTGATGCTGCGCAAAAAGGACTCGAATGACGGAGGGCCTGCCCTTGATGGCTTACAAAGTGGGACAGAAAGCACTGACCTGCACACACACACACACACACACACACACACACACACACACACGATGATGACATGTATGAGTCCGCCATCTTGTCTTTCTCTTCTACCTCCCTTTGCTATCTTGTGCCCTGCACCATGAGACAGTATAGCTTCGTGTTATGAGCACATGTATCCCCGAGTAAGTACGTGGGTTCAAATCCTGGCTCTGCTACTCATTAGCTGGGTGACTGTGGACAAGTTAATCTGCCTGTCCTGTTTAGTGGGAGTATTCCAGGAGTAGTCTGCCTAGATTGAAAATTGCCCTTGATGTTTTGTGGGTTTTCTTCAATAAAATGTTCCTTCATTCCACACCTGTTAGCTGAAATGTACATTTGTTTTTGTGTCCTTTTCCCAGGACTTCAATGTTCCTGGCAGCTTACAGTACCAAGTGGGATACTTGCCACGAATTGAGAAGTGCACCCCATCTGACAGCCCTACCACCCTGAACAAGCCAGTCCCCTTGCCTGTTCCATCTCTCCACCCTCCACCAAACTGTCACCATCCTCCAAGGCCCACCGCCAGTCCCACCACCTCTGTGTCGCTCATGTGGACGGGAAAGGGGCCACATACTAAACCTGACAAGCTCAGGGGAGGCCTGTGTGGTGGCCTTCCATACTCAGAGATGGAAAGTACCCACATAGGAGGGTCTGAAATTAAAACTTTCCAACTAAAAGCAGTTCAAGGCAGGTAGTCATGTCCTAGGGCAGTATTTTTCCCAACAAAGGTCAACCTTCACCTTAACTGAGGCTGTCCTTGTCTTTTTGAATGGAAGATAATATGCCTGATAGCATGCCTTTGGAATATCAAAGTAATTCTTTTTTCCAGACCCCTCAAAGCACAACCACTGCACCAGAGTGGAGATCACAAATCCCCTCATTGTTATTATCATGCTAGCTATTAATATCCTATACCCGCCTACGGAAAAGAAGTATGTGTCTATTCCTTTTACTTTTATCCAAACCCAGAGATTTCCCCCACTTTGCATTCTCCAGCCTCCCTAATCTATCACCACTGGACTTCATGTAACTCCCTTACATCTTCCGATTCTAATGTGTAAGGTAAGTGGTAAACCCTGGCTGGTGTGGCTCAGTTGGTTGAGCGTCATCCCATGCACTGAAGGGTCACCAGTTTGATTCCTGGTCAGGGCACATACCCAGGTTGCCTTCATATTCAGGAGACAACTGATCAATGTTTCTCTCATACATCGATGTCTGTCTGTCTCTCTCTCTCTCTGTCAAATCAATTTTTTTTAAGTGATAAAACTGCCATTTTCTGGAGCATTTTCTCCATCCATTGAGATTCTGCTTCCCAGCAATTGTCAGGTTGGCTCAAATAAACTCATAAAAATTCTTACAGGTTTGGACGTTTCTTACGTTGACACTCACTAGAGATAACAAGTGGACATGCCCTCCATCCCCGGCCCTTAGTTCCCATCAGTCCCTCTCCCGGCTATAGTCTCTGCTTACTTTAGACCAGGGGTCCTCAAACTATGGCCCGCGGGCCACATGCAAATACAAATATTCTATTTGTTCCCGTTTTGGTTTTTTTACTTCAAAATAAGATATGTGCAGTGTGCATAGGAATTTGTTCATAGTCTTTTTTAAACTATAGTCCGGCCCTTCAACGGTCTGAGGGACAGTGAACTGGCCCCCTGTTTAAAAAGTTTGAGGACCCCTGCTTTAGATATTGGGTCTCTTTGCCCGTAAAGAGAGGCAGAAACTTATGCTTTATATCCGCACAGTGCTTAGCAGTCCTGGGGACAAAATAGGTGCTCAGTTCTCTTTCATTGATCCCATTTTTTTACAAAGGAAATTGGTGATAGCCATTTCCCTTCATCCCTCTTGTAAAGGTCACCCAATATATCTCCTCAAGGGAGAGGAAACTATACATCAAATCTAAAAAAATGTGCCAGAACTAAACACCACCTGGAGAGCTAGGAGTTTCTCCTAGGAGTGTTTTTACATTATAAATGCCACTGTGTTCTGCCAGTGCGTTTAAATCAAGTTAATGAGGATTCGAGTTCGGGCATGGGCGCGCTAGCCAAGTCTCAGATGCTTCGAAGATTGATCATCTAGAAAGTGTCAGGGAACGACCTGCCGCAAACTTACTGGAAGATCCGTGTGGGTCTCATTCAGTCGTTTACAAAGTCTCCTTTACTAACACGATCCAGCTTTAAGATTAACGCCACAGGAGAGTTCAAAGCCAAGTTTTAATTGGAAAAAGATCAGTTCAGCCTATCACACCAAATAGTTCCTGTCCAACTGACTTCCCCTAAGGTTTCCCATTTGCTTTACAAGCCCCCAGTGTACAGAGCTACAAAATGTTCCTGGATAAGGACCCTCCATTCACGGAGCTTTCCTCATATCCCCCACTCCCGACCCATTGCCCAGTCACTTTCTGAAGTCATCCATGTTTGCTGATTCTGCTGAGCTCACTGCCCTGTAAGCAACGCATGCCTTAGTCTGTGAGCACAGCAGAATGTCTGAAGCCTGGCTCTTTAAGTTGCCTTGAAGAATCTCTCTCTTGGGAAATTGCAAGTTGGTTTCCCTGCCATAGAAAGGAGCCAAGTGTGAAAGAGTTTGTTGAGTGTGCCTTACCTGAGCAGGTTTTGTTATCTTGACTCAGGGTGTAGCCCTCGTAGCATTCACAGTGATGGGACCCAGCTCTGTCATTCACACAAATGTGCTGACAGCCATGTGTCCCTAAAGCACATTGATCTTGAGCTGCCAGACAAAAGCCCAGGAGAGAAGAAATTCAACAATATAAAAACATTCGCTATATTACGTGTATACAGACATCTCATCTGCAGCTAGAACATGTCAGAAGCAAACCCCTTTCAAAGGCATCAGTTCCATTTGCTCTTACAGGAAGCCAGCTGAGTTCAACAAAATCCGACACACACAGTACTCATTCTTCTACTTTCCCAACTCCTTTTCAGAACCATCTATATTGAATTTTTATAATCTAAATATATCATAAAATGCTTCCTAAAGCATTCCTTTTAGGTTTATTTGTACTTTTACTGAATGAGAGCAATACCAACAGTTGGGTAGCTACTTATACTAGATTCAGAAAGACATAGAGTTTGAAGAAAGTGTAGTTCAACCCTCGCCCGTTATAAGCGAGGAAACTGAGTCCAAAGGAGACCCACTGACTCAGAACAGCATCAGAACTCAAGACCCAAATGCACTCAATGCACTTCTTCTCTGAACTGCCATGAGATTTTTTAATTACTCTTTTTCTTTTTAAACTTTTCACTTTGAAATAATTTCAGGCCTATGAAAAAATTGCAAAAATGGAACAGAGAGGTCCTGTTCTTCATCCAGTTTCCCCAAATGTTAACATATTAAATAATTATAGTGTAATTATCAAAATTGATACAATACTATTAGCTAATCTACAGATTAGCTCATTACTAATCTTACTAAGCATTCACATTTTGCCAATTATTCCACCAATGTCCCTTCTCTGGCCCAGGATCCTACATTGCAGTAAGTTGTCCCGTCTCTAGTCTCCTCCAATCTGTAATATTTCCTGCCTTTCGTTGTCTTTCATGACTCTGACACTTTGTAGGGTATCTCTCAGTCTGGGTTTGTCTGATGTTTCCTCGTGATTCTGAAATTTTAGCAAGAATACCACAGAAGCGCTCTGTGCCCTCAGAACACGGTGTCAGGAGATGCATGATGTCACTCTATGTCCCTGTTATGGATGTTAACTTGGATCACTTGGCGAAACTGGTGTCTGCCAGGTTTCCCCACGATGACGTTACTATTTCCCCTTTGTAAGTGATGAATATCCTGAGGGGAGTTATTTGATTTCAACTGACTACATTGTCTTTAGCATTTGGAAAGGACTGTTAGGGCTGGCACAGAGAAGGAATGAACAACACTCTTCCACATGTGGGCCGCGATACATACATACAGCCTTTTCTACGTTTTCTAACAAGACCTAGAAGTGGGAAAACCCAGGGTGGCAAGAGAGGAAAACAGATGAAGTTTCCCATCAGTGTGACCCGCCCTCCACCTCTGCTCACAGCGCCAGGCAGACAAAGAGGTGGCAGCAGTGGAGCCTCCTTCCCGCGTACCTGCACACGCTTTCCTGTCTTCCTTCAAAGTGTAACCTTCGTGGCACTCACAGTGGTAAGAGCCAGCTCTGTCGTTCACACAGATGTGCTCACATCCATGAGTGTTCAGAGCACACTTATCGATGGCTATCAGAAATGATCAGGACAAATGTAAACACATGGAAGCGTGAATCAATAATTACAGACCATACACAGATGCATGCACACACACACATGCACACGCGCGCACACACAGCTGAGGGTAGCTCGGCACAATAGGAAGGCTACGGGGCTGGAAGCTGGGAACCAACTTTCTGGTCTCGGCTCTTTACTCACAGACCCCAGGCATGGGTGAGTCTCCCTTCTTTGGGTCTTAATTCATTATCTTTAAAATAAGTAAGTTGAATTAAATGATCTCTAAGTTTTCTTCCCCTCAAAAACTTTTTTCCAGGATTTAAGTGGACCTAGATCCCCTTCTTCATTGCCTGTGTCTGAGTATTCCCATTCAGGATGAGCGAGGCCCTCTCTACGTTTTCTTCTAGATCCCATGAGCATCTACGGCCACAGAGAGGAAAGGGTAGCTTTTCATGTAAATAAATAAAATCCACGAAAATTCCAAACCCTCAAAAGGACCAAGAATTTTGTACCATCATAGGCTGATTTATGTATTCCCTCACTTTTCTTCTCATTTTCCTTTTGATAAACAACAATACATCAGCCAAAAGTCAATTAGGAGAAAAGCACAAGGCCAGGCCGAAACCTGGAGAGTAGGTCCCGAATCTAAGTTCCGTTCAGCCCCCCTCGGGTAAGCAGGCCTCACCTGAACAGGTCTTCTTATCGGCATTCAAGGCGTACCCTTGGCTGCACTCACAGTGGTGCTTGCCGTCCCCGTCACTGACACACACGTGCTGGCACCCATGTGTGCCAAGCATGCACGGGTCCACTGCTGTGCAAAGGAAGTGGACGACAGTCAGCGGACGACAGACACGTCAACATTTCAGGTACTTTCTCCCATGTCAAAAAGACATAGCACTCTGGTTTCTTTCCGATTCCATCTTTAGTTCACTGCCAATTTTGACTATTTGTTTCTGTCCTGGCTAGAAATACAATCCTTAAACTAGTCGTGTTACTAATTTTAAATCACAGATCTTATTGTTAACTTTCTCAAAAAGAAGAAGAAGAAGGAGAAGGAGAAGGAGGAGGAGGAGAAGGAGAGAATTCTACTGGGTCAGGCAATTGGATATTCATTCAACATATCCACCTATCCATGAAAAAAACTTTTGTTTTCCCAAAGCCAGAAACGGGGGAGACGATCATGTGTTTCCTGAAGTTCTATGAGCTGACTGTCCCATTGCAGCTGGAATCTGGTTTCTGGGGGTTCTATAGTGTCTGTCCAAACAGAATTCATACACAGGTGCGGTCCTCTAGGCCTAGAACTCGCTCACACTTGGGCATATATGAACTTAACAGTGGGGAATGGCAGTGCAGGTAACTGCCTTCTGAATAGGCAGCAAACTTAAACACACGCAACTTCAGGGCCTCTGATATCAGTAAGGAGAATAAACTCTGTCGCTATAACACAAACAGGTAAAAAGAAAAAAACAAAATAAACTCGACTCTATCAGCTAAACTGCATCTCCATCTTTTCCCTCCTAGAGCCATTTATAAGTCATTGGCTTTTTTTCCTAGTGAGCTGTTTTGGATGAAGACTCAGTGCATTTAGTCATTTCTGTTGGAGGGGGCTGGGACCCCTGGGGCAGGTAAGCAGCCTCCACTGCTTTGGCAAGAGGACAAGCCTAATATTTTCCCAAGAAGAGCCTTTTCATGGGATGATCTTTCTAGTCCGTGAACAAAAACAAGCTGCTTTTGCTCCTCAGTCTTTTTTCCCCAAGAACAAGCAGGTCTTTTGTACCAGAAGGAAAAGATCGCCACTCACCACTTATTACTTGATGGCCTTCAAGCCCAACCCCCGGTGCTGGTTGTGAGAGCCAACTTTGCCACAGACCAACGTCTCTTTGGCAAGCTCTCACCCACCCACAAGCACAGGGGGTCTTCCTGGGAGAAAGACGGCCATTTTCCTTTGGGAAAACCAATAAATGCCAAGTAGATGCCACCAAAACCAACGACTGCTTGTGAGAGAGAGCCCAGTGTCCTGGCTCAGGAAAGACAAGGGGATCCCAGCCAGGTCTGGCTGAGATGAGGCCAAGCTTAGCTCCAGACCAAGCTTCATCTCCCATTTCCTGACAGACTGGTGATGGCTGAGTTTCCCTTTGTTTAGATATAGAGTCTCCTTGAAATACACGGTTGTAATTATTACTTCACTGGCTTGTCTCATCCCCACTGCCGAACTACTGCTTGATGGTAGGGAGGGACAAATTTTATCTTTGTGTCATCGGTAGTCAATAAATGCCTGTTAAATAAATAAATGTGGACTAGGTTATACAGCAAAAAGTATCTACATTTTAAAATTCACCTTAACTAGAAATTTGTCTACACCAGCTTGGGGACTTCCATAGAGGGCTCCAAAAGATTATCTCCAAATGACAAGAAATAATAATAATAAAGCATGATGATAGATATAGATGATAGATCGATAAGAAAAATAAGTTTGAAAATAAAATTAAAAAATATAGTATAAGTCCCACATTCATAATTCTGATCAGTGACTAATAATAAACTCCAGCCGCGAATGGATTCAGATTCATGAATTTGGCTAATTCATGCTAAAAATTCCAATTTCAAACTCCATCCTAAAGGAAGAAATGAGAATGACATAACAGAAGGATTTTAAAAAACAAACAAGCCCTGGCCGGTTTGGCCCAGTGGATAGAGCGTCACCCTGTGGACTGAAAGGTCCTGGGTTCGATTCCGGTCAAGGGCACGTACCTCGGTTGTAGGCTCCTGGCCTTGTTCAGGGGCATGTGGGAGGCAACCAATTGATGTGTCTCTCTCACATCAGTGTTTCTCTCTGTCTCTCCCTCTCCCTTCCACTCTCTCTAAAAATCAGTGGAAAAAAATATCCTCAGATAAAGATTTAAAAATAAAATAAATTGTTATTGTTGAAAGTATTACAGATGTCCCCTTAAAAAATAATAAAATAAAATAAAACAAACAAGCCCTGCTCCTTCTACCTGTGAAGTGAGCTGAAATCCCAGTCTCCCTGATTCCTGACCCTGTCCCTCCATGAAGAATAGTCAGAGAAATCACCCTAACCGGTTTGGCTCAGTGGATAGAGCGTCAGCCTGCGGACTCAAGGGTCCCAGGTTCGATTCCGGTCAAGGGCATGTACCTTGGTTGCAGGCACATCCCCAGTGGGGAGTGTGCAGGAGGCAGCTGATCGATGTTTCTCTCTCATCGATGTTTCTAACTCTCTATCCCTCTCCATTTCTCTCTGTAAAAAAAAATCAATAAAAAAAATATATTAAAAAAAAAAAAGAATAGTCAGAGAAAGAAGTGAACCTCAGAGCTGGAGCGTCACTGAATGTCCACTCTGCCCGCCAGTTACGCTGAAGCAGGCTGCCTGGCCCCTGCATGGACACACGCGGGCCCTGTCTTCTGCAGGAACAAGAGGAGTTCTGTAAACTCGAGACATGGGTAAACTAGAGAAAATATCGGGGGAAATGCAGGGGTGGGCAGGAGGGAGGAGAGCAGTCTTGTGTGTTTTATTTTTATTTTTCTCTGACCCCATCAGGGAACAGCATGATCATTTACCCAGGATTATTTCCAGACCTTCCCATTTCTAATGCAAACATGGGGATTTTAGGAGCAGTCCAAGTTATATAGAAGGCAGCTCTATATTCCTAAACCAACAAAGTGTGTTTAAGTTGGTTAAAAAAAAGACACAAAAAGCATTGCTTCTATTTAAGCTTTCCCTAAAATTTCCACCAAAAAAAAAAAAAAAGAAAGAAAGAAAAAGGAGAGAATTCTTTCTTTCTTCTGCTTCATAATGTTTGACTATAGCATCCTTGCTAGTGGCAACGTCTTACCGCAAAAGGTTTCCTGGAACCTAGAGGAAAGTTTCTCGATGACCCCGTAGGTCTCCACGTAGAACACGTGCTCGTCCAGGGGTTCGCTGGCAATCATCCTGAGCGATTCCCTGTCCGCCCGGTCCACACCCACCGCATAGAGCTCAATGCCGGACGCCCGCGCCCGAGCCGCCACCTCGTTCACCTGGTCCTGGGGCCGCCCATCGGTCACGATGATGGCTACCTTCGGGATGTTCGAGCTGGGTCCCCGGGCTCCAGCCTCCACTGTGAAGGCTTTCTCCATGGCTGTTTGGATGGCCAGGCCCGACATGGTGCCTGTGGACAAGGGCGTGATTCGCCCCACGGCCTGTTTCAGGGATTTCTTGTCCAAGTGGGTCTGGAGATGGAACTCGATGTTCACGGTGCTGGCGTAGTTCACCACTGCCACCCGCGTGTCCGCTGCCCCGATGTCCAGGTTGTCGATTATCCGGGAGACAAAGGTTTTCACTTTGGTGAACTCCAAGGGCCGTACACTACGAGAACTATCGATGATAAACACCAAGTCCAGTGGTCGGCTCTTGCAGAAACCTGCAAGGAAGGTGTGGGGAACAGAAGCAACTAAGCAGTGATCTGACCACAATCAGAAATGGGGCAATTCCTCACCCCCAGCTCTGAGACCAGAGGTCAGACAAGGCAGCATCCCCTACCTCCCAATGGACCACTGTCTGCTACCTTCCCCAAGACCGTCTCCCTTTGGATGTTGAGAGCCCGTAGGCCTTCCGAATCCCCTGATGAGAATTCACACGAGGCTGTGAATTACATCATTTAATTTTCCCTCTAGGGCAGTGGTTCTCAACCTTCCTAATGCCGCGACCCTTTAATACAGTTCCTCATGTTGTGGTGACCCCCAACCATAAAATTATTTTCGTTGCTACTTCATAACTGTAATTTTGCTACTGTTATGAATCGTCATGTAAGTATCTGATATGCAGGATGTATTTTCATGGTTACAAATTGAACATAATTAAAGTATAGTGTTTAATCACAAAAACAATATGTAATTATATATGTGTTTTCCAATGGTCTTAGGCGACCCCTGTGAAAGAGTCGTTCAACCCCAAAGGGGTCTCGACCCACAGGTTGAGAACCGCTGTACTAGGGGCTGGAAGTTGATGCTACTCTAAGGCTATCTACCCCAATATCGCACCTGTAGGCTGGCTGAGCCCTTAAATTTCACTTAGAACCTCATCCCTTCGCTTCAAGTGTTGTACTCAAGGTTCCTCTTGACTCCCAGGAGCGAGTGGATTCCAGACCCTGCTTGGGCACCTTGGCTACCTGAGGCCATGGGACCAAGTGTCCCTGAACAGTGTGCAAGGTGAACTGTCGGGGCAGCCGCATTGCACGCCACCCTGCCCACTCCCATGGGGTGAACACTGCTCCAGAACAGCCCTAAGTCTCCCTCTAGCTGGTCATTAATTCATGTTTAGTGCACTCAAGGGCCCAACTAGCCTGAGCTACGTTGAAAGTAGAAAGAGGGATGACAACTTCGTCTGATTGAGGCATGTTAACTGCACTCCAACTCTGTGGGTGTTTCTTGTTTAAAGAAGCAGAGATTGAGATTTGGTACCAATCCCACGTCCCTATCAAACTCTTAGTCACCTCTCTTTCATTTTTTCATTCACCAAAGTTTTTTGAGGGTGGGGAGAGGAAACACTTCCCCACTCACCCCCATCCCCTCACCCCCTTCACCCCACACCCCCACCAGGAAACACTTCCCCACTCACCCCCATCCCCTCACCCCCTTCACCCCACCCCACCCCCACCCCGGCTGAGCTGCTGGGCCTAATCTAGGTCAGGAGGCTTAGAGAGAAGCCAGTTATTAAATGTCTTTTTTCAAGTTATTCCTCCTTTTCTCCCAACACACACACACACACACACACATACACTCATCATACACACCAAGTCCTAATTAATGTCTTATCCCTGGACATTAATTGTCAATCAAAATTCTTTCCTTTCCTAATAGGGGCTGGAAGTTGATGCTACTCTAAGGCAATCTACTCAAGTGAGTGGGGAAAAGGTAGATTCAAAATAAATTCCTAGGCTAAGCATGGGACAGGAATTATATAACTCTATAGTTTAAAAAAAAAACTGAAAATTATCCTGGTGCCTGGAGGTATTCGATTAAGAAAATAATAATATCCTACTACCAATAACACTTTAGAGATCACAGGGTACCAACACAACAACCCTGTGAAGTCGGAGGTGCAGAGGTTGCTTTTATACCCATTCTACATACAAGAAGCCTGGGTCTCAGGGAGGTGTAAGAGCTAGAAACTGGTAGGTCATGGATTGGACTGCCAGCCTACGGGGCTTTTCCCTGCAGGGTTAACTCTCTGAGGCAATGTCTCCCATCACAAAAGTCAACAGTATCTCCTGTACCTGGTAAACATCCTGCTGCTCTGGGAGTTATTCTGCCGCATGAACCAACTCCTGACTCAAAGGGGAAATGGCATTGCTCCCAAAGACCCCCCTACCCCTGACTCCTTCCTTCTTGAACCTCAGTTTGCACCAGGGAGGGAAGGAACACACCGACGCCCAAGCCGGACTCTCCCTCCCACCGCGCCCCCTGCCAGGTGCCCCTCCACCCCCACTCTGAGCCCTGA
>NW_005367354.1:5968190-5988772 GCF_000412655.1 Myotis brandtii | reverse complement strand
GGTGGGCTCAGCCCTTGCCGCGCTCTCTAAACCCTGGAGGGGCCAGTTCAGGGCCTCAGCCCGCCAGACCCTCCGCTCCCGCTCGCAGCCACCTGACCTAACCCCGGGCGCCTCGGGCGGTCCGCCCTCCCTCTCCGTGCAGCCCTGCCCCAAGTCTTCATCCTGCTCCCCACACTGCATTCCTTTCCCTGGCCGAGGGACCCACCTTTTGCGGTGGGCTCTCGGTTTTTAAAAAAGCCTCAGATTCTAGCAGCATGAATAGCAATGCTTTCATCCCGCTTCAAACATCTGCACACTATTGACCTTACGGGGTGGGCAAAAGTATGCTACCCAGAATAGAATGGCAAACAAACATTCCCGGAGGCCCTGCTGCTGGAGGGAAGACAAGGCAGCCTGCTTCCGAAGCGCCCCCCCCCCACGCCCCTTATCCTAGTTCTCCAGCAGGTGACCCCCAGGTCTGGAATGTGTGGGTGCTTGACTTCAGGTAGGAGAGATTTCACAGCAGCGGGTATTTTGAGAGTAAGTTTACTAAAGCTGGAGACGGTGAAACAAAGGAAGGGTTTAGAAGAGGCCACATCACGGCAGCAGGAGTGAGCCTCCATGGGGCTACCTAGATTGGGGGCGGGGGGTAGGTCACATTAGGAAAAAAGGAATTTTCCATGACAGCACAGAGCTGGAGGCTGGCCAAGGGAGTCCTCCAGGAACTCAGTCTCCTGGGAGAGAAGGGATAAAAGCGAGGGACTGTTGAGTGAGTCATAAAACATGACAAAGAACATGAATTCCAATGGAACCTTTCCTGCTTCCAGACTTTGCCCTTTAAAACACACACTCCACACAGTAACCTTAAAGTCGCTTCTCTTCTTAAACCCTGCACCTTCCCTTCCAGGACAATCCAAACCATCTGACCCACTTGATAGCAGGTTCCAGGTGGGCAGGGCGATGCCTGCACTGTTCACGGCCGAATTCCCCTAAGTGCTACCTCACCACCTGCAGGTTCCGTCTATGGTGGGGCTGAGACCGCAGGGAATGGGAGATGATCCATAGAGCTGATGTCTAGCTCTTCCAGGGCAGGCCCATGAGCCGGAATGACAGTTTGTTGAAGAAAACACCTGGCATTGCTTTTTCCAAGAATCTAAGACGCTGAGGAAATGGCTCTGCTGTTTCACTTCACTGCCTGGCAAGACAGCTCTGTGCTGGGCGGTGCCCCCTTCCTCTGGCCTCCTCCACCACCTGGCTCCTTCTCTGAAGTTCAGAGGGAGAAGCAACATAAAGTACTAATGGTCTGTTTCAGCACATTTGCATGTAGGCATGTGGAAAATTAAAACTATTTTGTTAGACGAGGGCATACATTATGGTTAGCTTTCTTTAAAAAGTCACACAGCCAAGCCATAAACTCAAAATGGATAAAAGACTTAAATGTACCGTAAGTTGCAAAACCATAAAAACCCTAGAAGACATAGGCAGTAAAATCTCAGGCATCTCTCAGAGTAATATTTTTGCCAATACATCTCCTAGGGCAGTGGTCGGCAAACTCATTAGTCAACAGAGCCAAATATCAACAGTACTTCTTCAAAATAGACTCGCCCAGGCCGAAAACCGACTTCTGCGCATGGGCCACGAAGTTTCAATCGCACTGTATGTGTGCCCGCACGTGGTATTTTGTGGAAGAGCCACACTCAAGGGGCCAAAAAGCCGCATGTGGCTCGCGAGCCGCAGTTTGCCGACCACAGTCCTAGGGTAAGGGAAACAAAGGAAAAAACTAAACAAATGGGACTACATCAAACTAAAAAGCTTTTGTACAGCAAAAGAAACCATCAACAAAATGAAAGGGGAACCCACTGCATGGGAGAATTTGCCAGTGATACATCTGATCAGGGGTTAATTTCCAAAATATATAAAGAACTTACACAACTCAAGACCGGGAAAACAGACAGTCCAATTTTAAAAATGAGCACAGGACCTCAATGGACACTTCCCATAAAAGGACATACAGTGGCCAAAAGGCATATGACACAATGCTCAACATCACTCATCATCAGAGAGATGCAAATTAAAACTACAATGAGATATCACCTCACACCAGTCAGAATGGTTATCATCAATAAACCAACAAACAAGTACTGGTTTGGAGAGAGCCAGAGGGAAAAGGGGGTGGGGGAGTGGGGATGGAGAGACTTTGCTTGGGATGTTGGGCACACGATGCAGTGGGCAGATGATGTTTATTGAGTTGTACACTTGAACCTGTATGGTTTTGCAAACCAATGTCACACCAACAAATTCAATTTAAAAATATGTATAATATATTTGTCTATAAGCTAGATGAGCATGTCACCACAGCTGCATTCTCAGCCAGAGGCAAAGTGGAATATTTTCAGGAAAGAACTTTTGCTGTGGCACCCATAAGCTGCAGTTTGCTTCTGCTTTCTCTTTGGTTCCCCTCTGGAGGTCAAATGATGCATTTCAACATGAACTGCTCTTGATGAACTCATTACCCAACTAAATGATCTCAACATAAAAGCAGAGCTTGCCACACTACCCGCATAATTTTTCTATCAAACCATTTATGTTAATTTATGACCTAAATTAACATAATATATATAGTCCCTACAACTTTAAATAATACTTCAGAGTCACTGGATTAAAGAAATGCTTTATAATAAAAAAACTAGCATTATAGTCTCAAAGTATCAAAATCCATGGCAGTCTGAGTTTATTATAATGAAAAATGTTAGGTTTTATCTACCAAAAAGAGGGTAATAGACTTCTTAAAAATGACAACAGTAAATTTTAAGAAATTTATTAAAGCATCTTATCACAAAATGGAAACATACAAATTAGAAACATGCAACCGTCATTTCCATAGTCAAGTTAAAACGTCATACATTTTTCCTGTTTTCATAGCTGAAAACTTCAGATCTTATACCTAACGCATTCACCCTGAATATTCTATTCATTCCTCCTGAAAGTATCCAGGGCAGCAAAATAACCAAAATGCAAACTATTATATAAAGGAAGTGCAAAGTTAAAAAAGTAAATGTGTAGAGAGCACCCCGCCCCACCCCCCAATTAAAGGCAAACAATGGCACTTTGCTCTTGCTTAACTAGATTGTCTTCAAAAACTACTAAAATGTAAAACAGAAAAACAACTGACTTCTAATAGATGTCCCAAAAGCTTGTTAGTGTTTGAAAATAAATGCTTACACAAAGGAAAATGTAGTTTATATCAAACAAGTTTGAAGAGCCCTGTATTGCAGCATTCTGTAAAATAAACACGACAAAAAGCTGGTATAGGGTTTATTGACAAAGGCAGGATGTCTTCAGGCGGGTATGTAAGGAGGCGGTGGTTCTTTTTCAGGCATCTTCACTGCCATTTCATAGGTTGGCAAAACGTACTGAAGAGAGAAAAAAGTTGTATCAGACTCAATTCTCCTTTAAAATCCTACTTGGAATAATTCAGCTTTCAGATTTTATGTCCTAAAAAGGGACACACAACCCCACAGAGAAGAGCTGAAGAAACTGTTAGCTACGCAGGGCCTGAGAGGAGAGATGACTAGTAACCTGGACCTTTAATGCAGACGAGACATCTGATCCAGAATGCGAGAGAGGGATGAAGGGAGGAGGGAGGCCAGGCGGGAAGGAGGGATGGAAGGAAGGGCAGAATTTTGCCTCTGAACTAACCCTGGGGGCTACCAAACACCTGGACAGGAAGCATGTGCCCCTGCTCTTCCCACCTTCTCATGTGGCTGATCAAGTACCAACTACACCGCAGGTGGTTGCAGGTCTAGATTTAGGGCCCCAGTGATGATGCTAAAGGAAGCCTCCAATAAAATGCTGCGTCCTGAATTTCATCCTCATCTACAGTCAGAGGATCGGGTACTTATTTCTTCTGGGGTAAAGGGCACATCTATGTAGGAGAGCAGCATTCTAACCTACTGACTCCAAGTGTGACAGGCTGGCCCTACACGGGCCACAGAGATTCTACATGTTGAAAACCTGGAAAGAGTAGAGTAGCAACTAGAGGGCCCACGAGGTGAGCACCCCCAAAAGACTCGTGGAGCCCATTCAGTCATCTCCCCACAGAAAGTCAGTGTCTCCTTTGGATCGTATGCATGTTTTGTGAAAGCAACACAACTGATGGTACCTCCATCCTCAAAAGTTCCAGAACCCACAAGCCTGGCATGGGTCGCACTGCTGTTTCCTGCCTACTCTCCCCCCAGAATGCAATACTCTTAGGAAGCACTTATGAATCAAACCTGAATCAAACCTAACAGCCAAACTGAGTAAGACTGGCAGTGCAGGCTGCCTTTCGTCCATGTACCCAGGATTCCAACTGGGAAATGCTCAATCTTGTGGATTTAAGCTATTCATGCCCTAAACCACAGCATGACACTGCAGAGAAAGTTAAGACCCAGGTTCTTGAGAAGAATCAATAATGGCTGGTGAAGTTTCAATATATTAGAAGGTCATTCACCTGTGGAGGTGCTTCAAAGGCAGGGTACACAGCAATCTCTGGTGTGTTTCGGTTGTTGATGTATTTATAGCAGTTCCAAACACAGTTGATTAGATAAGCCTAAATGAATAAAAATAAAATTTACATATGCTGGAAGTCAACAGACTACCTGTTCTAAACTAAAGGGACTTCTAATGCTTCCCCCCACCGTTCTCCATGGAGAAGGAAACTGACATATACAGGCCAGGCCCTATCTCCACTTGCTCTCGCTTAAATGTCACAAGTTTTATTATCATCATTTTACAGAAAAACCAGATTTGGGGTATCAGATCTGATAACCATTGTGCTGCAGAAGAAACTGTTTCTGAACCTTGGAAATTTTAACAATTTTCAATCCAAATCATGAACCACTTCTAAAAACATGACAATCCTTAATAAGGATCCTGGCATTTCCATTCTCTGGAAACAAGAGGAAGGATATTCCCTGAAAGCTCTCTCTACTGCTGTCTCAAAATGAACAGTCACTTACTGTGAACTGTAGGGAGACAAGGCAACAGTGTTTAGATGGACAGTGTCACAGTCTAACTGGCCCCCCAAATATTTAGTCAGCAACTCACCTTAAAAATGATGAATAAGACGAAGAACGCAAGAACAATGAACAGGAGGCAGCTGGAGTCCAATGCCAGGAGGTCATCTTTATAGGGAAAATCAGGCTATAAAAAAAAAAAGGCGGGATGAAGAGGCAGAGCAGAGAGGATTTTTAGGGCAGTGAAACTAGTCTGATGAATACATGTCATTATACATGTGCCCAAACCTGTGTGGAATGTACACCAAAATGAACCCTAATGAAAACTATGGATTTTAGGTGATAATGATGTGTCAATGCAGGTTCACAACTGTCACAAATGAATCACTGAGGTTGGGGATGTGGGTAGTAAGAGAGGTTATGGGGGCGGAAGTAGGGGATATGTGGGAAACTCTGTACTTTCTGTTCAATTTTGCTGTGAACCTAAAACTGCTCTAAGAAACAATTCAGCCACAGCAACTGCCCTCTGTGACAACCTAAAGAGCATGGCACAACTACAAACAAAAGGCACCAAAGTCAGAACTGATTCTAATAAAAACTTACAGAATTTAACTCAAAGTACTTTAAAGCCTCATCATTAATGCATGTGACTGATCACTTAAAATACATTTGTTTGAATATTCAGAAGAGTCCTAAGAGTCTAAATTGAGCTCACTTTCTTTCTTTTCAAAATCACTAAATCAAGAAGTGCTGATATTTATCTAAAGTCCGTGGGCCATTTGGTTCTACCTGGGGAAAATAATTAATCTAAAAGCCAATTGTTAGTCTCCCTGCTCATTAGGAGGGGCAAAAGAAGGCATGCCCCTGGTTAGAAAGCCAGGCGATCACATGACTTACTGCAGGCATACCACGTTCTACTGAGAAGGATCAGCTATATGTATGCAAATATTTAGTTGGCATTTACTGTGTGCAAGGCAATGAGCTAGGTTCAAGGAGAGGGGCATTACAGAAGAATAGTTTAGGATGTACAAGGTGGCCAACAGACAAAGTCCCTTCCAGGCTGAGAGACCAAGCGAACAAAACAGGGAGAAACCAGTGAGGTCTGTAAAAGTAGCAAACCTTTAATTTTCGTGGGTTTCTATATAGCTCATTTAATCGTTTTAAACCACATTTTTCAATGGAAATGTCAACACAAATAATCTCACATTTTTGTAAAAAAGTAGCACAAAGAAATCCCAAAGGACCAAAAAGAAAGAAAAATCCACACACGAACCCCAAACTAAGTGTTCCCTTGGGACAAAACAATTCTTTAAGCTTTCTTCACCTCTAAATAAAAAGGACAAACACATAATGGAACCAGCTCACGGGAGAAATGCTATGACTTTATTCAGAAGGCTTGCAATTTTCAGCCAGCGATGACATCAGCGGAGAGAACAGTGTTTAGGAAGCTGCTGACCAGGCCAACAGGCCCTGTGCCTGGCCACTTCTCTCCAGCCTCGCCACATTCCTTCCTTCCATTCCTCCTGTGTGCCAGCCACCAGTCCTTTCAGTCCCCTGGCCATCTCCCATGCTCCTTCCTGCTTCAAGGTGTCTGTTTTACCCGGAACATTTTCTTTTGCACTTTCCCTATCCTAATTCCTACTTGGAATTAAATCTCACTTCCCAGCTCAGGTCTGATACCTGTTTGACATCCACTCACATAGCAGCCTACACTTTTCCTTCACAGCTTTTATCACAATTTTAATTCAGTAACTGTCAATTTTCCAATTCCTTCACTAGAAAGTTCTACTGATATATCCCTAGGATCCAGCAGTGCCTTGCACATAAGAACCAACAAAGGTTTTTTAGAATGAATGATAAATCTGGTGGTACGCAAAATGGATTAGGCAGAAAATCGGAAAGTGGGGTGCAAATTCTTGAAAGGCAGAATTTTTTAAGTGAACTTTCATTTGTCAGGACCCCACTCCTCCTTCAAGACCTTACTTTGGTCCAGTGTTCCCTGCCCCTCTGTCATACAGCACGTAAGCTCCTCATTTACCACCGTGCTGTGACAGCTCTAGTTCATTATCAGATAACATCTTCATGTCCTGACTCCCCAAATGGTTTGCTCCTTGAAGGGGAAGTTATCTTTTTTTTTTTTGGGGGGGGGGGGTCTTTATATCTACATCATTCACCAACAGTTCGCCTAGAACAGAATAAGCAGACAATAGGCACTCAAATATTTGCTATGAAGGCCTGCAAAAATAAAAAGCTAATACTTTAATGAGTGCCAAGTACAGTCGAATTATTATACTTTTAGTTTATTCAAAACAAAAGTTGAACTTCTCCTCAAATTCCATAATAACCATTTTTAGGGATTTCTAATATTGACTATCCAAATGGTATGGTAAGAAGATAATTCTATTTTCATCTTACTGGTTTCAACATGGTAGTTAAGAGTAGTGATATTATTTTAGAACACTTCAAAAAAATAAATAGGGCCAGTTAACATAAAAATAGTGCCTAAAAACCTAAGAATTTAAATTTAAATATTTTACTTAAAATGAAAAAAAATAAGTTTAATTAGCATACACACTTACTAATTGATCCAGATATTCTTTGATTCTTGGCAAGTAAGTGAGAGAACTGATAGCAACCAGGCAACTGAGGACGAAGTCAAAAAGCCGGTAACAGAAGAATGGAATAAGCCAACCCACTTGATACTGAAGAAAAAAAAATAACAACCACAACATCACATAAATGAAAGTACTAAGTACCGTTCAGTAAAAAGCAAAGTCCAAAAGTTGAAAACATAGGATACTTACAGAAATTGCTCCATATACCAGCATTGAACTGATTATAAACATAAGAACAGAGACGGCAAAAAGAACACAGGCATTATCTAAGAAAACAAAAACCAAAATCTAATTAAGCAACTTACACAAAAAGAACAAAACTCTTCATGACAAAATAACACTTTAAAGTTAGCTTACAAACATCAAAGTATTTTCAAGATTGGCTATGAAAAAATCTAAGAGGGAAAAAAAATCCAAGAGGGTAAAAAAAAAATCTGCCTCAGCTTTAAGTAATGAAGCTTAAGCAATTAGTCCCTTTGTTTTCTTGTTTGTTTAACTGCTACAACTCACTGATACTTATTAAGGACTAGAGGCCCAGTGCACAAGTTCATGCACCAGTAGGGTCCCTCTGCCTGGCCTGTGGGATCAGGCCAAAACGGCTCTCCGACATCCCCCTAGGGGTGCCGGATTGTGAGAGAGCGCAGGCCAACCCAAGGGACCCCACTGGTGCACAATCAGGAGTGGGGAGAGATGCGGGAGGTTGGCCAGCTGGGGAGGGACCAAGGGAGGGCTCCAGGGCGTGTCCAGCCCATCTCATTCAGTCCCAATCAGCCGGACCCCAGCAATAAGCTAACCTACGGGTCAGAGTGTCTGCCCAGTGACCACTGCATGTCATAGCGAGCGGTTGAGCGGATTTAGCATACCATTAGCATATTACGCTTTGATTGGTTGAACAGACGACTGGACAACCAGACACTTAGCATATTAGGATTTTTATAGGATGGCACATGAACCAGGTACCCTGCTAGGGAGACAGCTCTCTGCCCAGAGTCTAAGAGGTTAAGACATGCAAGCAGCAAATTAAAATCCAAAGTGGCAAGTGTTACAACAGAAGCAGAAACAATCAGCTTTGCCTGGAGAATCAGGAATAAAATATAAAAGAGTAAGTTGGGTTTTGTGATTTGAGCAGGGTTCAACCGAAGGTAAAGGCTGGTATTTCCTTAGAAGACGTGTGTATTAAACACAGAATGCTACAGATGCCCCCTCGTACCTTAGATAAAATACAGGATCTGAAATTAAAGGCTGTCCTTAATTAATCTCCTCTTCCCCACCCCAACACCCAAGCTCACTGCTCCGCATCCTTCAGCTGGGCTTCTCTGCTATATTCAGGTCCGTTTTGTTTCTCAACTTGCTCATATTGTTCCAAAGAAACACAGATATCACATGACCAAGAACTATGTATTTTCTATTCTCTCAACAGCAAGGGCTTTTGTAGAATTATAACTAACAAAAACGGACAATGAATACATCTGATCGCTGGAGAGTTACAATACTCAGGCAACATACAATAAACTTGTAACTTCACACCTGGAGCTCTGGCCAAGGCTGGGAGCCGGCTGTACAGACATACAAGAATCTCAATAACCCTAAATCTTTTTCTACACCTCAATTTTAAGAGAAACGCACATGACCAGGGAAGAGGCTGACATGAGGAGATTCAGTAATATTTTATAACCTAAAGTAAAATTTTATAAATACCACAAATGGCCATTAGGAGCTAAAGTTTATTTATCATTCTATTTTGGTTTTTAAATAAAAACAGACAACTACACACACACACACATACACACACAAAACAACAAATGCCAGAAGGGCTGTTTCTAGAATGTTCTTGGTATTTTTTCTATCACATTTGACAACAAAATTAAAGGATTATACGATACTTTGAAAAGACAATCAGAAGACCCTTTTTAAAAAAAAGCACCTTAGACACAAAGTGTGAAAAACTGTTAGAGCTTTCATAAACGTGTGACGATGCCCACAAAACACTACCTGCTCCTGGAAACAGAAGTCAGCCCTGTGGACAATGAATCGTTTGAATTAACAACCAAATTTTTAAAAAAACAACTTCATAAATGGATTAGAGCAGGTCATAAATGTAACGAAGCACAGAACTTTATAATAAAAGCTAATAATTTTTAAAATGATCATTAAGATCCTGTAATATAACATATAACATATAATACATACAGCGAACTGGGAACATTCTTCTGAAGTGAAATTTTTTTTAAATCAACATAAATCATTTACACTGAGAAGTCTGAGGCATAATTTCCTGCTCAAATATTAAATTTCTAACATAATTTATAATAATATAATACTACAACTTTTCTGCACCTGAACCGTAGAGGAAGATAAACGAAAATACTGCTATCAGGAAATGTGTAGGTTTAAAAAGGTAATATCTATGAATGTGCTAGGGTTCCTCTATTTTTAACTCTAATGTCAAGTCTTTTTTTCATCCAAACAGAAATATATTTAGAATAGTGACCCTAAGCAAAAGATATCACCAAATATTCAAATAATTCCTACTTTATATTTACTGTAAGTCTTTTTGTTCCATGAGCAAATTTCCCATCCTCTGCTACACTTGTCAGCTGATCCTCAAAGGCTCACAGTTTTTTTGTAATGCCTTCTTTCCCTCTGATCTCCACACCAAAACAGGAGTCAAAGTATAAAATACCATCTCTAGCCATTACATTTTCTGGCTAGAACTGCTCAATTATAATCCTCACTGAGTATCTTTGAAAAACCCACAAAACACTTTTCTGCCTCAGCAAGTTGAATAACTTAAACAGAATTAATTCTCTTCGAAATAACGTGTGTGTGTGTGTGTGTGTGTGTGTGTGTGTGTGTGTAATTAGCAGGAGATATTTTCATCTAAAAACATACCTGTCATTCTCTCAGATGAATAGTAATTGCCAATGACTTCATACTGAATGTTGACAGATGGCATTGAGTTTGGATGAGTTACCTCCACAGTCAGCAAAATTGCCATCAACAGGTTTACCACCTATGGAAGATAATATTTTATCAATTATACTAGAGGCCCAGAGCACGAAATTCTGGCAGGGGGTGGGGGTGGGGCGTCCCTCAGCCTGGCCTGCCCTCTCTCGCAATCTGGGCCCCCTCAGGGGATGTAGTAGTGCGCCAAGTGGCAGGCGACCGGGGAGGAGCCAGAACCAGGCCAGGCACCGCCCCACTCACGCTCAACCCAGCCCACTGCGCCTGCTGCCTGCTGCCTGCTGCCTCCACTCGGTAGTGCTGCCGCAGGGGAGTGGGGAGAGGCTCCCGCTGCCGCAGCTGAGCGCAATGACCACCAGGGGGCAGCTCCTGTGTTTGAGCGTCTGCCCCCTGGTGGTCAGTGTGCATCATGCAACTGGTCGACCAGTTGTTCTGTCGTAATGGTCGCTTAGGCTTTTATATATACAGATTATTAATCAGGAAGCAGTTTGCAGCAATCTTCAAAGGTCTTCCCATATTTAAAGTTGTTTTACTTGAAGTAAGAAAGATATATAATTGAAGACTACCTGTGAGATAAAATAATATGCAATACCACTATAGGAATAGTTTTAAAATAAATATATGATAAAGTTAAAGTATAAACTTATCTGTTTCCAAGAAAAGACGGTTGATTCAATTCAATACAACAAACTAAAACAGGGCAACAATTAAACATAAGGGACCATTACAAATCGTTCAAGTCACATCTTCAGATGTCTGGTGTTGAAGAAGCTAGTTCATCCAATATACTTATCCATCAGATAATGTAACAGCCATCGGGTAAACGTATAATGAGCTATCAGAAAAGCTTGAAACCCCTCCATAATATTTCCTATCCAGTGATAGAGAACTATTTCCTCTTGACTAAATTCTTTAAAGACTTACCAAGATTTTGACTATGTCACTTCACATACTAGTCTTAATTCTACCCTTTGAGAAAATGTGCTCCTCTAGCACCTACGGACAGCTGACATGTGCCTCCAAATGTCTTCTCCAGTGCAAACCCTCAGGTTCTTACACTGCTTCTCTCACAAGCATTCTGCCAGCTACATCACTAACTCCCCTTTGCTCTCCTCTACACACAGGCTCCAGTTCGCTGGACACACTATTTAAGAAGCTAAGATGGGCCTGGAGAGAACACAGGGGTCCCAGCTGACAAATTTCAGTTAATGCAGCCTGAAATCACACTGGCCTCCTAAATGTTTTGAATGTTATAGGAGAGTAACTCCCTAAAACCCCTAATTCTTTTTCACACTTGATCCCACTAAACTGCCATCTGAACCTGTACAGTTACATTCAGAGGCCCAAGCATAAGCCCTCAGACATTTAAAATCGAATTTTATCTTATCACACTCTTGCCTGTTAAGACTTTTCTCAATCTAGATTCTGATACCATACAGATTTCCTCTCTCTCTGCATCCTGCATTTGAAAATATAATCAGCATGTAATCAGTATTTCCATCTGTGAAACGGCTGCCAGAGGCTGACCTCTTCCCATTAATCAATAACGTTTGAGTAAAATTGTTTATCTGATCCAGAGGAACATCTTGAGACCTTGTCAAACATCTTACTGAAATCCCTTCATAATTATCTGGTAAATTTTCCGGGGTGGCATGGGAGGGTTGTAACTCCATTTAAAAAGGAAATATTCATGCCTCTAGTTTTGAGTCCCTGCAGTATCATGCACCATGCCCTTTAAGTGCTCAAACTGGTACTAATGATTTCATAGAAAAAAATCACACCTAGAATTGGACTCAGGCTTTCCTATCTCGAGTTCACAGAATCTGAACTTCTCCCCTTTTGAAAATCTGAACATTTGATACTTTCAAGGAATGTTTGAGCCTTATCATCAGATATTTTTGCTGTTGTTGATAATTCCCACCCGAGGTCTGTTGATCTGTAGACAGAGTGAAAGGGAGGGTGAGAGACAGACAGATGTTGGGGAGACTTGGTTGGAAAGTTTGTAAGGAGGACATTCTGATAAAAGGGAAATGTGTGAAAGGCCACCTGCCCTGTTTTATCGGAATTCCGACTTGGGGGAGTGTCAAAGGTGGTGCCCCTGATTATTCCCTGACCTTTC
Source organism: Myotis brandtii (assembly GCF_000412655.1). Classification (NCBI taxonomy): domain Eukaryota; kingdom Metazoa; phylum Chordata; class Mammalia; order Chiroptera; family Vespertilionidae; genus Myotis; species Myotis brandtii. Next base: position 5,976,098 of record NW_005367354.1, on the reverse strand, counting down.
CAAACACGTCTGTGCACGTGCAGACCCCCGGGTATTTACTGGAATCCTTATGCTTAATCCCTGGATGCCCTTGCCTAGAGGACAGTGTAAACACATGTGTTCTGCCAAGATTACTCACCTACTGGTTGTATCTAAAGATAAAAAATCCAATAAAGGCTAATGAGGCAGGCACTCGAGGAGGCCTGGCTCTGTCAGCCAGGCTGTCCCTCAGCCCTCTCCCCCACAGTGAAACTGTGTCCGAGTGGAGTAATCTGTTCATCCACCATTCAGGGGCTGCTGGTCAGCCCCCTCCCCTCCCCCCCCCGGCAGAGAGAGAAACATCGATGTGAGAGAGACACATCAATTGGTTGCCTCCCGCATGCACCCTGACCACGGCCAGAGGTCCAACCTGAAACCAAGGTATGTGCCCTTGACCTGAATCGAACCTGTGACCATTCTGAGGCTCCAATCACTGAGCCAACCAAAACCAAATAAGACTATCATCAGAATTTTAAACAAACTGTATTATGTAGCTTTCCTGTCCACCCTGAATGATAAATAACAGTTTTATCGGCACTTACATTTTCCTAGAGGTGTTTATCAGTCATTACACATTCTCTAAGACGAAGTCTTTATCTTTAAGATAAGGCTAGGTGATCTAAACAGTGTCACAATATCAAATACACAATCCACTAATATTTCTGAAGATATACTATATACCAAGTATTCTGATGTATATCACTTCACTTTATTAAGTGAAGTAAATATTACTAAAGTCCATTTGCAAATGAGGAAACTACAGTTCAAAAAAGCAAAATAATTTGTGTGAGTTCACTGAGCTGACAGAGGATGGAGCTAGAATACAAATCTGGCTCTTTTTAAGACAGCCTGCTTCTTAGCACTATAGGTCTTTCCAAAACAAACGATTATCTAAGGCTATAAAATATTTATACTTTACTCTCCAAATAAATGTTCAGTAACATGCCTTTTTCCTTGCACTGCTCAAAGGCAAGGTACTGGAGAGGCCTTACAAGGGAAAATCATATTTGCAAGATGGCTCCCAGCTGAAGGCTGACTTTTCCATAGTCCATTTTCATTGCAATGGGTGTTCCCAGTGCATATGGTATAAACATATGAGTTAATATGATTAGATGCATTAATTATGGAATAATCAGATACATCTACTAAAGTTAAATATTCTGTTTAAGAAAGTAAGCTTGGAATCAATTCAGCCAACTCGTTGCTAAACACAATATACTCATAGCTTAAAAGCTCTGCGGGGCAGGATGGCCCAGAGGCCAGGACCCCGACCAGCTCGGCCACCCCTCGCCCCTGTGGGCTTCTCGCTGCACCCGGGTGTCCCCGGCCGAGGAGGGCGTCCAGGCGCTGCTCTGAGTCCTGGGAGGCGCCTGATCGGAGAAGAAGTTCCTGTTTGTGAGGCTGAACTAAACCATTTACAACTTTCTACACATAGACTAGTCCTTGTCTCGGAAGCCGCGGCTTTTGTAATTTTTTATCTTAATTTCACTGTCACCCTTGAATATTGTCTTTTGTATTGAGATGCTGGAGGAGCAGGAGATAGTGGTGCCTCATCTATTATTGCAAAAATGTAACAATAAACTTCCTCAAAGGGGGGGGAAAAAAAAAAAAGCTCTGCAGGGAAAACCATTCTTTTATCAAGAAAAACATGCAAACTCAATTATTAAATGAAAGACATGACACATCCAAAATATTTAGAAGTTTAATTTTCCCTTTTTAAATCTTTTCATCACATATAGAATTTATTAAAATGTCTTTTGTTACCCAGGCTGGCATGGCTCTTACACAAAAGGGTCTCTGGTTCAATTTCCACTCAAGGGCACGTACCTGGGTTGCAGGTTCGTTTCCCCACCCTGGTTCAAGTGAGTTCAGGAGGCAACCAATGGATGACACTCTCTCACATCAATGTCTCTCTCTCTCTCTCTCTCTCTCTCTCTCTCTCTCTCTCTCCCCCCTCGTCCCTCCCTTCCACTTTCTCTGAAAATCAATGGAAAAAATATGCTCAGGTGAGGATTAACAACAAAAAAAGTCTTTTCTTCTCTTCCATGGATAAGTCACAATCATCCACTATCTTCTTCTAGTATTAATGACACCTCAAATTTCATTTCAGTGTGAGTCATACCCCTGAATAATAAAACAAATCATGGGTCTAATCAAAAGGACCAAGAAATGGTAAAACAAATTTCAGTGCTACTTCATTAAAATCACACACAATTTTTCAAATCTTCATTGAGTTAATTATACTCCATTAAGTCACCAGATTTCATTGGAACCCCAAGTTACATTTTAAACTACTGGCCCGGAAACCCATCCTTGTGACCTTAAAAAATTCACCACTGCACACCTCTCCTGTGCTTAACTACAGGCAATTCACTTGACTTCAGTTGATATTTCTAAGTTCCATGTAGCATTTTTCAAAAAATACATAAAACTAATTTTATAGTCTTACGATAGAAAATTTCTCTGAAAATAGCAAATATGTACAATTCCAGAATATTTATTCCCAATTCATTTTCCCTTTATTATACTTAACAAAGAAAATTAACAAAAATGTAATTAAAATAATTCATTTCTAAATCTAGTATTATGGAGAGGTATAGAATACAGCAACTATACAAATACGTTAACACCGTGGGCAATGGACACACCACTCAATGGGGGGATGGTACTATAAATTTAGTGGGTCAAAAAACATTATCTTATTTTTAGAGAGAGAAAAACATAGATGAGAAATGCCCCCCCACCAGGGACTGGGCCCAAAACTCAGGCACGTGCCCTGACCTGGAATCAAAATTGAGACCCTTTGGTACACAGGATGATGCTCAACCAACTGAGCCACCCTAGCCCAAGCAGTTTATATTTGAAAGCCTTTTTCACAACTTATATACAAATAAGAACAACAAAAACCAGAAATGTTAGATTTCACTTGTTACAAAGAAACAGTATCAGGCCATGGACGCAGCCCTTTGCTTTCTCATTTCATTGCCTCACTCAGCCCAGAAGATTCATTTGTGGACTGGTTTTTGTTTTTTAATTATTATTCTTGACTGTTCCCACGGCATATTTTGCCACAACCCAATATCTGTGGAGACTATAATTAAAACAATGTGTTTGCTTCCAGGCATCCCAATAGGGTCTCACAGGCAAAGAAAGGGGGAATCCACAGGGAGCCAAGTCAGCAAAGAACTGTCATCAGATAAAGATCAAAATTAACTATCTTTAACATTTTAATTCATGGAGGGATTAAGCAAAACCAACCAACCAACAAACAAACCTCACAGATAACAGTATGGTGACTATCAGAGGGGAGGTTGGAGAGGGTAAAGGGAGGATAAATATTAACAGAAGGAAACCTGGTGGTGAACACACAATACAATGTACAGATGATGTGTTATAGAATTGTACACCTAAAACCTTCATAATTATATTAATCAATGTCATCCCAATAAATTCAATCAAAATAAAATAGAAAATTTTAAAAAATTTATAGAGAATTTAAATTATAATAAATGTATATGTTTTTGTTGTTTTTTACCCTTATTATGCAGTTACTAATGAGTTATTCCTCCTGTTTTTTGTAGGAGACAATTCATTTTAAAAATGTCTAGCCTTGGCTGGCATTGCTCAGTGGTTAGAGTGCACCAAAGGGTCTCGGTTCGATTCCTGGTCAAGGGCACCTACCTTGGTTGCAGGTTTGAAGCCCAGTACAATCAGGGCCCATGCAGGAGGCAACCAATCGATGTGTCTCTCTCACATCGATATTTCTGTTTCTCTCTCTCTCTCTCCCCCTCACCCCCCCTTCCACTCTCTATAATAAAAAAAAAAAAAATGAGAAAAATATCCTTGGGTGAGGATTAACAAAAAAGTAAATTTAAGAGATGCAGAAACTTTTCCAGGTGCACAGTGAGAAAACCAGATCCCTCCGGCTGGGAAGCAAGGAAAGTTTCCACCAAGAAACATTTGAGCTAATCCTTAAAAAATTAACTGAACTGGCAAAATGTTCATGGTTGAAGCTGGGTGATTTTTATACGACTTCACTATTTTTATACATTTGAAATTTTCCTTCATAAAGTTTTTTTAAAAAAGAGTTGGGTGAAGAACATTTCAGGGAAAATAAATAGCACAGAACAATGTGTTTGAGGAAAGATAATAACTTTGAAATAAAAACAAGCTATACTTATGTAAAGGAGTCCGGCCGGGGTGAGTGAGGGCCAGAAAGGAATCCAGCTTGAGGAAACCTGTCTTCACTTCTCGCCCAGGGACCTAACTTTAGATTGGTTATGTTTGAGGCACTCATGCAAAATCAGCCACACATTAAACAGACAATAGGGTTCACCCCTTCCCAGAGAAAGATGAATAATTTCAAAATAAATTGTTGTCAAATGAAAAAAAAAAGCCACATATTAAATCTTTCCCAGACCTAAAATTATTCCAAATGGTCAAAATGCATTCTTGGCCCTAGCTGGTTTGGTTCAGTGGATAGAGCATCCGCCTGCGGACTGAAGGGACCAGGGTTCAATTCCGGTCAAGGGCACATGCCCGGTTGTAGGGGGTGTGCAGGAGGCAGCCAATCAATGATTCTAATCACTGATGTTTCTATCTCTCTCTCCCTCTCCCTTCCACTCTGAAATCAATAAAAATATTTTTTTAAAAAACAAACAAAAAAATGCATTCTTGTAGTACACCATTAACAACAATGGAGGACACCTCCTGCAGCAGAAATTAATGCCCATTTCAATCATTCAATAAATATTACACAGAAAATATACCACATAAGAAACTATTGTTTAAAATAATCTGTCTTCAAATTCTTTAATAAATGATAGAGAAAACAATTTCAGAAATGCCAGCATTTAAACTGGAGCTCATTCTAAAATTTCTTATATTACTTAACCCAGTTTTAAGTCAGGCGTGCCTCATTCCCATCTAAAATGCCAACGACTTGCCAAAACCGGTTTGGCTCAGTGGATGGAGCGTCGGCCTGCGGACTCAGGGGTCCCGGGTTCGATTCCGGTCAAGGGCATGTACCTGGGTTGCGGGCACAACCCCAGTGGGAGATGTGCAGGAGGCAACTGATCGATGTTTCTCTCTCGTCGATGTTTCTAACTCTCTATCTCTCTCCCTTCCTCTCTGTAAAAAATCAATAAAATATATTTAAAAAAAAAAAAAGAGTCATGATCACTTTAAAAATAAATAAATAAATAAATAAATAAAATAAAATGCCAACGACTAACACTTACCCTCGTGCATGTAAGTGGCTCTGGCTTCTCCATATCCTCCTGCACTATTTAGTGCCACACAATTAATACTTTAGTATATAGTATTACAGTCTCTTTGCTCTAGACCAGTAGAAACAGTTGCTAGAAAGCAAAGGCACAGTATCGGATACAGTCACTGATATGGCGCCTGGGCCCAGGAGGTGGGAGGTTCCAGACAGTACAGAGGCAACCTAAAGAGAGTCATAAATATTCTCCCCCTGGAATCGAGGCGAGTATCATGGCAAGGCAGCTGGAGAGGACGTGACATTCCACCTCACTCATTTCCATGTTTTTTCTCCGTCCTTAGTAAAGGAGCTTCTGGCAACAAAATGCACTGTTAGGACAAATCCTTTGTTTAGAGATATTTCATTACACTTTTCTCTAACTGGTCTTGATTTCTAAATGCTATATGCCTCCCCTACTAAAAGCCACACTTTTAAAAGTCACCAGCAATACTGTAACGAAAACCAACAGCCTTTTCCAATCTTTAATCTGATTAGAATCTGATCACTTTTTCACCCCACCCCCTTATTGATGTACCGAGTTTCATGTTTGTGTATGTGCTCCGAAGTTCTTTGTAATATCATAAAAGTCTTGAGGGCAGATGCCATGTTCAAGCCAAGAAACACTTGAGAGAGCCTCTATGTGGCAGGTAATACCAATAAAAAGATCAATGACATACGGTCCCAGTGACTTATTCTTTTTGCATGTCCACCAGACTTTTGCCACTCTAGATGGTCAATAAATCACTTAATGTAAAATTGATTTAATCAGTTAACTGCCACGATATTTTGAATTTAATTAAAAAAGGTCCACTGCTTATGTCTATAGATGCTTATGGCGTGCAAATGGTTAAGCAGCTTATAATATTCTCTTAACCAGAAAAGTCCACGCAAAGTAAAAACAGCTATGGCTCAAGCACGAGGAAAGGGAGATATGTGAAATATTTACACATCAAGTACTTCCAGAGAAAAAGAGATTTAAACTCCTCATTCCCTATTTTGGGCGAATAAATGCATTTTGAGTTTTGCTGTTTTAGCTCCCACTTTTCCCTGCTATTCCTTTCGTTTTTATGAACTGATCCCATAGCGTTAAAAAAAAAACAAACAAACCTGCCTTGGGTCCTGGCCGGGTAGCTCAGTAGGATAGAGTCATCGTCTGGATACACTAAGGTCGTGGGTTTGATCCCCCGTCAGGGGGTCAGGGCACATACAAGAATCAACCAATGAATGCATAAAGTGGGACAACAAATCGATGTTTCTTTCTTTCTTCCTCTCTCTCTCTCTCTCTCTCTCTCTCTCTCCCCTCCATCTTTCCCTCCCTCTCTCCGCCCCCACCCCTTCCTCTTTCTCTAAAAAATAAATAAAAATGTTAATATGCCTTGGAAAGAAAAACAGCCAATCACATTCAGATGGTTGAAATTGGGGTGGTGGTTATTTATTCTGGAGAAGCTGAAATCCTTTGTTCCGTGAAAGGAAAGGCACTGAGGAGAAAAAGGAAGATTGGGTTTGCAGGCAAGAGTACTCGACCACCAGACACTCATTCTCAGTTAAAGCAGGAGGGAGAGGTCATCCTCTAGGGGTGAGGGAGGCCGGGTGGGTAAGAGGTTTGAGGACCCTAAAGACTTCAATGACCCTTTTAGGGGAGCGAAGGCAGAGTTCAAGGCAAACAAAGAAAATTAAAGACCCATACCCTTACCAAATGGATTAGAAATAAAAGAAAGTTAGAAACACAACGGCTCCTATTGCCATTAACCGATCGACGTCCAATATGACCCATCAGTTAAAATACAGAACTAGAAAGGAGCCTTTTCAGGGGAATGGGATAGAACTACACCAGTAAAATGTATCTGCATATAAAACTACAGGAAATATTTCTTGGAAACAAGCAAATAAGCCTACACTTTCACGTTTTGTTGCTGTTTCTAGCGTTCCTAATGAAGCAAGGCTGAAAAAAAAACAACAGGGCAGTCAGGAATAATGTGTAGATCAGATGCGGGGGAGGAGGGGCGGGCATGAAACACTATCCGCCTAAGTGAAGATGATGCTCATCTGGTGTTTGTCCAAACAGTAATGACTTCAAGGCACTGGGTAGGGAAGTAATGAGAACAGAGAAAGGCAGAAAGAATGTCTGTGATAAAGCTCTCCCCTCTTGAACTTGTTATCAGAAACAGTGCCACACATCCCCCCTCTCTCTCCCCCTCCTCTCTCTCCCCCCCCTCTCTCTCTCTCTCTCTCTCTCTCTCTCTCTCTCACACACACACACACACACACACACACACACACACACACAATCACGAAGACATCAGGGAAAGCGGCCACGTCGCCCATATGAGAAGTCTGTTCAAAGCCCCTGTGAAGTCGTCACGACCCCAAAACGACCTAAACGAGACACCTATTGCGAAGTCACGGGCAAACCAGCTTCCACATGCACGCATCCTGGCGATGACGTAAGGGATCTCGGAAGCATTGGGAGGGAACCATCAATCCACTTGGCCCTGACGCGTGACGACACAGGTCTCCGTCCAGGGGGTCGCGGCGCCCGTGGCCAGCACCGAAGAGGCTCTCGGAAACGGGAAACGTCTCCTAACGAAACGCGGGTGCCGGGTGCGGGGGGGGCGGGGGACGGGGGG
>NW_005367354.1:5967608-5967960 GCF_000412655.1 Myotis brandtii | reverse complement strand
AGCAGAGCTGCACCCGAAGCCGCCTGCGTGCCGGCCCAACGACACCAGGCCTCTAGCCGAGGTCCCCAGCTCCTCCCCGCAAACGAGGCCCGGGAGCCAGATGCAGGCACCAGCTGGGCCTGCTCCTTTCCCAGCGACGCGGGCAAAACCGATCGTGGACGCCAGGCTGCATTTATTTAGACCCGCTCCTCCCCGTTTCGTTCGGGAGAAAAATCCCAGGGAGCAGGGAGGGCGCCGGGGGAGGGGGAGGCTTGCAGACCAAGGAAGTACAGAAAGTGCTGAAACCTGGTAATTTCCAGAACTTCCCACCAAAACACAACACCCCCACTCCCCCCTCCCCCTCGGCCCGCAC
>NW_005367354.1:5956113-5967162 GCF_000412655.1 Myotis brandtii | reverse complement strand
GAGGGCCGAGCGCCGCCCTCGGGCGACCTCGGGCTACACCTTCTTTCCCCGCCTCCCCCCGACACGGACCAATAGGAGAGCGGAAAGCTCGGTGGACTCGACCTCTGATTGGAGCAGCTTGGAAATTGACAAGACGTCACCCCCAAACAGAAGTGCAGCTCGCCTCCTCTCTTAAGGGAGGGTAAGGGCTGGCAGGGTTGGGTGTAGCCCGGTAGGTTACCATCTCCGAGACGAGAGCGGCGAGAAAAAAGGCATTGAATAGGGAAAGGGGGAGACGGGATGGGTAGCCGGCAGAAAGGGTCGAAGGACTTTTCTGAGTGACGTCATTGCCACGTCCTGCTTCGGAAGCGTCACGGGAGGGCGGCTGCTCACGTGACCTTGGCGCGCTGCCATTATTGGGCGGGCCGGGCGGTGCCTGTGGAGGGTGGGCGGGGCTAACCCGAGCTTGAGCCCGCCCCCTGCTCTGGCGGAGATTGGTTTCCTACAGGGGCACAGATTTGGTTCCCCTTGGGTTTCACCCTGAGCCCCGGTGGTGGGAGCAAAGAAACACCATGGAGCCCTGCCAAAGGCAACGCAGAGGCAAGAGGATGGAGACTAATGAGGAAAATACAACAAAGATAAAGAGAGAGACCTGCGTAGGTGCAGGATGTTTACAGCTCATCAGTGTGATTTTTGTAGGGAAACTTGTAAGCACGTTGAAATGGACCAAAAGTTCACTGGGTGTCTTCCCTACTGGCTCACCTTCCCGGTATTCTGATCCTACGGGGGCTCTCCGTCTTTGTGGAGCTCTGTGCAGCTCTACATTGTAGATACCTGAGAGCAAAACAAAATACCTGTGCCCATTGAACTTCACATTAACTCGTCCCCCTCCTTGGAAAAAGCCGTTTTGCATCTATTTGTAAATTCATTTTCTATTCCTGGTTCAGTAATATAAGTGGGTACTTAAATTCTGCTTTAACCTGGTTCTAACATCTTACTGGTCTCCTCAATGAGTAAATAAGACATTTGACATGTGTTGATTTTGTATTTGCAAGAGATTTATGACTTTTTTCCTTTAAAAAAAAATATTGTCGAGTCCAGCCAGTGTGGCCCAGGAGGTTGAGCATCCTCCCTGCACCAAGAAGTTCTATTCCCATCAGGGAACATGCCCCGGTTGCAGGCTGGGCTCCAACCCCAATAGGGGACTTACAGGGGCAGTAGATGGATGTTTCTCTCTCCATCTCCCTCTCTCTCTCAGATCAATAAAAACATATTTTTAAAATATATATGTTGTCGAATTAAGAAATGTCCAAACTTGTAAGGAATTTTTATAAGGTTTTATTTGAGCCAAACTGACAGCAATGCCAGGTAGCAAGATCTCAAATGATCTGGACAATGACAGTTTTACAGCTTCTTTTATGCTTGGGGGGGAATGTAAGGAAGATTACTTGAAGGTGGGAGAAAGCAAGGCAGGGACTGGATTATAGGAGAGTAAAGGTCATGTGTTCTCTTGAGGGTAGTTACACTAATTTGAAAGGTGGGTTAACCTAGATGCATGGAAACAATGGACAGGGCTTGCTTAAGGGAAATAGAAATACTAGGAAAGGTGTAGCCCTGGCCAGTTTGGCTCAGTGGATAGGGCGTCAGCCTGCAGACTGAAGGGTTGCAGGTTTGATTTCCGTCAAGGGCAAATGCCCGGGTTGCAGACTCAATTCCCAATAGGGGATTCAGGAGGCAGCCAATCAATGATTCTCTCTCATCATTGATGTTTCTCTCTCTCTCCTCTCTCTCTCTCTCTCTCCCCCTTCCTCTCTGAAATCAACAAAATTATATTTTATTAAAAAAAGGTATATGCCTGGGGCATGACTAACCACCATGACTTTCCCAGTAAGAAATTTATTATCAGATCACCCTGTGAGGTTACTTTTCCTAGAACTCCTTTTTCATTTACACTACAGTTTAACACTTTGGAAGTACCTACACTGCCAAATATATTCTTAGCTGGAGAGACCACAGTGAGTTCAGAGTAAAGGTTATTGCATTGGCATGGCTTCCTTGAGCACTGCCTGAAATTATATGTTGATTTGTTGATTATTTTTCTCACCTACTAAAATGTAAATTCTGGAAAAGCAGAGACTTTGTTTACTTCCTCAAGTGAAAAAAAATTGTCCATGGACAATTTTTCTAGTTTGGATAATACTTCAAAATCCCTGGGAGGCCATAATTCACCCAAGCTACACTAAAGGGTGGAGTGGAATGGTAGTAATTTAACTCATAATGAATTTGGACATTTCTCCACTATCAGGGGGTAGACTATAATAACCGCCCCCCTGAAATTTTACATAAATTTACATATCCCTTACTGTGTTCTATGCATGGGTCACTTTGTTTCTTTTTTTAAAAATATATTTTATTGATTTTTTACAGAGAGGAAGGGAGAGAGATAAAGAGTTAGAAACATCAATGAGAGAGAAACATCGATCAGCTGCCTCCTGCACACCCCCTACGGGGGATATGCCCGCAACCAAGGTACATGCCCTTGACCGGAATTGAACCTGGGACCCTTCAGTCCTCAGGCCGATGCTCTATCCACTGAGCCAAACCAGTCAGGGCTCACTTTGTTTCTTTTGAATAATTTCCTTGCATCCCTTGGCCAGCATCCCTTATTTCTCAAGGTAGCTGTAGGCATAGTCATTACCAATTAAATGTGAGCAGAATGATGTGTGTACAACTGGGTCAGGGCTTTTAGGATTTGAGAACTGAACTACCTGCTTTATTCACACCACCGTTTTTACTTGAAAGAACAACTGACCAGCAAATATTAAAATTCAGACATGCGTATTTGGCATTCCATTTTTTGGAAACAAATGTAATTAAGCCTGTCCTAACTGGAATATTTGTTGCCAATGATAAAATTGGTCTTTCAAAGAAAAAAAGTACAAAAAAAACAACATTATATTCACCACCGTGAACTTAGAGATTTTTTCTGATGAGAATGGAGGTAAAATAAACTGTGATTTTTTTTTAAGTTGGTTAATGTCAACATTTGAATATCTGCACAACTCAGTGAACCAACATCTCCCAGGTAACCAATGCACAATGTTGCAAAACCATGCATAGTAAAAGAACCAGTCGTGTTTAATGTAACTATGAAAAGGTCATTGATATGGTTTCATATTCTACATTGTAACTGAACTTTAGGGAGTTATTACTAAGTTTTAGTGTAGCCACAAATATCTAAAAGGGCTATTAAAATACTCCTTTTTTTTCCAGCTACGTATCTGTGTGCTACTAAATTTTCTTTGTATAGTTCAACTAAAAGAACATACCACAGGTTGCATGCAAAAGCAGATGTGAGAATGGAGCTATTATTTTTTTCCAGCCAAACACTGAAGAGATTTTCATATAAATATAAAATAATGTCACTCTTCTCATTACTTTTGTAAACTTCAGAAAATATATTTTCCATAAGATTATTTTATGTTAACATGTAATGGGTTATTGTTATTTTTTAATCAATTTATAGATATTTTAAATTATCTCAATTTTAATTTCTAGTATGATAACTATCAATAGCTATAACCCATATAAATAAAAGCTCTTTGGTGTCCTCTATCATTTTTAAAAGTGTAAAAGGTTCTGAGACCAAAAGGTTTGAGAACCAGTGAGCTAAGCCTCCTAACCACCACAGTGGACAATGGTTACTGATATTTGAAGTGGGGACTTGGAGGTAGTAAGAGCTGCCCTCAGATTATTTTTTAACAGAAGAGGAAAGTGAATTTAGGGTTTTCAAAATTCTGAATAGTGTGGCTTTATACAACTCTCACATTAACAATTTGGATTACTGGCTCATCAGCATTTGCCTGGACAAGAAGCTTGTCTGAATCTGTTTTTTTTCACCTGTAAAATGGAAATAAGATCTGCTTCCTAATGAAGCTTTAATTTCTTTGCTCTGATGAAAGCAGAGGCAATCATGCCTTGAATATTCCTACCACGGTTTCCTTATTCATCTCCAGTCCCTCAAGGTATTTCTTGTCTGCTAACATTGGTAATTATCTCCTTTAGCCGAATTAAACATGTGGTTGCTATTTTTAATTGCTCCAAGGTATTGAAAGGAGTAATTGGTAAGTGCTGCCCAAGTATCTTGAAGATGAAAAGTACTATGTAATTATCACCGTGGGAAAATTACTTTCCATGCACTGGGCTAAAATCACTACTTGGGCTGTGGAATTACATTCTAAACCAGTGATGGCGAATCTATGACACGCGTGTCAGAGGTGACACGTGGACTCATTTTTTTGGTTGCTTTTTCTTTGTTAAATGGCATTTAAATATATAAAATAAATATCAAAAATATAAGTCTTTGTTTTACTATGGTGGCAAATATCAAAAAATTTCTATATGTGACACGGCACCAGAGTTAAGTTAGGGTTTTTCAAAATGCTGACACGCCGAGCTCAAAAGGTTCGCCATCACTGTTCTAAACTGAAGGGCTGCTGGCATGCACACGGTGACGTGGGTTTAGCATCTTTCTGTTTCTTCGCCTTTAAATCTTACAGAAGCATCAAGAAGAATGCCAAAGCAGTGAACTTGAGGTTCAGCAAAACTAGCAGCGGATATCTGTGGCCTTCAAAATACAAATCAGGGCTGCTAAGAGCAGCTGAGATTAGACAAAAGCCACAGAGGAGGAGGTGAGGGAGAGACAGGCCCACGCAGCGGCAGAGTTTAAAACACAGCAACAGACCTGTTTCCCCAGGCCCGTAAAAGCGATCAAACTATCACCCAAAGGGCCCCGCGTCCTTATAAAAATGGGAATCTGGACACTGACATGTACACAGGGAGAACGCCGTGTGAAGATGAAGGCAGAGGTTGAGTTGGGGCTTGGAGGTACTAAGAGCGGCCCTCGGATTACTTTTTAACAGAAGAGGACACTGACTTTTATTAAAGTTTTCAAAATTCTTAATACTTTGGGCTTATACAACTCTCATACTAATGACCGACCACACCCTTGCAAAACCAGACAGAACAGCCCCGTGGCTGGCATTAGGACCAGATGCTATGATCAATTACCCCCTACCCTACAGCCAACCATCACAGTAACCGCACCCCTAACTCCACCATGATTGATGGCTTTCAGTCATGCCCTGGAAGCCGTCAGGGGGCCAGGTCTTTGAGCATTAGCTCACCTGTGACTCGGTGCAGCACCATTTTCTTGGCTGCAAACCCCCGTTTATTGGGCTTGGACACGCGCAGGTGAACGAGCTCCCTTAGTTTGAGAGCAGTGAGGGCAGGCGGGCTCTTTCTGCGAGCCGCGAGAGGGCATCTGTGCCAGGCCTCTTGCCTCGCCGCTGGTGATTTGCTGGCGATCTTTGGCATTTCTTGGCTTATAGAAGCCCCACCTCGACCTCTGCCTTCACCTTCACACGGCGTTCTCCCTGCGTACATGTCAGTGTCCAGATTCCCCTTTTTATAAGGACGCGGGGCCCTTGGGATGAGGACCCGTCCTGATGGCCTCTGTTTTCCCTAACGTGTAGAAAGAAGTCATTTGCCTCATTAAAAAAAAAATCTCAATAGAGCCTTTAACTAAAAATTCAGCTTTCTCATTCAAGGAGTTGCAAACGAAGTTTAAATAGAAACTTTCCATGGCTTTAGGTTGACAGTTTTAAAATTCTCCAGTTTCCCGAGGGAACCTATCAAAATGTTTTGAAGGCATAAACTTTGTAATTAATGGGTCTACTGGTCTGCTCCCATGCCCGTCCTGCTGGGAGAACAGCTCTCTCTGCTCCGACCTACAGCTAGAGCAGGAAGTAATGTAGGTACCAACTAAATCCTGCATCAGCTGCTGAAAGAAGAGTGGAGATAACTCAGGGTGGAAATGTTATGTGTCATTATCTTACACAGTTTTACTCCTTCAAGAGTGAAAAACAAATCCAAAAGCTTTCCCCATCGCTTTAAAAATGTCCTGAGCCACCCCCTCCCAGAAACGCCTTCCTTCCTCCAGGAAAATGTAGAACGAGGGGTTTCCCTGGTGGCCTGGCTGGCTGGGCGCCTGGCTCCTCGGGCTGTCACAGGCCCGGAAAACAAAGGGAAATCCCAGCCAAGTCCTCCTGGGCCTGAGCATCACTAATGGCCTCTTCTTAGCTTAGCTAATTCCACCGGCAGTGGCCCTATTTCTCCTTTTTTTTTCTTAATTTTTAAAAAAAATATTTTTTAAAAAATGTTTTTTAATTGATTTCAGAGAGGAAGAGAGAAAGAGAGAGAGAGAAACATCAATGATGAGAGAGAATCATGGATCAGCTGCCTCCTGCACACCCCACACTGGGGATGGAGCCCACAGCCAGGGCATGTGCCCTGACCAGGAATTGAGCCGTGACCTCCGGGTTCATAGGCCCACGCTCAACCACTGAGCCACACCAGTCGGGCCCTGTGGCCTTATTTCTAAATAAGGTCGCATTCTGAGACACTAGGGGTTTGGATGTCAACATCTGAATTGGGGGGATACACATTTCAACCCCGAGGACCATAAGCCCAGGAAGCAGTCTGTCGCTGCAATAGCAGAAGAGAGCCTTCGGGCAGTGAAACCTTAGGGCAGGGCTGCCTTAGCCTCTGCCTGTGGTCGAATTGCCTTTTAAAGTAACTTGAAGTAATTCCTCTCTCTCCGTGGTATGTCATCAACTGAATGTACAGCTACATGTAGGGACATTTTCAACATTTAAGAAATGGACAGGATGCTGAGGGAACCAGGGTCCAGCCAGACTCTCAGCTCCCAACTTGACCACTGCAGGGGGCACCGTTCGCGGGGCACACCCTGCTGGTTTTCTTCAGTATCTGCGTGTGAGTTTGCCTTACTACCTTGGCCAGACAGCTCCTGCCGGTCCGGGACATGTTTATAAATCTTTTAATATACCAAACCACCTAGCTCGAAGCCGAGCTTGATAAATATTTGCTGATGGATGGGCAATCCAGAAACAGGGTCATCGACCCCGGGCCACAGATAAATGGATTCTTTAGTCTGGTGAGAGCATCTATTTCAGAGCTCTGCACACCGGCTTCTGCCCAGCTTCGGCAGCTGGGGCTTCATTACATGAGTCACTTAGAAAGGGGACCTTCTGTGGCGTGTCTGAGCAGCAGTATGGGCAACCCACTCGGCGTTCTGCCCCTGCCATGAGTCACAGGGAGAACTGACGCACTCTGCGAAACCCAGAACGGGGTTTGGATTAGTCATGCTCAGAACCAATTTCTCCCAGAAGCCCAAGCTATTTCTGTGTGATTTTTTTTTTTTTTTTTTTTTGAAGCATGAGACAGCAAAACCATACTTGAATACCTCTCCTCTAACATAAGAGCTTCAGTCGCTAAATTCTACCTTATTGGCCCTCTCAGGCCTGCCTACCTCCCATCTGGCCACCAACCCGCAGCAAGAACACTATGAAGGCGTCATCTATATCAGTGGTTCTCAACCTTCCTCATGCCGCGATCCTTTAATACAATTCCTCATGTTGTGGTGACCCACGATTCCATTGTTACAAATTGAACATAATTAAAGCATAGTGATTAATCACAAAAACAATATGTAATTATATATGTGTTTTCTGATAGTCTTAGGCGACCCCTGGTCTATATGTTGGGCTGGAATCAATGAAAATAAGTGGCAACAGTGGCAGGGGCAACAAGAACAAAAACAGAGACAATGAACTGAGAATGAGAGCAGTGGGGTTCTCAGTCCGCAGCCTGTTGGATGTCCTTGAGCCGATGACCTCTCTGTGCTCCCTGTGGCCCTCTGTAAGGTGCAGGAGAGGCCTAGGCCAGGGGGGTCTCTGCCCTGCCATCCCCAGGACACCTGTCCAGAGCCGCATGTCCTTCCGGGGATGAGAACCGGGGAGGGCAGCACAGGGGTGGCCTGCACAGAGCCACTCAGCCCTTCCTGGTGCCTTGGATTGGACGGCGGAGGTGGGGCTGTCACCTGAGAACACAGGACAGACTTGGCTGTATTTGTTGAGGCAGAGACTGAGTTTGGAATTGTTCTCCTGGCACCTTCCCCAAGCCCTCTGGCTCCTAAACGAATGATCTAGATTAATGGATTGATTCTTCAAAGGCCTGAGGGCGAGAGGGGCAGCCTTTCGTGTCCCCAGTTCCCTGGGAGGGAAGGGGGAGCCGGCGGGGGGGCCGGGTGGGCAGTGGAGGGCCCAGCACTGTCCCAGGAGGTGTGGGCCTGGCTTCAGTTCCACCCTTAAGTCGCAGAGTGACCTCAGCTCCCCATCTGTGTAATGAGGGGGTGAGCCTTGGGAGCCCCAACCCTGAGCTTGGAGGATCTGTTTGCCCTTCCTTCTTCATCAAGCCTGTTTCCTTCCTTCCTTAACTTCTCAGTCTTCACATTCCTTTCCTCACCCTTGCAGAGGGGAGACCTCGATTCTTTTGCTGGCTGGTCTCGGCTATTTCATGATCAGGGCCACCGTTTTCTCAATGGCGATGAAAGGATTTGACGAAGGGTCTCAAAGGCTTGCCCATCTGTGATGCCCTAGACCAGGGGTCCTCAAACTGCAGCCCACAGGCCCGCCAAAAACATTTATCCGGCCGGCGGGGTGT
Organism: Myotis brandtii; assembly: GCF_000412655.1. Classification (NCBI taxonomy): domain Eukaryota; kingdom Metazoa; phylum Chordata; class Mammalia; order Chiroptera; family Vespertilionidae; genus Myotis; species Myotis brandtii. The sequence goes on along the minus strand of NW_005367354.1, from coordinate 5,958,600 downwards.
TTTTGCCGCCGCTGCCTGTTGCTTAGCAGCCGACTAGTTTTTTTTTAAACTATAGTCCGGCCCTCCAACGGTTTGAGGGACAGTGAACTGGCCCCCTGTTTAAAAAGTTTGAGGACCCCTGCTCTAGACATCCTAGGAGTCCGTGTGAAAAGTCCCACGTGGTGCGCAGCCAGGTAGAGCTGGGTACTCTGGGCTGAGGCCACTCCATGCACCCATCACAGGGGCCCTCATCCCTCAGGTGCCCCAGCTGTCACTCACCTACTGGTCCACCACACTTCTCAGGAGGACTCCATGGAAATGGTTGAGAATGAGGCCAAACATGTTGTAATGGTTTTTTGTAGGCATCAACTTGGTTGAGTAACAGCCTCCACTCATTCAATCAAACACGATCTAGGTGTTGCAGTGAAGATATTTTGTAGATGTGATTCGAGTCTGTAATTAGTTGACTTGAAGTAAAATAGATGATGGTAGATAATCTGGGTGGGCCTGATTACATCGGTGGAAAGGCCTTGAAGGCAGAGCTGAGGCCTCCCTGAAGAAGAAGCCCTACCTGTGACAGGAGCTTCCCCCGGTGCCCCTGAGTTCCAGCCTGCTTTCCTGATGGCCTTCCCTACAGACTTCAGATGTGGTCCTCCAGCCCCCACAATCACATAAGGCAATGCCTTGCAATACATTTCTTTTTTTTTTCTTTATTGATTAAGGTATTACATATGTGTCCTTCTCCCCCCATTTCTCCCTGGAGTCTGTGTCCATTGGTTAGGCTTATATGCATGCATACAAGTCCTTTGGTTGATCTTTACCCCCACCCTCCCCTACCTTCCCTCTGAGGTTTGATGGTCTGATTGATGCTTCTCTGTCTCTGGATCTGTTTTTGTTCATCAGTTTATGTTGTTCATTACATTCCACAAATGAGTGAGATCATGTGATATTTATCTTCCTCTGACTGGCTTATTTCGCTTAGCATAATGCTCTCCACTTCCATCCATGCTGTTGCAAATGATAAGAATTCCTTCTTTTTTACAGCAGCGTAGTATTCCATTGTGTAGATGTACCACATTTTTCTAATCCACTCATCTGCTGATGGGCATGCAATACATTTCTTTTTTTAAAAATATATTTTATTGATTTTTTACAGAGAGGAAGGGAGAGGGATAGAGAGTTAGAAACATCGATGAGAGAGAAACATCGATCAGCTGCCTCCTGCACATCTCCTACTGGGGATGTGCCTGCAACCCAGGTACATGCCCTTGACCGGAATCGAACCTGGGACCTTTCAGTCCACAGGCCAACACTCTATCCACTGAGCCAAACCGGTTTCGGCGCAATACATTTCTTAATATCTACTTCCTACTCATTCTGTTTCTCTGACTGACCAGTACACTCTTCTTTGAGGCCTCTGGTTCAACCTGTAGTGGCCAGGTTATTTCTGAAAAATGTGAAACTCTGCTCCCTAGTTCTCTATTCCTGACCCTCATGACCTTGACAATGTGCGTCAAACGTTTCCAACCAGAATAAATTTGCCCCTACCCTCAGCCACATTCTGGCCAAGGCCAGTGAGACTCTTGAACTCTTGCCTTGGCTGGGTTTTTGCTACCTCACAAGTACTTGACCTTGGAGTTCTTTGTACATTTCGTTTATCCAATGTTACCTTTAATGGCAGAATCCTGTAAATACCTCTTCCTGAGAATGGAATATTCCACCACTCTCACCATTTCATTTAACAGCTGTTCCTGAACATCTAAAATAAAGACCAATGGCCAAGTGTAACTAAGCATGGGAGTCCCCAGAGAATACCAGGATCCTGTGTCTGTGAGCGAAAGCAATCCTGCAAATGAGGCCTCGAGGCCTAGAAAGGGATCCTGGAAACGTGAAACCAAAGAACTCAGAGCCCTTTGCCTTTTTATTTCCAAGAACTGAGCTTTTAATCATCTCTCTCTTCATCCTGCAAATATGAACTTGCCAAACATCTGGACCATAATTTAAAAAATTTTAAAAACGCAGATTCCGTCCCTGTTTGTCCCTGCTGGCTGAGCAGGGGATGGGCGGGACGTGCTGACCTTTTTCTTACAGCTCATAACACGGAGAATATTGTCCTCTCAGGTCCAAGAGAACCTGCGCCCAGAAGATCCCTTCTTTCGGGGGTTGAGGGGCTGGACTGGGGAGCGAGGGGGTCCCTTGCACTCACATGGGCATCAGTGAAAATGACACAGAAGACAAGCAACGTTTGTCTTGTCGGAGTCCTCAGCTTTCAGACAATCCCAGGCGATGGGGCTCAGGGCTTGCTGAACTACAGTGAGTGTGAGATTTCCCAGTAGAAAGGCTGCTGGCCCTGTCTGGTCTGCAGCCTCAAAGGAGGGCTGGACCAGCTGGTGTGGAACCCTTTCAGCCCCACCTTCGGCGTGCCCCTCTTCCTCCTGCACTGGGTGCATCCGTTTGCTTTGTGCTTCTGGCCTGTGCTGACCTGGAAGGGGGGGCGGGAGGGGTAGG
>NW_005367354.1:5921585-5955968 GCF_000412655.1 Myotis brandtii | reverse complement strand
CTCACCCAGCTCTAGATCCGGGGCAGCTGCTGAGGGCCTGTCTGGGCCTGGCAGGGCTGCCAGGAGTGAGGGCTGCCCGGCCTCCGAGCGCCACGGCCCCTTGCAGGCTGCACTGATTCATCTTTCTCCTCCCACAGCTTGCAGCCAGGCAAGGAGGGCTCAGCTCAGAGCAGGGAAGGGCATCACCCCTTGGACACCCTCAGGCTTCTGCCCTCGAGGGGGCAGCAAGCTCCTGGCCTCAGCTGTGCCCACTCTACCGGTCACCGTGGGTGTACCTGGGGAACTAACAGTTCAATAAGGTGTGGCTTAGCTGGCACTTGGGGTGTGATGGGGATGAGGCTGAAGAGCCGGGCGGGGGGGCCCACAAGGCATAATCACAATATAAATTTGTAACTCACCGGGCTGGTACTTGGGGAAAATGTTAATGTGCTTTTCCTTTTTGCCTTTCTGAGTATGTGATATTCTCTAGTCCTCCCGAGCGTTCACTTCCATGGGGGAGAGGAAGCTGGTTCTAGAAGGAACACAGAAAGAAAACCTTAATATTCACCCTTTGACATTCAAAATATGATTTTACAGCTTTGTGGATATGTATAGAATTGGAATACAATAACTGCACATATTCCAAGTGTGCAGTTTGATGTGTTGGCATATGTGTGCATGCGTGAAGCAGTCATCCTAATCAAGACAGAGAACGTATTCAGCACCCCAAAAGTTTCCTTGCTCCCCCACTCGGCTCCCAGGCAACCACTGATTTGTTTTCTGTCGCTATAGATTAACTTGTTATTTTCTAGAATTTTAGACACACACAGTATTTACACGTGTTTTTCCCGGTTTCTTTCACTCTCCATATTATTATTTTTTAATATTTTTATTGGTTTTAAAAGAGAGACAGGGAGAGAAAGAGACACATTGATGTGAGAGCAGAGCATTGATCGGCTGCCTCCTGCACACCCCCTTCCGGAGACCGAGCCAGAAACCGGGGCATGGCATGTCCCCTGACCGGGATTCGAACCAGCAACCTTTTGGTGCACAGGAGGGATGCCCAACCAAAGGAGCTACACAGGCCAGAGCTCTGTGTGTTATTTTGGGACGCATCCTTGATGTCGCATGACTCAGTAGGCCATTCCTTTTTGTTGCCGAGCAACATTTCATTGTATGAATATCCCACGATGTGTTTATTTACCCCTTGATGACCATTTGGCTGTTTCTGGCTTGGAGCTGTGACAAATCAAGCTGCTCTGGACATTTGTGCACACGTCTTTGGGTGTGTGTATGCTTGCATTTCTCTTAGGAACATCCCAAGAATGGAATGGCTGTGTCCTGTCATCACTGTGGTTTTGTCTTTTAAGAAACCGTGAAACTTTTACAAAATAGGTGTCATGTTTTATGCTCCCACCAGCAGGGCAGGAGAACTTCAGTTGTCCTGCATCCTCGCCAACACTTCCAATGGCCAGTTTTTATCATTTCAGCTGTCCTACTGGGTCTATAGGGGTGTTTCATCATGATTGCAATTCGCATTTTCCTAATGACTAATAACATTCAGAATAAGATTTGGAGCAAGATGTTACCCACGCTAGCCTGGCTATTGCTTGGGGAGAGGCTTTCCTAAATTCCTTTACACGGAAGCAAAATACTGAGGTGGTTAAAACAAGGGCTTGGCATGTGCGGGCACAGGGCAGCCACCTTAGCGTAAAAGTGATGGCAAGGTGGGATGGGCCGGGATGAGGCCAGCGTGTGCTCCCAAGGGGACAGCAGCCCAGACTGCAATTCGCCCTTCTGTTGTGGGGTGGATGGCCTGGGCCAGGGACTGGAGAGGACAGGGCTGGAGCCAGGATGAGGCCGAGCCACCAAGAAGTCCACGGGCTCCACCTCGCAGTGCGGTTTGCCTTGCAGTCGAGTCTGGCCTGCTCGCTTCTTGGCCCGAGGAGAGGAAAGATGACATAGGTCTCCGAGGTATTGAACCCCACCCTGAGGAATCTCTTCCTGGTTACAGACTCTGCCCTGACACTTGGGGTTTACTCAGCTGTGTAGAGACCCCCTCCTCATAGGGGGCCCGGAGAGGAAACCCCTGCATGGGGTGGACAGGGGAACCCTGTGCTTTGCCGAATCTAAAAAAAAGGGGGAGGGGGGGCAGCGGGTGTTGCAAATTCACGATGAACATATGGTAGTAGTTAGTAGCGTGCTGTCATTTGCCAAGTCATTCCAGACTCCTACAGCCCTCCCTCCTCTCCCCCCTGCTCCTACCTCCCTCTTCCCCATCTCCTACTTCCCCCTCGGTCCCCCCACACTCTAGGCTGACGTGAATCCCTACTTCCCCTTCTCAGCCTGCCCACCCCGCCCACCCCTTCGTCATGTGTGTTCAAAGCAGTGAGCAGAACCCCAGCCCCCACTGCCACGCACTTCGTCGACCCATGAGCACATTGCAAAGCTTCGTTTTTTGGTTTTGTTGGACTTTCTTTGGGGAGGTGGGAGGACCGAACATTTTTAATCGATGTTTTTTTCTTCTTTTCCTTTTTTCCTTCTTTCCAGAAAACCAGCATTTCCTGGCTCAGGACGCTGTGGAGAATCCAACATAAGTCCCAATAAAATCAAAGGAAAACGTAAAAAAAAAAAAAAAGAATTTGTCCCCTGGTCAAATTGTCTTTTAAAATGTAAGGTGTTTTTTTATTTTTTCAATGTAAATTATAACTAAAGTCTTATTTCTTTCCTGAATTATTTTGAGAGGTTTAAGCACATTTTTGTCATTTTTGAGAAAAGCACCGCGTGTGCCTTCACCATCTTGCCTCATGTGTGTTGGGCACCGCATTCCAAAAGACAAATATAAAACCAGGTATAATAAAGACAAATGTGTCTCCAGGGAGAATGTAAGCCAGTTTGCTTGCAGCCCATTACAAAAAATCGGGGCTCCCTGAGCTTGGGGTTCCCCAGCTGTGACACAAGCCCACTGCATGTCCAGCGTCCACCTGGACCCTCCGTATCACCCTCGTGGGACTTGAGGGGCAAGAAGAACGGGCACAGCAACAAAGCTCCTGCCACCTGCTGTGCTGGAAGAAAGTCCTTGTCTGTGGTCCAGGAGTCTCGAGTCTTCTGTCAGCGTCCATGACACGGTAGCAAGCCCGTTTCCAGATCGCACATGAGATCATGATTAACGCTGCCGCCGTTCTCGATACGTACAGAACCTTGCACCCATCAGTAGACAGTACCCCATCCTCTCAAGCAATGCAGGGACGTGTGCAAATTACTTAGCAGTTTCTGCAGCGTTTGCAACACTAGGACTCACTCAGCTGGACACAAGGCTGCTCCTGGGCTGCTCTCCGACTCCAGGGGCTTTCTGCATCCAAGATGGTTCTCAGTGCTTCTCGCAAAGGGGGAGGCTGAGGGGCAGAGAGCTGAGGTCATTGCTGGGGTCACCCAGCTACAAGAGGCAGAGCCTGCTCGGCTGAGGTCTCCTGTCTCGAGCTGGAGTGTTTCTTCCACTTATTTGGGTCATCGGAGCGAAGAAGATGCCTGTGAAGTGAGCCAGTTGCCCAGCCAGTGAAAACCCTAAGATGTTTCTGGTCCGCACTGGTCTTCGGGAAAGGCAAATGAAACAGAAAGGGCAAATTTCTTGTTCTTGATCCAGGGCAAATCATATGTCTTTAAAATATGATTTTAAATATGGGAGAGAGAGAGAGAAACATCAATAATGAGAGAGAATTATTGATTGGCTGACTCTTCCTACTGGGGATTGAGCCTGCAACCCGGGCATGTGCCTTGCCTGAGAATCAAACTGTGACCTGGTTCACAGGTCAAGATTCAAGCGCTGAGCCGGGGCAAATATTTGAGGCGTTTGGTAATACCTACCCAGTGACCCTCTAGAAAATGTCGCCTTGCCTGACCCTCCGTATCCATGGTTACGGTTTTCAGTCTAGTAAGTGGACACTATTCATGAACCAACTCATCCTTTCTTTCAACTGGTATCGAGTAATGAGGGAGATGAGTCTGTCCTCGAAGAGCTCCCAGTCTTGCCGGCAACGAAAATAATTTTATGGTTGGGTCACAACATGAGGAACTGTATTTAAAGGGCCAGAAGGTTGAGAACCACTGGTCTAGGACGTGGAAACTATTCATTAACCAACTCATCCTTTCCTTCAACTGGTATCGAGCAATGAGGGAGATGAGTTCTGTGCTCTAAAATCTCCCAGTCTTGCCGAGGATGGCGGTGGGTGGGAGGGTGGTGTGGGTGATCGACAGGTAACCCACGACCACAGTGTGATATGTCCCCAAACACCAGGGGAACACAACCCGTAACTAATTCTGCGGGAGGGGCCTCCCCGAGGAGGTGACATCCGAGGACCCAGCTGGGTCTGAATAATGTTGTCAGGTGGAAAGTGAGCAAGGTCTCAGCTTCCCGTGTGCAGGTGCCGAGGTGTAGAGTTCCCTGGTTGTTCCGGAGCCTGGGCTACCCTCGCCTCTGCCACGTGGGACCCAGATTTGACCCCAGTGCTGGTCTGGTCATATTTGGGAGGTAGCAGTGGGGGTGCTGGTTGTAAAGCTGGTCCCCTATGTCCCCAGGGTCCTAGGATAGATCTGCGGGGTCTGTCTCCTGGAACAGTTGTGAGGGTTTTTGTCAAAGCATCCAGGGACCAGGGTTTCAGAATTAACGGGAAGATGACCACTGTGTGCAGACAAGCCCATACAGAGATGGCGACTTCCAGATCTCCTCAGATCCTCAGACTTCTACAGCGCCCACCTCCCCCGCCCCCCCGCGGGGGGAGCGAGAATCGGAGGACTGCAGCCCAAGGCATCAGCATTGCCCAACGGCTGAGGCCGAACCTTCAGCCTGGAGCTTTCCCAGAACCATTCTACAGGCCTGGGGGTCAGGGGGGTCAGGGGCGTGGTGGGAGCTCTCTGGGGCTATCTTCCCAGCAAGGACTCAGAAAGGTTTAACGGAAAAGAAAGAAAGGAACCGACCAGGGTCTGGGGTGTGGGCAGAGTTAAGGGAGCCGAAGGAGGTCAAAGCACCCTAGAGCCAGCAGCGGAGGAGTCTGAAGGGATCAGGGGAGGGACCTGTGTCACCTGTGGGGACGGAAAGGGGCCACATGCTAGCTGACTAGCTCAGGGAAGGCCTGTGCGGTGGCCTTGCAAACTCATAGACCTAAAGCAACCACAAAGGGTGGCCTGAAATGACAACCTTTTCGTTAAAGAGCGGTTTATAGTGGGTAGTCCTGTCCTAGGCCAGGATCTCCCCTGACAAAGATTAACTTCGATCTTGACTGAGCCTATTGTCTTTTTGCATCTAAGATAACAAACCTGTGGAATGTCAGGGTAACTTGTAAATTCCCTTTTTCCGGACCCCTCAGGGCACAACCAATGGCAACAGGGCCTCAGACCACAAATCCCCTCCTCATGATTGTTATCATGTTATTGTTGACTGTTAACTACCCTGCACCCACCTATGTAAAAGGAGCACGTGTCTATCATTTTTCCTCTTATCCAATCCCCAAAGATCTCCCCCCTCCCTTTTGCTTTCTCTCACCTCCCTAATCTATCTCCAATGGATTTTGTGTAACCTCCTTATGTCTCCTCCTTTGATGGTAATTTATAAAAGTATGTGAAAAACCACCATTCTCCCAATATGTTGAGATTCTGCTTCCTGGCGACTGTTGACAGTTTGGCTCGAATAAACTCACAAAAATTATTTATAGGTTTGAATGTGTGTTTTTTACGTTAACACCTGCAAAGACGGGGTTTGTGTGTGTGTGTGTGTGTGTGTGTGTGTGTGTGTGAACACCTAGCTCTTACTCTCCTCCTGCCCTGCCCACTGGCCAAACCCAAGTGGGAGCCAGAGAGCATAGCACGGGGTCACACAATCCATGTCTGTCAGCCTTCCAGGGCAGATGAGGGCAGAGAAGGGGTGGGAAATGGGACCTAAAGGGAGAGAATGGGGAAGGTTGGGAGGAGAAGCCACGCTCAGCGAGAGAGCTCACAAATTGGTGGGGGAGACAGATACCACGGGCTCCCCAAGGTCCTCCCTAAAATAGGCCCGGAGGCTGTGCGGGGGTCCTTCCACCCTTTGAAAAAGGATGAAACGTGTCTCTCAAGGATCCTGCCCGACACCTGAGTGGGTCCAGGGTTTCAGCTGTGGTCAGCAGGCGCCCTCCAGGTCTGCAGCAGGTCTACAGCCACACACAGGTGTCCTCGTCCTCAGAGCCGTGGCCACCAGATGTCTCACCCCGAGCCAGGTCCTCTGGCCCTCACGTGGTCATAAAGAGACAGCTACGTGGTCACAAAAACAACCGGAGAGGGAGGGAGAACTCAGAGACCTCCAGGTCGTGCGTCACGTACACCGCCCTGCACATCAGCCGCAAACGTGTCCTCAAGTCACTCGGTTGCCCAGCGACCTACTGATTCTGTCATTCTTGCCTGTACTGAAGCACCTTCTCTGTTTGCCACAGGGTCCACCGTAGATCTATTTCTCCGCTCAGACTTGCAGAGAACACAGCTTTGTAAATGTTGCATAGGGTAGATCTAATCTTCCCAGCAAGCTGCCCTCCCCCGAGAAATGCAAGCCACCTGTTCAGGGAGTTTATCTGATGCATTCCTGTGCCTCATCCCTCCAGGCAATGCCACCGGGCAGCTGTCTCAGCTCTCCTCCCCTCCCCTGCTTCTTTGCAGAATGGCGTCTGATCCCCGAATGGGGTGGGTCTGTGGTTTGTGTCCCCTGGCAGAGGGGTGGGCCCGGGGATGGGCCAGGTGGCTCTGATCCTCCCTGGTGTCCAGGGTGTACCTTCGGCCTGGCCTGGCCTGGCCTGGCTCCGAGCACGGATTTCAGTGAGGTAGACGCGTGGGGAGCCCTGGAGGTCTGCATCCGGGATCGGGTCTGCGTTTGTGTGGCCGGGTGTTGCTAATGTGTTTATTTTGAAAAGCCCAGATGAGGTCTGTGCTGGGTGGTCTGGGACAGAGCTGAGCCCACACCCAGCCCAATGTCAAAACAGGAGTCGTCTGGCCTGAGGGTCCTCAGGAGCCCCACTGTCTCCTGGGGGCCGGGGTGTATGAGCTGTACCCCGGGCTTCCTAAATGGACCCGTTCAGCCCCACCCCCTCTGCAATCCACCTCAAAACCCCTGGCCTTGTGTCCCAGGGCATCCCAGAGCTGGTCAGTGGCTGTGGCCCAGGAGGAACCAGCCAAGGCCAGACTGGTTCTGCCAGGCTGCGGCCCTGGGGAGAGATCCCAGCTCTCCTGAAGAACGGGATGTGCCGAGGGCTGCGGGAGGGCCTGGCACCCTTGCCCCAGAAGTGCCCTGACCCAGCCTTACCTCCCAGTAATCACGTCATCGGTAGATAAAGCTTGTACTTAATGCATAAGCCAAGCTGGATCACATGCACAGAAAAGACAGTGAGAGGCGTTGATGGCTGAACAAATCATCAGCATGATCGTGGCCACTGTTGTTTTTTTACAAGAGGCTCTGGGGCCTTGAACGTCCAAATCTGGCCCCCACAAGCCCTCCCTGCTCAGAAGCCCGACCCACAGCAGCACGCTCGCTCCTCCCGTCCCGTGGCCTGTGTCAGAGGCAGCTGAACTCATGCCCCGTGACATTTCTGAGCACCGTCCTCTGCAGGCCCCGGGCCCAGGTTCAGAAGACAAGTGGGTAGGACCGGTTCCTGGCCTCCAGGGCTCACAGCCTCAGGGGGGAGGCAGACACGTACAATTAAGGGAAATCACAGTAATTACTGCTTTTGGAATGCTTGCTATGTGCCAACATTCTTACAGAGAGCATGTCCGTTCCTCCCGACCCCCTGACGGGTGGGAAGCTGAGGCTCAGAGCGGTCAGGGCCACCCAGCCAACAAGTGGTGGCGCCGGTCAAGTGCACGGCTCCCGGCCACCCTGCCCCTGCGCCCCCTACCGCCACAGTGCTTCGGGCATCAGGGGGTCTCCTCTCCTCCCAGACCCCAGACCTGTGCGGGAGGCTGTCCGCTCAGCTCAGGACAATGTGGGCCCTGCCCTGTGCCTCCTGAGTCACGCGAGGGGCTCCCTCAGGGCCTCCATGCAGCCTGCCCTTCGGGAAGCAGCAGGAAAAGGAGGTGCACGCTGGCAGACCTTGATGGAAAGTGGAAGGTGTGAGTGGGGGCCAGATATGGCAGGAAATGAAGGACCCCACCAAGAGGTTCCCCTGGAGAATTTCATGAAGGGCCCATGACAGCGTGTGGGCAGGATTAGCGGGGTTCAAATGGGGTCACTAGATTGAGCACATAAAAATAGAGATGACCAGATAAACTTAAATTTCACATAAGCAATAAATAATTTTTAGCTATAACATTTGGGACATCCACTAAAATTTATTTATTACTTATCTGACATGCAGATCTAGCCTAGCATCCGGTAATTTTTTTCTGGCAACACGAAGTTAAGGACAGCAAGCAGTAGAGAGAGGGTGGGGGGTGGCGATGGCCCCCCCTCCCAAGGACCTGGTGGAGCGGAGCTTCCATAGGCAGAGAAATGCAGCCAGCCAGCGCCACAGTTCAGCAAGACAGGGAAGCAAAGTGAGGGGGGAGTAAATACCCCATCTCATTCTCCCCCGGCCTCGGATCTCCTGTTGTACCTCCCTTTAGCAAGGGAGTCCCTCAATGCCACCCTCTGGGGGTCCTGGGCAGAGGGACAGAAAGACCCCACACAGCTCACATACAGATTTCTACCCACTCCTCACTGCATCCTCCATGTTTGCAATTGATTTTACTACTACCTCCCTCTAGGACCTGCAATGGCTCCCACTGCCTCTAGCATTCAAGGAGTCTCCCTTCTCACCCTCTCAGACACAGCCATGCTCTGAGCAGGCAGGACTCTTGGGAGAACAATGACTTCATTGAGGCTCAACCCAGCCTTGGGGCCTTTGCTGGTGCTGGGCCCCTGGGCAGTCATGGAATTTAGAGCTGGAAAAAGCCCCTCCGGGGATCTATGGGCCAAACAGGAAACTGCAGGCTTGGCAAGGGGAAAGGACACCTTAAAGCTCCCGTTCCTCCAGCCATTCTACCCTCCCTGGCCTCTGAGGGCCCCAGCAGGGCTGCCCAGCCCACGCTCAGATGCGGCTGTGGCTCACCCCTTTCAACACGGCCGCGCTGTCCCTACGTGCCGACCGAATCCACGTCCTTTTCCCTGCCCAGAGCACACGGCTCTTTTTCTAAGCTTTCCCCTCAGCACAGTCCTGGGAATGTCCACCCAATGATTTTCTTTTCAAATTACATCCTTTGATTACAGTTCAACAATTTACTCATAGTAATTGAATAACGAAAGGTCTGCCTAATTTGGTACTTGCAGTATAATGAGAAAAACACACACACACAGAAACACACGCTTTGGAATCAGACAACCTGGGTTTGTTTACATTTCTTTCCCCCAAAAAAATGTTTGTTGAGTTTACTCTGGTGAAAGAAATCCCACCGCAGGGAGTGGCCCAGAGGGGTGGGGACCCCAGGTCCTGTCCCGGCAGGGGGGGGGGCGGCTTTCTGATGGGCGTGACCCCCTCCGCTTTCCGCACCACTTCCCCCGGGGCCTGGTAGCATCAGAGCAGGAGGGATTTTCCGTACACAGTTTAATTTTTCACTTAAAGTCAAGGTGATCAGACATCTTTTTCATATATTTTTTTTCTTACAAGGGCTTGCCGATTCAAATGACGGATGGTGCTTTTTCCATGGAAGACAGCAACCTCTCTAGCCTTTGCTGTTCTTTGCTTGGGTCCCTGGATGCCTTTCCGGGTGTCCGTGAGCCCTTTAAACAGCGCAGGGAATGCTGCAGCTGCCTCGGCCTCCTCCCTGTGCTCATCCCCCCTCACACACACACACACACACACACACACACACACACACGCACACACGCCGCAGCACCAGCGCGGGGAGGGCTTCCCTGTGCAATATACTATACAGAGCCCTGCTGGTATGGCTCAGTTGGTTGGAGAATCGTCCTGCACACAGAAAGGTTGTGGGTTCAATTCCCGGTCGGGGCACATACCCAGATTGCAGGTCCCATCCCTGTTGGAGTGCTTATGGGAGGGGAACTGATCGATGTTTCTCTCACATCCATGTTTCTCTGTCTCTCTCTCTATCGCCCTCGCTCTCCCTTCCACGGTCTCTAAAATCAATAAGCAAGCTCTCGGGTGAGGGTTTTAAAAAATACAAAATAAAATGCGCGTACACACACACACATCAGCTATTGATTTATGCTTGTTGATGGTGCAGCTTTTATAATATATTTGTTTTTTAGAAACAGTTCTTTTAGTTCAAAACAATGCTATGCAATTATCTGTTAGCATGTGTGTGTTTATGGACTATCCCTGAAAGAAAAGACTTGAAAAAGAAAATCACAGAATGTCTGGTGCAATAAATCCCGTATTTCCTCGGGAACAAACAAGGCAGTGTAGTCCTCTGCCATCTGCTCTCCATGCTTCCAGAAACTTTCTTTTCCCTCCGGGAGTGGGGAGAAAAATCTCTTCATTGCCATCTCAGAGGCGCCCCCTGCAGGACATCAGCACAATCTCTTCCACGAGCTTGGGCTGTTAGTAGAGACAGGTCAGGCCTGCTTTGCAAAATTCTCTCAGGGAGGACATCGCTCAGGGGAGCAGCAAACGCTGGGAGAATACATAGCACTGTCTCAGCGACTCGTCCCTCGCCTTTTCTAGAAAAGCTGGCTCATGCTGCACCAACCTCCCTGCCAATGAGGCGAGATCTGGAGGCACAGACTGAGGGGAGAGTTGGGGTTGGCCAGTAGATGGAGGGACTCAGGAGGAGCCTCTTGTCAGTTCAGCAAGGAAAGGAGCGGCAGGAGGAAGTCACAGTCGGTGACCCTCCCAGTCCTGGGCTTCAGAGCTCCCGGGTCACCCCACATACACATACGTCTGGCCCCGATGCCAGGAGCTGAGATGGAACAAGACCAGTGGGGGCCAGACGCAGTGTGCTGGGCCCTGTAGGAGGGATTGACAAGGATCACAGACTCTGGGGATCCCACAGCCTGGTGGGGAGGCAGCCTCACGCACTGACTCACAGGCCGTGATGGGCAGAACGCCTGACGTGTGGGTAAGGAAGTCTGAGAAGCTGATTCCTGTTGGGGGGCCGGTGGAGCCTATGGGACCTTAGGAAGCTTCTTGGGTGAGGTTGGGTTTCGGCTGTCTTTGGTTAGGAAGCTGGCAGGAGGTAGACAGGGACATGCATTCTGCACAGAGGTGCCGGCTTCTGGACAGGAGATGTCGTGAAGGCTGGGACGTCACAGGGGTGTGGGGAAGGTGGAGGGCAGTGGGAAATAAGCTGAGAAAAACAGCCGGCGGCCAGATCACAAAGCGCACAGAATGCCTGTCAGTGTGGTATATGTTTAACTCTCGATTGAGTTTTTATCAGATTTACATGCTCATGGTTTAACGACCCTTGTCCCAGTCCCAGCTCTCACCTCTTCCTCCCCAAGCTCTCCGCTGGTTCCCTCCGGATTTACCTCCACAGCTCTGGATGTTACCTGGCCGTTACTACTATTTGATTTTCCAATTTTGAACATCATTCATTGAATTTCCACTACGGAACACGCGGCTCTCACTCCTTCCCACTGTGCATCAACACATTGTGTCCCTGTCCCTTTCAAAACAGTTATATTATCATTTCCCTTAGAGCATTATTTTGCATTTACATTATTACTATTTCAGTGATATTCGCAGCTGAACCACAGTGTGCACTATGGTGACTTCTTCCTTATTGCTTATTTTTACACTTTTCCAGAAATGAATCTTTGTTTGTCTGGTTGACTGGTTTGCTTTGTTCAGGTTTTGAGGTACTTATCACTAACTAAACCTCAAAGTTGTTGTCAAGTATGCAAATCTCCTTTCAAGTTGCTCAGAAACCTATGCTTCTGACCAATTTGACCTTCCCTGGAGTCCCTCCTGAAACCCTGCTCCCACCTGGAACATTGCCCTGGAGGCCTGAGCCCCACGTCCTGGGACCTCCCTTCTCCTCTCTCCTGGCTTAGCGCTCCCTTGCCTTCCTCTTCCTTGTATATATATATATATTTTTTTTTTTTCCAGAGAAGGGAGAGGGAGAAAGATAGAAATACCAATGATCAGAGAATCATTGATCAGCTGCCTCCTGCACGCCCCCTACTGGGGATCAAGCCTGCAACCCAGGCATGTGCCCTTGACCGGAATTGAACCTGGGACCCTTCAGTCCGCAGGCCAACGCTCTATCCCCTAAGCCAAACCGGCTAGGGCTGCCTCCATGTGTTTTGGAGCACCTCCCTTAGTAGCATCCTGAGAAAAGGTGCATTGGAGGCAAATTTTTTGACACTTGAATATCTGGAAAAATCTTTCCTTTTTTTTCAATTACAGTTGACATTCAATATGCCATTAGTTTCAGATGTACAGCATAGTGGTTAGGAAATGTCTTTGTTTTACCCTTGCAATAGATGTTTAACTAAGTTTTTTAATGTGGTGGAGAAAACTGCTATTTATATTGGTAATCCATGAAGCTAGCTTGACAAGAAATCTGCCGGTTGGTAAGGGCGCCCTCATGTGGCACTGAAGGGCAATGCCAATATGGTCTCGCAGCTGTAATGGCCCCTGTGAGGCCAGAAACACACCAGGCCCCGGTGGCCCCCTGGGTCAGGGCAGCAGCAGGCTCTGGAGGTGAGAGGCTTCTAGCCAGACCGAAGGCTTTGTCTCACTCCACTCCACACGTTTATACTAAAAACGTATTGAGGATCCCAGTAAGTTTATGTGGGTGATAGCCACTGGTTTATACTATGTTAGAAACGAAGGCTGAAGATTTTTAAAATATGTGTTAATCCATTTTAAAAGGCAACAATAAACCCATATCAACACAATGTTTTAAAGAAAAATAACTAGATTTTTTAAAAACAAAAAGAGCAAAAAGGGTGGCATCGTTTTACACTTTCACAAATCTCTGCTACACCTGGCTCAGTGGGAGAGAGCTAGATTCTTCTATTAGCTTCAGCACTCATTCCCTGCGTCACATGTCCTGTAGCCTCTGAGAGAATGGTGAAAAGGCATTTAACATCTGGGTATTGTTATGAAAGCAGTTTGACCTCCACACCCCCTGAAAGGGTCTTGGGACACCCCCACCCCTGGGGCCCCCAGACCACTTTGTAAACTGCTGAATGAAGACTATGGTCACAGGCCTGGCTGGTGTGGCTCAGAGGTTGAAGGTTGACCTATGAACCAGGAGGTCATGGTTCGATTCCCAGTCAGGGCACATGCCTGGGTTGCGGCCTCGATCCCCAGTGTGGGGCGTGCAGGAGGCAGCCGATCAATGATTCTCTCTCATCATTGATGTTTCTCTCTCTCCCCCACCTCCTCTCCCTTCCTCTCTGAAATCAATAAAAATATATATATTTTTAAATGAATATGATCACAGGAACCACAGCCTGGGTAAAATCTAGAACCTACAGTCTGTGAGGTCCAGGTTCCCTTTTCTTTGCTGTCCAAAGAGCCACCTTGCACTGAGATGGGCAGGGCTCCTGCTCCCGCGATGATCTAGAGGCAGGAGCAGGGAGGAAACGTCCCCAAATGGCCACTCTCCGTCTGGTGAGGTTCTCACCAGCAGTCCCGTCCCAGGCGGGAGGGTGAGCCCTCGAGGGAGGCATCACTGCCATCTCTGTCTGAGCCCTTTTCACAGCGTTTCTCACCCACCTTCCTGCTGGGGCCCGTCTTGGAGCCTGGAGATTTCCAGACAATATACACAGAGCACCGGTGCCTGGCATTGTCAGAGGGCCCTGCCTGCTGTTCCGGCTACTCCTGAACGCCACCTTTCCCTCTAAAACAAGAAAGCTGAGAAAGGTTTCTTGATGGTCCCTCAGCCAACCCTTGCCACCCACAAGCACTGTTCGAAGGGCCCTGCCTAAAGGCTCTGCCTTCTGCCCCCCACCTCCAGGGTCCCTGGCCTGCTCCTCGCACCCTAAACTCCACCAGGACTTCATGAATCACTCTTTTCACGTGGTAGGCAGTGGCCAGCAATGCTTTGCCCCTCAGAGAAATCTCTAGTGATGGGGATTTCAGACAAGTGGGAGAGCCACCAAAGGGGCCATTTTAGGGCAGGAGATTTTGGGGTGCAGTCATAGTCACCCTCTCCCGCTGGGTCTGGCCCATGGCAGTGTCAATTGAGACTTCGTCATCAGTCCCTGGTGTCTAACTCTGCTTGATGCTACTGGCCACATTGCGGGTGCTCAATGTTTATTGAATCGGGTTGAATTTGACTCTCTAGACTACAGTTTTTCCATCTTTAAAACAAAGGGTTGGACTAGAATTCTCAGGGCCCTACTAGCTCTCAGGTCTCCTAAGTGCATTTATATCCCTGGGTTGGAAGATGGCTTGTAAATGAGAATAAAATCGTGTCTGTAACTATGTTTGTCTCCCTGCGTTGAAAGAGTTCTTGAGCACAGTGACCCAGAGCCCTGCATGGTCTCCTGATTCGGCGCGAGGGACATCCCAGGAGCCGAACCCTGCCCATCTGCAGGCAGTTTTGTAGGTTTTTGGAATGAGCAAAGAAAAGGGACCCTAAAGAAATTAGGTTTCAGATTTAGAACCAGGGCCATGGCTCACGTGACCACATTCTTAATTCAGCAGTTTTCGAGGTGGTCTGAGGCCTGTTGGGGGAGTCCCCAAGACCCTCTCGGGGAGCCTCAAGGTTAAAACAAAGGCCCCTTGTTGGTTCCTCTAGTTCCTGACGGTGGAAAAGTACCCCCAAACTTCTTTCCTTGACTCCTGGCCCTCTCCGCTGGAGAAGCCAGCCTGTGATCCTCTCGAGGTCACCGGATCCTCCCCCAGGCACTTCCCAGGGCTTTGCTGGCATTTCCATAGACACCTCTGCACGGCGGAGAGAATGGTGTCCCCTACCTGGGACACAGCCTGAAGCAGCCGGCCACAGCTCAAACGGCGCGCAGGTCTCCTGCTTCTGTTTCAAATGCGTGGGGACTTCGAAACAGAGGTTCCAGAGGCTAGCCGGTGTTTAACATTTAAATGTATATATTGAGTTATGTACCCAGGCAAACTCGAGAAAGCAAGTCGTGGCTACCGCGGAACTCCTGGATTGCCTTGCCTGTCACCAAATGCCTCTGGGAGCTGGGGTGCCACTCCCCTTTCTTTTGAGAAACAACCATCTCCAGAAAAAGAAAAAGACACAGCGGAAGGGCCTCCCTGACTCTGTCCTGCCCTGGCCCCGGGGGCCTCGCCCCTCCGACCTTGGCCCCCATTCTTGATCTCTCCCCAGGAAGGCAGGCTCTTGTGCCCTGGGGTCCTCTGGGGCACCGGGCTCCGCACCCACCGCTGACTCTACAAGTCCCTTCCGCCCTGAGCGCCTCCGGGGGAAGAGGATGTCTTGGGAAAGCTGGGAAGTGGGTGATGGGGACGGGGTGGGGGCGAGGACCCTGGGGAGGCGGGAGGCGGGAGGCGGTCCTCCCTGGCAGGGACCCAGGGAGGGACATGTGGGATGACCAGAGGCGGTGGACACCTGGAACGCAGGACTCGCTATGCATTTCCAAAGGTGAGAATCGCCATTGGCGACCCCGCACTTCCTTCACCCCCACGCCCACCCCACGGCCTCTCCACATCATCTTGGGCCCAAAAGCGGCCATGAGCCTGCGCTCTGCCAGCAGCCGCTGTGTGCCCTGGACCAGGGGCTGCCCTCTGGGCCTGGCGGGCCTTGTTTGAAGGAAGCAGAGATGCAACTGTCCACCCAGAGGGTTTGACAGAAGGTGGAGGGCGCGTGGGGTGCAGTGGGGTTTCTGGAGCAAAGGCCAGAATCCCGCTGACCCTGCCTCCCAGAGCCCCCTCGAGCACCTGTAGTGTGCGGCCTCCTAGGCCCTCGGAGCACTGTGGGTGGGGCCTCGGGGGCACCATTGATTATCCGAGTTCCAGCCCCTCAGGAGCGCACAGGCAGCTCCTGCAACCGTCCGGGACTGCCGGGACCTTAGAGCACCCTGCTTCCTGCTCACCTCTGCCCTAACCCAGCGGCTCTGCTGGAGGAGGAGGGAGGGATGGCCTCTAGGCCCTCCTTGCAAGCGCGTCCCACGGCTTGTAAGTCTGAGAAGAAGCAAACTTTCCTTTTGTTCGAGGACCAGGTGCGCCAGGGAGCATGCGTCCTCGGTAGTGTTGCTTGAAACCTATTTCCAGATGGTGGAGTGAGCGGCCTCCTGCCTCCTGCCTCCATTTCGCTTTGATAAGCGCCCATTGAAACAAGCTGGAGTGATGGGCACCACGGCCAGAGCCTGGGGTGCTGGGCAGCTCGGGCACCCCTCCCCACGGGCAGTCCTCACACTGGGCTCTGCACCCCCCACTCCTGCCCTCCTCACTCCTGCTCTTTGTTTCCTGGTGCTCTCCCCACCCCAATCCTCACCCCATGTCTCCTGGAGGTGCCCACATTGCCCACAAATTCTCCATCGGCCAGTAATCCAAGGGGCTCCTAGCCTGCTTCCCCCCCTGCCTCCCCCCTGCCTCCCACCTCTCCACCCTCATTTCTCTCAGGGGACCCAACACTGGGTGGTGTTGCCCTCACCTCATGCCTGTCAGCATTTTGGGGAACCTGAGCATTGCTCAGTGTTAGCTGTCTCTCCAGTGTGCGCCCCTTGGGTCTTCCCACAGCCCTCCCCGGCACTCCGGGCGGCACTAACACATGGGTCACGCGGGGGCATGGCCAGCCTCTACTTCTGGCCTTCCTGTGTGTCCCTAACTGTTCCCATGAGGTGGCCTTGCCTCCTCGGTCAGAATGCGCCCTAGCAGTGCCCCTGAGTGCCTGGCGGGTGCTGGGCACATCGGGCACTTAGAGTGCTTGCCAGGTGCAACCTACGGAGGCGGGGGCAAGGTTGGAGGAGGCAGGGCCTGGACTGCAGCTGTGGGCAGTGGTCGCCCTGGAGTTACTGTGAGTGACAATAAATACCACTTGCAGAAGGAAAAGAAACAGTAATATGTTTTTTTTTGTTGTTGTTTTTGAAAAAACATATTTTATTGATTTTTTACAGAGAGGAGGGGAGAAGGATAGAGAGTTAGAAACATCGATCAGCTGCCTCCTGCACACCCCCTACTGGGGATGTGCCCGCAACTAAGGTACATGCCCTTGACCGGAATCGAACCTGGGACCCTTCAGTCCACAGGCCGACGCTCTATCCACTGAACCAAACCGATTAGGGCTGTTTTTTAAAAAGTTAAATAACTAAAGAAAAGAGGATCCCTGACGGGTCACCAGCTAGAGCACCGCCTCCCCCACCCGGAGCTGTTGAAATCCATATAGGCCGCAGAAAGGGCCTCTGAGTGGCCAGGACTGATGTCACAACCCCACGCACTAACGCACACGCACCTTCCCCTGAGCTGAACCCTCAGTTCTCTGTACTCAGGAATCCCTGCCTTCATGAGCATTCCTAACAAAGGCAGGCATGTGGCCTGCAAATCCACAGCACATCCGAGTGTCCTTAAACTGCTTTGGGCCCCGCAGCCTCCAGCCTCGGGAGGGAGGAGCCTGAAGATCTATAAAGGGCTGCGGTGAGGACCGGAGAGCCCAGCAGCCTGGAGGCACGGGCTTGGGACCCGAGCCTCACCTTCAGGGCAGTGCCCTCAGCCCATGTCACTGCAGCTTGGGACGGACATGGATGTTCAGCACCATTAACCCTGAGTCGCGGAAGAAGTTAAATGATGCTCAAGGGTGTGTAAGTAGTTAAGGAAGCACCTTATTCATTTTACTAGTGAGTATGTTTCCCTCCAAAGCGGTTCCAATTCACTCAAGGAAGCTGCGAAGGATCCACCCTTGCTGACTAGGTCACAGGCAGCTTCTTCCGTGTCCGCTTTCCCACGCACTTTGCCCACATGCTCTCGCCTGGGCGGCGGGCAATGTGTCAGCACTTTAGCGATGAGGGCAAGTGACTCACGGAGGGTCCCATGGCCCGAGTGAAAGGGCAAGTCTCAGTGTCAAGTGGCCTTGACGCGTCCCCCCTCCCCCCAGCTCCACTTCCCCACGGCTGCCTCTCCGCAGGGTGACTCAGCCCCGGCCCCCGAGGACTCCTGATGGGTATCACTGTCCTGATGCTGCAAAATGTCCTCTTCCTCGGCTGTCACTTTCCTCCTGGTCTGTCACACACATACACACACACACACACACACACACACACACACACACACACACACGCATATGCACACGCACATGCACACATACTCATGCACACACACATGCACACACATACTGGTGTGACTTTGACCTTCACTGTGTCCTCATTAGCACTCCTCAGCCCTAGGCATCCCACCACTGATAGCATATGGGTTCGAGCCCTGCATCTCTCCAGACTGGCTCTTCAGGAAGGGCATGGGCTGGGCACTGATGCCATCAGCACCCCTAACCCAGAGTTAGCCAGTTCCAGAGAGGCTGTGTGGCCTAGTGGGCTCTAGGGTCAGATTCTAGCTGTGCCACCTACTAACTGTGAAGCCTTGAGAAAGTCACTTAACCTCTCTGTGCCTTGGTTTTGCCATCTGTAAGATGCAGACAGTGGTCCTGGGTAAACTCACAGGCTGCTGTGACCGTCGCATCTGTTAATTTGTGCCTGGCACTTAGTACACTTGACCAATCCCAGCTGCTATTGCTAATGCAAGGCCATTCACATAGAGCATCTCCATAACTGTCAAATCCTTTCCTTAGAATAAGACTGTTGCAAAGCATCTCGAATTGTCATACCAACCCAAAAATGGTAGGTAGGTAGTTTTCCCATTTAAAAAAATATATTTTTATTGATTTCAGAGAGGAAGGGAGAGGGAGAGAGAGAGAGAGAAACATCAATGATGAGAGAGAATCATTGATCGGCTGCCTCCGGCCCCCCCCACACTGGGGATCGAGCCCGCAACCCGGGTATGTGCCCTTGACTGGGAATCGAACCGAGACCTCCTGGTTCACAGGTTGATGCTCAACCACTGAGCCACGCCAGCCGGGCAGTTTTCCCATTTGGTAACTCAGGCTCCTGAAGCACAGAGAAGGGATGGGCCCGCGGGCAGCGTGCCAGGCAGAGGCAGAACTGGGATTGGTGCCTGGGTGCTGTGGTCTGCGTGTCTGTGTGCCCCCGCAGGGGGCATGAGAAAGGGGACTGGGAAAGGACTAGGTCCCAGGGCTCTGCCGTCACAGTGGGGACAGTGCCTGTGAGGGAGACCCCAGAGGCTAGCCTGTCTCTCCGTCCGCCTGGGACATCACAGCGGAAGTCACCGTCTGTGACACAGAGGCTGGCACCTGCTGGCACCACACCTGCTGGCACCACGAACGTGGACTCCCAGCGCCCGGAACTGTGAGAAATACATGTTTGTTGCTCAGGAGCCTCGCAGGGTCTGGCGTTTTGTTATTTCATCCTGAACAGACCAAGACACCCGGTCTACCTGACGTCTGAGTCACAATCTTTCCCCGCCGCCTGCCATCACAACTGCCTCTCTCAGGAGAGAGCCTCCTGGGGACGGTGACTGCCATCACAACTGCCTCTCTCAGGAGAGAGCCTCCTGGGGACGGTGAGCAGAAAGCAGGCTGGCCGCCTCTGAAAACGGGAGCTCCCCTGCCCAAGTCCTGCTCTGAGAGGTGGAGTCGCTCAGATGTTACAGCGTCAGCCCCAAAGGAAGAGAGTGTGAGAGGCAGGAGCGCACACTCGTTTTTCAGTAACTGAGACGCCTGAGAGGCAAAGACTGGCCATCACCATCATTCAGGGCTGTTCTGGGGCTGCGTTGCTACGCAACCGATCATCGAACATCTCACTGGCTTAAAACGAGAGTGATCCCTTTATCATTAGCTCCCACGGTTCTGGGGGCTGGCTCGGCTCAGCCAGGGGGGTCTCACTCAGGGTCCTTCATGTGGTTGTGGCTGGTGCCACAGTCATCTGCCAAGTCTCCTCACTCTCGGGCTGATGCTGGTGGTCAGAGAGGACCCAGTAGGCGCCATGGGCCAGAGCACCTACAAGAGGCCTCCCCGTGTGGCCTGGACTTCCTCACAGCATGGCGGCGGGATTCCAAGAGCAAGAGTCCCCCACAACAGGGCGGAGGTGCCTGGCACCTTTCTGACCCAGATGTGGAAGTCACAGAGCGCCGCTTTGGCAGTGACTTCTACCCGTCAAGGCAGTCACTAAGTCCCAGCCCGGTTCAAGGAGGGGGGCATAGGCCACTCCTCAATGGGAGAGCGTCAAGTGGAGTTTGAAAAATACAACCCGCCACATGGCAGGCTTTCCTGGAAGAACTTTCCATTTGAAGGGAAAAGCAATGAATGGTACATGGAGGCTCTAAACAGTGGCCTCTCCCTACAGGCACGTCTGACAATGGCTCCTTCGGGGAACCGGCCACAGGAGACATGGTTGGAAGCAAGATTGCTCTGCTAATGCTTCACTGAAATAAACAGGGTTAGGCTGCAGTGACTGCATCCTCCGACTGTCCTCACAGCATGTCATCCGCAGCCATGCTGTGACCAGGCTGAGCTGCCAGGGCCTGCGAGTAGCGATGCCCAGTCACCTCTGGAACAAGTCCACCTGCTGGAAATCTCGCATGTCCTTGATCCTGACCAACCACTGCCAAGTCTTAAATCCTCCCCTTATCAGCTTTTTTCACGCAGACGAGGCTGGAGGGGATTTCGCTTTTGAAGTTCCCGAGTCAGCCAGGGCCCAGGAAATGTACTCCCTCTTCCCCAGCCCCTCTCCCTGCGGCCCCAGGTCCCCACCCTGAGGGCTCTGGGAAGCCAAGCAACCCAGGACCCAGGGCCCAGGGGGAGGGCAGGAGGCAGGGCCGCCCCAATCTGCAGGGCCCAACCCCAGATGAGCCTGGGAGATGGTTCTCAGCCCAGCAGGCTCCGAGGAGGGCACCCAGGCAGCTGGCCAGGGAGCAGGGGCAGCCTGACTCTGGGCAAGGTGATTGTGACTCAGACACCCTCAGGGCTCAGGACTCTGGGGATGGGGTGGGGGTGGGAACTACCAACCAAGAACTGTCTCTAACATGCCAGCTGTTTTTGCCCACATCTTCTCAGGTAGTTCTCACAGCCATAATCCTGGTTTCAGAGGTGAGGAAATCAGGCTTAGAAATAATAAGTGGCTTTGCCTCCGGCCTCCGTCAGAAAGACCTGGAGCTGGGATTTGAACCCAAGACTATCAACCACTTTCCGTTGCACCAGGAAGAAGAGAGGAAGGAAAGAGGGAGTGGGCCCCACAGGGCAAGACCTTGTTTGTTGGGAACCCAACTCAAGAGCTTTGTGCGAGAGCGCCCTGCCCTCACCGGGGTGCCTGAGAGCTGGGAGCCCGGACAGGAAAGGCCGGTTTCCTGCGGCCTCAGCCTCGGGCTCTGGAGCAGCCAGGCCAGACCAAGAATTTCCGGCAGGGCAGGCCCCTTTGTGGCTGCCACGGCCCCCAGAGCTGCCAGTCACAGAACAGCTCCCTTCGGAGCCTCTGACAGGAGCACCTACCCCCTGACCCCTGTGCCCACACGGGGAGTCACTGATGTGTCAGAACAGCTAACAACCTTCTCCGGAGGATATGGAGGAGAGAGGATGGGATTGTGGGGTCGGGGCTCCGGCCCATCCTTCGCAGGCCTCATTCCATCTCCGTAACCATCACCCCTTAGGGTGAGGC
This sequence comes from Myotis brandtii, assembly GCF_000412655.1. Lineage (NCBI taxonomy): Eukaryota > Metazoa > Chordata > Mammalia > Chiroptera > Vespertilionidae > Myotis > Myotis brandtii. The sequence goes on along the minus strand of NW_005367354.1, from coordinate 5,934,391 downwards.
TGGGCCAGGTGTCCCGTGAGGAGCCGGAGCAGCACAGCCCGTGTCCACTCATGGGAATGCGGGAATACCGCGCGCCCTCATCACCTCCCCCCAAAAGACAGAGTCTGGGGAGCCTTCCGAGAGGGATGAATGACACAGGAGAAGTGGCTGCTGGGGGGGCCGTGAGCCCTAATTTGCCCAGAAGTGCCCATCAGGGCCGCCTGGTGTTTGGCCTCACACCCACCTCCCCCCACGCAGGGCCCAGCAAGGGCTCCAGGCCACGTTCCCACGCTGCTCCTGCTGGCACGGGGCCAGGCCCCAGTCAGCGCTTTCACTGTCTGCCAGCTCAGAGCCCAGCACCTCGGGGTTCGGCCTGAGGGGAATCAGTCAGTTTCAATTACCTGCCGAGGGCGCAAATCAATGGCTCTTTCTTTCCTGAAAAGCTCCAGGCTCAGGGCAACAGACCTGCAGTCTCTTCCCATGTGGGGAGCCTCCGTGAGCTCCTGGTGAAAACGGAGAGGTGTCCGCCCGCCACACACCCCACTGGGAACTGAAGCTCAAGTCCTTGACTGCGACCGACTGCTGGTGGAGTCGGGGGGAGGGGGGGGGGGACTTGAACTACCTGGGGACCTGAACTCGTTTATTCATTCAACAGATACAAGTATGTAAGTGGCTACCACCCTCCCGGCTGTGGCTGCCTGGGGCACGGTGGCCAACATGCCATCACTACAAAGCCCGGATAGCGGGCAGGAGCAGTGAGGGGCCAGGCCTCACTTTCCACCCTGTCAGTGAGGGGACTGAATGGAGGATCCCTGAGGGGACACTCCAGCTAGATGGTCCTCTCGCAGCCCCACATTTGGGGTGGGGTCACCTGCACCATCTCGGGAGGGTGGCTCCTGGCTGGCCAGCCCAGCCAGCCATCGGCGCTCTCAAGCATCCTTGCACTCAGGGCCTCTCTGGTCAGCAGCCTGGCAGCTGGGCCTGCCTCTGCCCAGCAGGGCCTTGTCGGGGCGTCCACAGGAGCCGGAGCCAGTGTGGGCACCCCCATAGGCACCGCTGCAGCCCTCAGCCCACCTGGCCTCCTCTCTCCTGGCTCCCTGCCAGACTGAGGACTGACCCCTGCAGGACGGCTCAGCAAGTTCCTGAGGTTGCCTCTAGAAGTCAGCGGGGGTCGCCATGCCTGTCTAGCTGACCAGGGCTTTCAGGGGAGCTCGCAGGACAAAGGGGCAGCGGGAAGGTTGAGGTGCAGATGACCATGACCGGGTGGAACAGCCTGTGTCCCCTCAGGCCTGGACCCCTAGGGCAGGTCTCCCTCAGCTCTCCCTCCAGCCTCAACCCCAACTGGAGCGCAGCTGCGAAAGGCAATGCCTTCTGGGCACGACCCCCGCCTGGCCGCCCCCTGGCCCTGCGGCCACTGCAGTGGTCATTGTGCTCAGACTGTGCTGGACCTGAAGTCAGGAGCCCCTATCCCCCCACTGCAGGGGAGGAGCCAAGGCCTGTGCACCTGAGGCTGCTCATGACACCGAGAGGTCATGACCAGGAGGTCACAAGAAAGGGCAGCTCAGCGGGTACCCAGCTAGGTGTCCAGAACTGAACCGACACCAGACCCTTCTGTCCCAGACTCAAGGCCCCTACAACCCTCTGCCCTCTCCTCCCACGAGGAACTTTTTTGAACCTGGGAACCTTCTGGCTCTGCCCCAGGGGGTCCTGGTCACTCGGCTGCACTGCAGGGAAGAGGGGAGGTTGGGAGGGGCTGCTCCGTCTGGCCAGGTGGGAGGCAAGGTCTCCTTCCCTTGCAGGGACTGATGCTTCAATGTGCCACTCATTCATTTATTCAATAAGAAGGCACCCAGCCTCTTTCTGTGCCAGCCACCGTGGAGGCGCTGGCCCGGGGTGGTGAGAACGCGGTGGACAGGACCGGCTGTCTGTGCAGGGGTGGGTGACTAATGCGAGGGATGAAGGAGACCTTTCTCTGGAGGCGAGTGGGTGCCTGATGATGAAGCAGAGAGACACACACACGCACCCCAATAAAACTCCCCTGGGAAGCTCTTTGTGGCTGGGCGGGTCCCACACTTTGTTATCTTTGCGTTCCCAGGGCCGCCATATGGGAATGGTTACTCTATGTCATGCTAGAGGAGGGGTGTGAGGAGGGCTGGGCGAGCAGGAGCGAGCACCCCATACAATGATGTCACCCCTCTATCGCACATCCACCCCCAAATCGTTCCCCCGCCATTGAAAGGGCTGAGGTTCCCCAGTGCTGAACACGCCAGGCACCAGCAGCCGTAGGCCAGACCTCTCTGCTGGTGAGGCCAACGGCAGCCGAACACTTGAGATATTACATCCTCTTGGTCAGGCCCAAGCTTTGGGTTGCCCAACGAACACACATCTTTCTCCATCATGCTGCACCCATGTGGCTGGAGAGAACCTCATGCCCTGCCGACTGACCTCACTCTTGAGTGGGCACCCAACACGCTGTCCCCCTACACATCCCGGCATGCTCACTGGGCCTTCTTCTCTGCCCTCTAATGCCACTTACCCTTCAGCTAATCGTTTCGTCTCACATTACATCGAGAACATGGAAATATTAGAAGGAATCCCTTCATTTTCCCACCACCCCAATTCCTACCTAAAGCCAACTCTGCCTTGAGCTCTGGATCCCATCCCTCTGACCTTCTCAATATCTTTGCTCAAGAAATTATTTTATTATCTTCCCTTCTGTATCATAATTTTCCTCTCTATTGGGATCTTTCCCATCAGCATACGTAAAAGCTATAGGAGCTCCTGTTGCTTTAAAAACAAAACAAACAAAATACTTCCCCCTTGGTGCCCCTTCCCCTCCAGCAGCCACTGCTCCAATTGCTTGCTCTCCACCGCAGCGAAATCTCATGAAGAAGCTCTCTACAGTTCAGCCGGTATGGCCCAGTGGTTGAGTGTCAACCTATGAATCAGGAGGTCATGGTTTAATTCCTGGTCAGGGCACATGCCCAGGTTGTGGGCTCGACCCCCAGTAGGGGGCGTGCAGGAGGCAGCCGATCAATCAATGATTCTCTCTCATTATGGATGTTTCCCTCTCTCTCTCTCTCTCTCTCTCTCTCTCTCCCTTCCTCTTTGAAATCAATAAAAATACTTAAAAAGAAAAGAAAAGAAAAGCCCTCTACATGCCGCTCTCCTCCTTCACTGCCGTTCTTCGCAGACCCACCCGGTTGGGCTCCCATCACCATGCTCCTCTGAAACTGCTCTTGTCCAGGCCTCCAGCACCCTGCACGCTGCAGAAGCCAGTGGTCACTTCTCTGCCCACTTGTTGGATCTACCAGCAGCTCTGGAATGGTTGGCTGTCTCCGCATTGTTCTCTCAGCTTCAGTGAAAACCACCTCCTCTCTCTCTCTCTCTCTCTCTCTCTCTCTCTCTCTCTCTCTTTCTCTCTCTCTTTCCCTCCCCATCTCAGGCTCCTCTGTTGGTTTCAATCAACCTCTAAATGTTGTCGTGCGTCAGGCCTGGTCACAGGCTTTCTACTATGCTGTAGACACTCTCTACCTAGATCCGTGGTCGGCAAACTGCGGCTCTCGAGCCACATGCGGCTCTTTGGCCCCTTGAGTGTGGCTCTTCCTAAGCCTTAGGGGTACCCTAATTAAGTTAATAACAATGTACCTACCTATATAGTTTAAGTTTAAAAAATTTGGCTCTCAAAAGAAATTTCAATCGTTGTACTGTTGATATTTGGCTCTGTTGACTAATGAGTTTGCCGACCACTGACCTAGATGATGTCATCTAGGCTTTGAAATAAACATATGCCAATGCCTCGTCACTGAGCCACAGGCTCATATCCACTTGACATCTCTGTTTGGACATCTACCAGGCATTTCAAAATTAACGTCGGCAAAACAAAACTTTTTATTTCTGTCCCCACCCCAATCTGGTTTTCCCATCTTGATAATTGGCACCAGCACGCACTGTTTCCCAAGACTGTAGTCATTCTGGAACCCCCTTTCTCTTTCTAGCCCCATGAGCTTCTCACCCAGTCCTGTAAACTCAACCCAAAACATCCCAACCCCAACTTCATTCTCCATCTCTATCACTACCAGTCTCATCACATGACCGTTAGAGACTCCAATCCTTCTCGTGTCCCCCTACAACACATTCTACCATGAAGCCAGCATGATTTCTGGAGATTTGAAATAAGATCATGTTACCTCTTTATTGTTATTTGAATAAAACCTAGACGCTTTGCCATGGCCTAAAATTTCGTACAAAATGGGATCCTACCTGCCACTCTGAGCTCAACTCTCCCCCCTCCTCCTCTACACTGATCCTCACCCTGTTGTCACATTTGGGGAGAAGGGCCGAGTGCCACCTGAGGGGGGAGCCCTTCAGCTCTTCCCTCCGCTTAGAATATCCCTTCGCCCGTCTCAGCTCCAACATGGCCTCCTTGAGAGGTGTCCTCTGGCCTCTCCAGGCGCTCTCTCTGATCACCCATCATCGTCAAAACAATCTGTCTACTTGCTTGTTGTCTCTCCCCCCGTTCAGGTGGATGCTCCGTGAGAGCAGGGCACTTCTCAGTCATGTTCCCTGCCGTATCTCCCACACTGGGACTAAACCACCACATTCGTGGGTGTTCAACAAACAGCTGGTGAATAAATGAACAAATGGAGACCAGGCAGTGAGGATGGCCCAAAACGAAATCTGACATGGTCCCAGCCCCACGGGCTCAACTATGGAGGTGCGATGGAGACAAGTTGGCATTTCTAATGCAACGTGATAAGCACTTCCGTCAATGCCAAGATGGGTGCTAGGGGGCCCCTGGAGGGGCACCTACCCAGAGCATGTGTGGGGTGGGCTTCCTGGGGACGTCATGTCCAAGTTGAGACCTACCAGATAGTCGGTAGGTGTAGGGGAGGAAGAGGATCGTGTCTCAGGCGGGGATACCTGAACTTACAAAGAGCCACAGGCGAGTGAGAACACAGTGAGGGGGTGTCCGAACCAGCACCTGCAGACCACCTGGCCTGCCTCACTGGAGAAGGGCGGGCCTACCTCCTTCCCGGGCTGCTTGGAGAGGGGGCCTCACGTAGATCAGATCAGACATTCCTTCATTTAGTCCATGCTAACACTAACCACTGGGCTCAGACAACACGCCAGGGCCTGTGCCACATGCTGCGGGGGCAGACATGAAAGGCTCAGGCCCCTGTGGTTGAAGAGACAAAGCTTGAGCTCTGAAGGTGAAGGAAGGGCCAGCCCAAGACCACGCCATGAGACCCCAGCCACTGGCTGCAGAGGGCACTGCTGGATCCCTTGGCCACACACGGGCCTGGGCCTCCAGGCTGAAGCAGGGACACTCCTGCCAGCCTGCAGGGACTTGTCCCTGAACTGGTCCCACTGCCTGAAGAACCCGTCCTATTGCTCATGGGCTCACACACTCACTCAGCGCACAGATATGCACGTCACCTCTGCGCTGGTCACAAACACACACCACACCTACCCTCATGACCTCATACAGGCATGGACGTCCACCCACACGGACCCGCCCCACCCCAGGCGGCGAGCCCCGGGTGCGATACTCACAGGGTGCACAACACACTCCTGCCCTTTGGAAGACCCTGTGCCTCTAGGAGGAGCACGTGGGTTCCAGCAACACTCTCTTCCCAAGACGTTTACAATATTACAGACAAACCAGAACGTGGTAATGCCACTTGAACTGTATAGATGTGATAGGGTATCAAGCGGGCCTCTTGGAAGAATTTCAGCCAGGTCTTGAAGAAAGTCAGGGAATCGTGAGAATGCAGAGCAAAGGGCTTTGTTTTGTTTTTTAAGGATACTGAGTTCATCAGACTCTTTGGGCTACAAAAAAAGATAATGTATTGATCGACTCATGGGATTGATCAGGCTTCAGGCAGTGTTGGATGCAGAGGCTGGGATGACGTCAGCAGGGCTCTGTCTCCCTCCGCAGGTATTTCCCCGCTGGGTTCCACCACCTGGGAGGCCATACTGACCTTATCAATGAAAGGACACAGAAACTGCCTTGCCAGGAGCTCTAGGAAACAGGCTTGAAGAATTCGCATTGACCTCGTGACCTTCTGAACCAACCCTTGTGGTCAAAGGCATGGAATTCTCTGAGGCAAGTCCCTACATCCCTAGCCTCTCCCAGCCCACGTGGAATGGATTTCCTAAGAGGAAAGCAGCCTCTGGTCATCAGAAGAAGCAGGGAATGGATACTCAACAGGGGTCAAATACCCCTGCCTTAAACATGATCCCTCCCTTGGTTATAGTACTCCACATTTTTAAACAATTTATTCACTTTGGTTGTCAGGAGATCATCTTGAGCCAGGTATGGCGAGCATCCTTGTTTTACTGTGGAACAAGAGCACTTCCAGACATTGAACTTGGTTTTTCTGTTCTGTAATAAAGGCCAGAGCATCCCCTGGGAGTCCTCTGGGCCATCTCCTCTAGAAGGACCAATGACCTTGGCGCTCTCAGTAGAGCCTCCTCAGGAGGGGTGGGGGAGGAGATGGGGGATTAGAGCTTGATGCACCGAGTTTCGGGTGCCTTTGGGATAACCAGGTGGAAGTGCCCAGGAAGCAGCAGGGTATACAAGACTGGCATTTCCCCTGCGATGGCCAGACACCCACGGCCATGCTGAAAGCTCCTTTTACCCTGTGTGTTAAAGTGGCCAGTCAGGGTGCATCCAGTCAGAGGACAGTGAGGCCAAAGCCCTGAGCACAGGCAAAGGGTGGGGACTGGGGAGTGCTATATGCCAGGAGATCTGCCTGCACATGCCTCCTCTGTGCCAGGGAGAGCCGGGATCAGCCCGGGACCTCCTAGGCCCAGCTGAGAGGACCTGGAGACCTGGATCTCTCACTGACCATGGACCTCTTCTCTCCTGGTGTCTCAGCTGCCACCTCTAACATGCCACGGAGCTGTGTGAGCTGGTCTCCAAAGACAGCCATCCCCATGATGCACAGCTCCCGGAGCCCATGCCATGATATAGTCCCTTCCACACTGAATCTAGGCTGGCCTGTGGCACACACCATTCAACAGAATGTGGCAGAAGCGATCCTCTTAGCCTTTAAGAGGAATGGCAGCTTCTACTTCCTCTTTCTTGGAAGGTTCACTATTGAGATATCCGAGTCACCATGTGAGATACCTGGCTATCCTGCTGAAGGGACCATGGGGAGAGACCACGTGGAGAGGATGAAAGGCTAGCTGACCCGTCATTGTAGGTAAACGTCCAGGTGACCCAATCCCAGCCTTTATCCGAATGCACCTTCGTGAGAGACCCCCAAGCAAGTCCAGCAGAAGAACCAGCCAGCTGAACCCAGTCAACCCACAGAACCACACGAGACAATGAAACAGTGCTTGTTTTTAAGCCACTGAGTTTGGGAGGTTGCTATTCAGTGATAGATAACAAAAGCAATGTTCCTGTTGGGGAGATTGGCTGATATGCCGAGTCTTGAGCCACCTTCCTCCTAGCCCTCAAACCTGACATGGTTAAGTCAGGTCTTGGTTAATGACCAAGACAATAATCACATTGATAGCCATTCTGAGCAGGCAGGCCGGTCTTAGGACACGTACAGGGAGGAGACCACACATGCTGTCAGATTCCAGGACTGAGCTTCCAAAAGACATAAAAACCCAGTTCCCGCTGGGCTGGAGATGCGAGCAGGGGGCTGGATGGCTGCCCAGCTCCGTCTCTGGGTGCCGCCCAGAGAGGCAGAATGGCTCTGAGGCTGAAGCCCGTGGTGTGACGGGACCGGATGGTTGAGCCGCCTCCCACCCTGGCTCACGGGGGAGGGGACCAAGTAAGCCACGCCCTGTCACCGTGGCCTTGCCTGGTCCCCCTGTGTTTCCCATCACAGCAGCCTGACCCCCCTGCCGCAGCCCCCATGCTTCACCTGTCCTGGACCTGCTCCTTGCCGACTCCCATCACTTGCAGGCCTGACACCACCCTTGCAATGTCATCATTTCTCTGCTCTGGGGAATCTTTCCTTCTCTTTCCCCCAGACCACCAGGGTCACAGGGTCATTGCCTCAGGTGCCCTGAAATGAATCATGTATGACTCTTGTCCCACTGCTAGGCCGTGAGATCCTAGAGAGCAGCCACTACAGCCTCATTTTCCCTCCAAGATGTTCCTTATGAATTCAGTCATCAGTCATTCACTCAACAGTCTGCCAGGTGCCAGCATCTCTGTTCGGGGCAGGGACATAAAGTGAAAACCATCGTCCCTGCCCTGGGGTCAGGTTTGGTCCAGTGAGACAGACAGGCATGTAAATCGCAAGGATGACACGGTCATGTAAGGCTAGCTCGGGGGGTGTGCTCAATGCAGTGGGGACACAGAGAAGTACCCACACCAGGTAAAATTCACTCGTGATTACTGTCTTCCAAGCACCTCAGAGGAGCCCATCCTGGTCCATGTTTTATACTTTGCAGTCATTCTGAATTTTATGCATATCTGCACATTCATGTGTACAAACACACACACACACACACACACACACACACACACACCTCTTTGCATAAGTAGTTACACAATCTTCTGTATCTTGTTTTGTTTTTTTGTTTTGTTTTCATTTAACATATCATTCCATGTCACTGTAGAGATATCTCATTCTTGGCTAATGACAGCACAGTATCATAGTATTCCATCATAAGAATGAACTATAATTTGCTTAACAAATCACCTATCAATAGTCATTTATGCTTTTTCTAATTATTCACTATTACAAACAATGCTACAATGAATAAACTGCTTACATGATTTTGAATGTGTCAGATGTTAGATGTCCATCTAACCTTTATCATTTATTTATTTAAATATATTTTAATTGATTTCAGAGAGGAAGGGGGAGAGAGAGAGAGAGAGAGAGAGAGAGAGACATCAATGATGAGAGATAATCAGTGATCAGCTGCCTCCTGCATGTCTCCCACTGGGGATGGAGCCCCCAACCCAGGCATGTGCCTGTGACCGGAATCAAACCTGGAACCCTTCAGTCCACAGGCTGACCCTCTATCCCCTGAGCCAAACCAACTAGGGCACCCTTTATTTATTTATTTTTTAAAATTTTTTATTGATTTCAGAGAGGAAGAGAGAAATAGAAACATCAATGATGAGAGAGAATCATTGATTGGCTGCCTCATGCACACCTCACCCGGGCATGTGCCCTGACAAGGAATCGAACCACGACCTCCTGGTTCATAGGTCAATGCTCAACCATGGAGCCATGAAGGCAGGGCTAACCTTTCTTTCTTCAGAATGTACCACCAGGCTTTACACAGCTTTTCTGCCAATCTCCTACCAGGACACCCAGCAGCCGGGACAGAGAACTCCAGCGGGCAGAGGCGAAGGGGAAGGAGACAGTGCTTCACTTTAAAGTGCTTCTCTCTTTCCTTCTGTAGTTTTTAAATATAACTTAATATACACAATTATATATACACTAGAGGCCCAGTGCACGAGGGGGGGGGGAGGGATCAGCCTAAACCAGCCTCGGATATCTCTCTCACAATCCGGGACCTCTGGCTCCTAACTGTTCACCTGCCTGCCTTCCTGATCACCCCTAACCCCTCTGCCTGCCTGCCTGATTGCCCCAACCACTCTGCCTGCCTGCCTGATGCCCCTAACTGTTCATCTGCCTGCCTGATCACCCCTAACCACCTCTGTCTCGCCCCGCCACTGTGGCTTCTTTCAGAAGGACGTGCGGAATGACATCCAAAAGGTCGTTCGGCTGTTCAGTCTAATTAGCATATTACGATTTTATAATTATAGATTTCATATCTGTATGTTAAATATATTCTAAGTAAATAAAATTTAGTAACACCATCATACAAACATGAACTACATATATAACTAATTTAAATATAAAATTCCTCAGGGGGTGTGTGGTCCGGGAACCACGTGCAGGGGCCTCCGGAAGAAGGAAGGGCAGGAAACCCGGCCCAGCTCTCCCGGCCGAGTCCTGGGTGCAGAAGCCCGCGTGTGGCGTTTCTGCTTTCACCCGCGTGGGTCGGGCCGTTGGTCACTGCCTCCAGGAGGGCCTGCCTGATGCCACCGCTGGTGTGGGGCATGCAGACTGAGCGCCGGCAGCACTGGGACAGGGATGGTGCCCAGAGAGAGAGCCAGGCGTGTCCGAGGTGAGGAGGTGAGGGAGCGGGAGGCATTCCCAGGGCTGCCCTGGCGGGGGTGGGGCTGGGACCAGGGCGGGGCATGCGCACCACGGGCGCTGTGCTGCGTGATTAATGCGGTTCACCCTGAGCGCTCAGAGGAAGTGACCGGAGTGTCCCCCTAGCAGTGATCACCGGTGTGAGTGCTGCCCGCTGTGTGCGAACACATACACACACGCACACACGCACACACACCTCTGACATCCAGCCCTTGGCTCCTCAGTCTGGCTGCCCAAAAAGGCAGTCACCCCTGGAGACCTGGCATCAGACAGGGCGAGGGAGAAGGCTGCCAAGGAGAAAGGTCATGGGCGTGCTACAACCCCTCCTGGTGTGCAGGTGCGCGTGCCTGTGTGCTCCTGCGTGGGTGGGCGTGCACGCACACAGGATGCCAATTACCCTTTCCCAACCGAGCCCTCGGGAACATTCTCCAGTGTTTACTACCCTCCAAACTCATTACCTTATCTCAGGGGCCCTTTGGAGCCTTTGACCCAGAGCTGGGTGAGGCAGGAAAGGAAAGGACGGGGCTGGCAGGAGAGGAATTTGCCCTGTGCCGGGCCCCGGGCACCCGCGGGAGCAGACTCTGCCTCTGAACTGCCTCTAGCTGGGCCCACGTCACATCGCTGCCCCCAGCCCTGCAGCAGGCCCTCTGGCCACTCTCTCTAGTCCCTTCCCACCCGTGCCTCTTGCACAGCAGGGCTGCTCCTGAGATGTCACTCGTCTGTGCATAGCTCGGCTGGGCTGCCTTGGACTAAAGCAAGTTCTTTTCTATGACCTGGAGGCCCTTTGTCGTCCAGGCCTCCCCGTCTAGCCTCACCTGTCCGCATTCCCATCTCACTGGGCTCCAGGCACCTCCCACAGCCGTTCCCGGAGGCATCGGGCCCCCGTATTAGTTCCTATGGCTGATATAACCAGCGCCCGCGAACATCGTGGCTCCAACCACCCAGATTCATCATCATCCAGTTCCCACAGTGCAAAGTCCAAACCTGCGTGGAAAGGGGCTCGATCAGGGGGCCGGAGGGCTGTGTGCCCTCTGACGGCCCAGGAAGAAATCCACACCCTTATCTTCTCCAGCTTCACCAGGCCACCCGATTCCCTAGATCACGTCCCCTTCCTCCATCTTCGAAGCCAGGAGTATAGCATCTTCCCATCTCCCTCTCTGGCCTTTGCTCCCACGGTCACACCTCTCTCTGCCTCTGACACCCTGTCTTCCTCTGGCAAGGGCCCTGGTGACTGCACTGAGGCCCAGCTCAGATAACCCAGTCTTCCCTCTGAAGAGCCTGAATTTGATTCCATCTACAAAGCCCCCTCTTTCTGTCTCCCTCTACTGTCTCCAAGTAGCCCCGACTTGTACCTCCTCCCTCCTCTTCATCCAGAAAACGAAAGAAAGGAACAAAACGTAAGAAAACCCTCATGTAAATGGACACCCCTGGCCTGAGCAAGTCTAAGACTGGCCAGCACAGCCTGGGGTTTCATCTGCTACTTGCAGCTGGGTTTGAACCTCGCTTTTTCTGCTGGACTTACATCCTCACAGTGCCCAGCACAGGGCCAGGCTGATGGTGACCCCTGGACTGGGTGAGGTCAGAGTGGGAAGGGGAAGGGGTCAAGGTCAGGGATGGGTCAGGCTGGGGAGTGGCTGCAGGGAGGAGGGCCCCTTGGGGCTGTTAATCCTCCCCCTTCCAGGGCAGGATTAAACTCCGCACACCCTCTGTCGTCCCCCCCACCCCCGCCAGAGCCCCACACCCCAAGCAGCATCAGTCACAGAGGCAGAGACTGGGGGCTGGTCAGGATGGGGTCCTGGTCAGCATCAGCCTGGCTGATGCCAATTAAGACCCAAGAACCCCCTGCCCCTCACCCTGGGCTCAGATCAAAGCCCTCCCCAGATGACATAAATCTGCAGGGCCCGGGCCTCCGCTAACGAGCTGCTCTGACGCAGGCAGCGGGGTCCCGGATCCTGTTTCATGCCAGGTTACAGCCCGCCAAAGTGAGGGGCCAGCAAGGCCTGGGACCCCCAAGCACCCCGTCGCCCCACAGTGACCGGCTTTGCTCAAGAAATCCCAGGTCAGTGTCCTGGGGGGACCTGAGGGACCCCACCGCGTCCTCGGGGAGCTCCTGCCCCTCCGGCCCCAGAGCTGTTCTCAGCGCCCATTGTCTGGCCGCACAAGAATTTTAACCGCTAACATCTGGGCTCAGGAGACTCCGGAAGAGCAAATGTCTTCACCTCCTTTGATTCCCTTCACACAGAGGGCTTTTTAAATTTTAATTTGAGGTGACCTCTGACCCGAGTTCCCATTCCCATAGATTCCAGATATTTCCTGTGCCCTCAGATAACCTCCCAAGCCAGCCCTCACCTGACCAGAAGCCCCTGCTAGAGGGCACTGCCTCCCCCAACCATGGCCCAGGTTGGGCTAGAATCCCCCCTCCGTCCCCACCCCCTGCCTCTGGTTCCCTCCCAACACTCCCTTCTCTTTTCCCAAAGGCCAAAGATGCCTGCAGCCCACCAAACGCCTCCCCAGGGCTCTGGGTCCAGCTCAGCCCAGCCCCCAGGAGTCCAGGAGCACCTTTGGTCCTGCTGCTAGGAGTCCCAGACCAACCATAGAACCGTTGATGGAGCCCTCACCCTGCACAGGTAACCTGGCCACTCAGGAACAATTGCTCCTAACCTACACGTCAGGAAGCCAACA
>NW_005367354.1:5867813-5919632 GCF_000412655.1 Myotis brandtii | reverse complement strand
GGTTGGGGAGGGAGGAGATACACATCATGAGCACAGAGCTAGAGTGTGGCAGAGCCGGCACCATCAACAAGGCCTGTCAGCCATGAGGGTGCCTCTGGGAGGGGGGCACAGGGCTGCTTGGTCTTGGAGCTGATGGAGCCTCCTTTCACCTGGGGGTGACCAGCACTGGAAGCACAGAGGGTCCCCAGAAAGCCACGAGGGCAGAGAAGGGAGGGGGGAGGGGGACGGAGCAGGGCTGGTCAGACCCTCGCCTCCATCCCTCTTTCCAATAGTTCTGGATGGGGGACTAGATGGAGGAGCTGCCCCTGTGTGGGTCCCGCTGTGCACCCCGACCACGCTAAGCTGTAGGGGGTGTCCCGGGCCCTGGGAACTGGGAACAGGCACTAAGAGCAGACAAGCAGAAGCACGCTGTGAGAAGTGGCCCCAGGACTGGAGCCCGGAGCTGAGGGGCAGGCTCCCCACAGGTGAGGACTCCCCCAGGGCCTGTCACACAGAAGCCTCCGTAAGTCAGCCCCACGGCACTGGGTCAGGGCCCAGCAGCATCCCCACAGCACGGCCACTCCCAGCAAATGGCTGCAGTTCCCAGAGCCCAGAGCCCTGATGATCCACCAGCGGCCAAGTGGCACCACCGGGCAGCCTCACTGGCCCCACTGCCAGCCCCGGCCTCCTCGCCAGCGGTTTGACCACATGCCTTCCCGTTCCAGCCCTCCTCCCCCCTGCCACCCTCTTCTGCACCCCTACCCCAGCTCCCCTCCAGCCTCGTCATGCCCAGTGACTCAGCCGCCCTCCCAGGCCCAGCGCACATATCTGACATCATCTTCTCCAGTCCTTTCCAGCAAACCCATGAGTCTTGGCTTTCCTCTGATCCACCTTCCTCCTCAGTCAAGAACTCAAGACCTGGCCAGGGTCTTGGGAGTATCTGGGTGGCCTCAGTTTCCCATTGGGGAAGCTGAGTCCCTGTGAGGCCAGGAGCCTGTGTCAGTTCACGGGCTGTGGCATAGTTAGACTGGGCTCTCTGCCCAAAAGGGGCTGATTCTGGCTCCCTCGGGATGCCAGTAACTGAGCCCTCACTCTACACCTGCCCAGCGGGGCCCGAAACCAGGACCCAGACTCCCTGGGTCCCGGCTGCCCTTGGCATTGAGGCTCCAGGAGCAGCGGGAGGTCAAAGGAACCCCCCAGCCCCTTCCCACCGCCCAACGGGGAAGTGGCCAGCTCTTCCCCAGAGAGGCACTTGTTTCAGAGACAGTGGAGACTAGAAGGGTGCAAACCCCGCCAGGAAGAGGAGATTGGGCCCCAGCTTCACAGAGGCCGGGAGGGAGGGTGGGTGAGGACCGAGAGCTGAGAGAGGAGCAGACCCCGCCAGGCGCTGGCCCGTTCTCGTCCTCGGAGAACACCTGTGCCTCAGGAGGTAGGAACAGCTCGCTGCTCCACGGTGTCAGCCTCCCCCAGGAACGGGTTAGAAATACAGCCTGCAAGTCTGCCATCTCCACCAGACCTTCTGAACCAGACACGCAGAGGTGGGCCAGCAAGCCCTCCATTGCATGCTCAGGAATAAAGAACAGCCAAAGCAGTTCATAGGTCTGCTACTAGGTCAGGCCCTGCCCATCCGGCCCCCCAGGGGGGCTCCCCTCTGCGTGCCCCTGCTGTGAGCCCCTCCCACCACATCAGGCAGGCCTTCCACAGGCAGGACATTCCAGAGGGGTCTGGAATGAGTCTCATGGCCAGAGACGTGCCCTGTGGGCCTGGGTAACCCCAAAGGCACATCCCCACCCACTTGCCTGCCATGTTGCCTCTGTATTCCAGACAGGATTCTGCCTCAGTTTCCCTGCCTCACACTCCAGCTCACCATGGACCTCAGAACTCTGCCCTGGACCTCACCCACTCCACGGGCCCTGGACCGCGCCTGCACTGCGCTGGTCTCCTCACCGGGACGCCACGCCCTGCTGCTGTTCTTCCCGGTGCTAACTGCGTCCTTTGTAGACAAACAACCATCCCTAACCGTACTGCGGTCGCCCCAGACCTCCACTGATTTCTCACGTCTGCACCAACCGGAACCCCCCCCTCCCACCCTGGCCATGCCCTCATTGTCTTCTTTCTCCGGAGCCTCTTGGCTGGAGTAGCTGGCCCACCTTTCTCTCCTTACTGCTCCCTCATCCTCACGGACGCTCCTGTCATGTTCAAGATGATGGGACAACCAGCAGACAGAACATCTTTCTGGCTGGAAGGTTGAGGTCATTTCATGACAGCCTCTCCGAAGACATCCCAGTCATGGATGTGCTGCCATGTGCTTAGCTGGCCTGCCTGACCTTTGTCCCTTGGAATTTCTGCACGTCGGGGGCCCTGGGCTCCCTCTGCCCCAGGCCGCCCTCAGAGACACGGGAGCCAAGCTCACTGCCTGGCCCTCCTCGGAGCTTCTTTCCCTGATCCCGTAGCTAGACACCGTGGCTCCGTCTCCCCCATCACTGAAAGCCAAGGTCTGCTGTCCATTCTAATTGATTTTTCCAGACAGTTGAACACACACCAGTAGGCACTGGACTTTCTACTTGAACCATCTGGGATGAAGAAAAACCTTTCCAAAACACACTGTATTGCTCCCCACCTCCTGGAACGGATAAGAGCAGACTAAATAAAGCCTTTTCTCGGGACCACTAAATAATTATTATTTTTTGAGCCACTGTGAAAGTGTTTTTAATAGCTCTCACTGCAGGAAAATACAGAGAAATGAAAAGAAAAAATGAAGGGTCCCGGCTGATATCTTACCAACTAACGGCAATGACTAATGATTTTGCGTTGTATAACTTTCTGGACTTCTTCCTAAGCAAACACACTTTACCAGTTTGGGACGCAAATTCAGTCCCTCTTATTTATTCAGTAATTGCTGGCGCGGCATATGTTCATAGGAACAGGAAGCCTCACTCCACACCCACTGTTACATACCTAACCCCTCTGCCCCAAGGAATCTGGGAGCACTGGGTCCTGGGGCAGTCATTCTGATTGCAAATGGCAGTTGGAGAGAATGGAACACCCTGAGGTCCAGGCTCCCACAGCTGTGGCGTAGTGCATGGTATTGCTATGGAAACGGCCTTGCAAAGCCTGCTGGGATCATGCCTCACTGGGCCTGCCCCTTGCCCAGAGTCAGGTTCCAAGGTTAGCTGATATCTCACACTTCCAAGTTCAGCCATGTTCTCAGGGTAAGTGTGACCACGGCAGAGGCAGCTGCCTCCAGGGAGGCTCCTGTCCCCACCACACTCCGCACTCCGGGCCCAGCCCCATCGAGGCCCTGAGGCTAAGCCAGGTCACCAATTCCGACCCCCTTCTTCCCGGTGCCATCCCCTGGGGGCTGGGGCACTCCATCCCCATCTTCATCAGAGGAATTTCCACTTCAACAAGGAAGGGGCCTCTGTCCTCGTCCCTTTCTCCCCGATGTCCCTCGGCCCCCAGCCAGAGAACTCCCTGCAGGCACTGAGAGGAGCCTGCTCCCTCCTCTCCAGGGGAAATCAAGGCGAATTAGCCTCGCCTGTGGGTGACCAAGAGGGGCCTTAAATCCCATAGCCTGCTTCCCTGAACAAAGTCAGTTCTCATCCGTTGTCTAGAAAAAGAAGCTGATAACACCTTGTATTAAAAAGAAAAAAAAACGTTCTGACCTACCAGGCTGCCGTACACCCATTCTCCAGATGCAAACGTTGAGGTCGTTCACTTCTCGAGAGAGCACCAGCCTCCAGCACCGAAGATTCATCACACAGCAGTTTTCTCGGAATTCCTCTCTGGCCCCAGCCCCCCAGGCCAGGTAACCACAGCTGACCCGACGGTACTACTTATGGGGCTCCAGGTGCAGCGGTGACCACCCCTCGGGTCTAAGGAGAAGGAGGGCTTTCTTTCCAGGCCAGAGACGACCCCCACTGCCTGGGCCAAGGACACATCTCGTCAACTCAGGGGTCGTGGCAGGAGCTGGGGTGGGCCAGTCCACGCAGCGAGGGCCCCTTGGCCTCCCTGAGTGCTGAGGGTGGGCAGGCTGGCCTGCGTGTATGGATGGATGTTCTTTGAGAGAATTTTAAATATGTTTGTCCCAGATTGAGAAAAGAGAAAAGTAAAGGGGCCGGAGTGCTTGGGAGCTGGCCCTCCTGCTCTCCAGCGTCCTCTCCTCCGCCCACGGCCCACCCCCGCTGTGCGCCTCGTGTTTGGCATTGGGGCGCCCCTCTGCCTTCCACTGGGAAGCACAGCCAGTGTTGGGGGACGAGGAGGTCTGCACCTTCCCTCCCCCACTCCAGCTCTGGGGACGGCACTCTTTGCTCTGGGGGTCAGGACATGGAAGGCAAAGAGCTGGTGCCACCTGCCCCTCTACCCCAGCTCCTGGAAGCAGAGGGCCCTGCACAGAGCCGGGGCCCAAATTCTCACGCTCAAAGCCAAACATCCAGTGTTTGGCCTCAGGCTGGGTGGACGGGTGGACAACTCATCCGACCAGCTCTGCGAGGCGGAGGTGAAGGCGAAGGGAGGGAAAAGGCAAGGACAGTAGCACCTCTGGAAGCTGGAGGAGGAGCGGAGGGCTGGGCCTCCCCAAGAGGTGGCAGCTCCCCGGGCAGTGGGCAGCGGGGGCAGGGCACGGGGACAACTGGGGAAGCCATCGCCTGAAGCCCCTCCCAGGAGGCTCCCTGGATTCTCAGTTAACAAGTGAGCAGAGGGACTGTGCGAGGTTCTCACACGGTGTCTGCCTTCTCATTTTCCCAGGTCAGCCCTCCCCGGACTCCTCTGCCTTCCTGCCTCCAGCCTCTCCCTGCCAACCATCCGAGTCTGCTGCTTCCTTCATCTCCTTAAAGCACCAGTTTTATTAGGTGTCAGAGTTCTGCTTCTGAACCTTCCCTGGCTCCCACGCCTGAGGAGGTGCAGCTCAAATCCCACAGCCTGCAACCTGCTGCCCTGGCATCATGAATAATGGCACCTCCTCGCCCGGCCGGCGTGGCTCAGTGACTGAGTATCCATCTGTGAACCAGCAGGTCACAGTTCCATTCCCGGTCAGGGCACATGCCCAGGTTTCGGGCTCGATCCCCAGTAGGGGACATGCAGGAGGCAGCCGATCCATGATTCTCTCTCATCATTGATGTTTCTATCCCTCTCTCCCTCCCTCTTCCTCTTGAAGTCAATAAAAATATTTTTTTAAAGTAATAATAACAGCACCTCATCTCATGCAAAACATGTCCCAGTTTGGGCAATAAATGATGCGGTCAACTTGCCTACCATCCACTCCCAATGCCACACGCCAGGCTGGTGTCCCGCGGTCTCGCCGCGAACCTTGAGTCTCCGAGTCAGTGCTGCTTAACTCTGGCCGCTCATTAGAACCACTTGGGAGCCTTTAGTAAATACCACCGCCTGGGCTCACCCTAAAGCCATTTAATTAAAACGGAATCTCTCCGGACGGAGCCCAGGCTTTGGTGGTTGTTGTTTAAGCCCTGGGTAACTCTGGTGTGCAGCCAGGGTTGGAAATAATTGACCGAGTCAAACAGGTGTCCTGGAACCCTGTCCCTGAGCCTGTCTCAGACATTGTGTCCCTGACTGTTTTCAGAACTTGCTCCCATTGTCTATCACCGTTTTTGAGTCCTACCCAAGCCACCAAGCTCAGTTCCCACACGGCTTCCCCTTCGTCTGTCTCAACCCCTGAGCTGAAAGGGCCTCCCCTCCCCGCCTCCTCCCCGCCCTCTCCCCCCACAGCTGCGCTGTATTAAGCCACAACCTAGGTCCACGTGTTCCCTCCTTCATAGTCTATGAGTCCTGTGGGGTGGATCATGTCTGATTCATCCCTGGGACCCCAGGGCCCAGACCCAACTTGCAGTCAAGGTCCCCGCCCCTGGCTGAGTGACTGTTACTGCTGACCCTGAACTTGGGCAGCACCACCCACCACCATGCTGCCTCTCCAAGTTAACTTTCTTTTCCTGGGTGTGTGGCCTCCCATCCATCCATTCATCCTGCTTTGTGTCTGAGGCTGCCTTTTCCATCTCCTCTTCTTGATTCCCAGAACTATTGGAGAACTCATCTCCAGCCCCTGGGCAGCCCATCGGACTGTGTTGCACAAAAATGATACTCGGTAAATATTGATTGATATCAACTAATTAATGGACAAACAAAATGAGATAGATCCTTATAATGGAATATTGTACCCCAACAAAAAAAAATGAAGTTCTGATACAGACTACAATATAGATAAACCTTGAAAACATTATGCTAGATGCCAGACACAAAAGGCCATAAATGATACGATATCATTCATGTGACATGTCCAGAATAGGCCTAGAAACAGAAAATCGATTAGTGGCTGCCAGAGGGTAGGAGAGGGAGAAAGTGGGACTCACTGTTCATAGGTTCGGGGTTTCTTTTTAGGTTAGAAATGCTCTGAAGTTGGATAGTGGTGACGGTTGCGCAACCTCGTGACCGTAACCACGGAATTGCACGCTGTAAAACGATGAGCTTATGGTATTTGAATTGTATGGCAATTAAAAGGAAGCATTGCTGACGGATCTTCCCTCCTTGACCCTGTCCTCGGGCTTCAATAGCCACTAGGATCACCGGGATGTTTGCTCCAAGCGCAGCTTCTGGGGCCTCACCTCGGAGCTTCGGAGTCAGCAGATGGGAGCAGAGCCCGGAAACCTGCATCTGGCGGTGGCTTTCTAAGGGCCACTTCCCTGCTCCCCGAAGGACTTGGGTCCGAGCACTGAGGAGGCAACCTCAGAACCTCAGAAGACAAATAAAATTCTTGAACCTATTATTTCAGGGGGGTGGAGGGGGAGGGAAAGCTGAAGATTTCAAACACAACCGAAACTTTGTTTTTAGTCTGCTTCTTATTAAAAACAGACCGGGACCCAAAGAAACCCCATCAGGGGTAGGTAATGAAGTAATCATGATCATCATAAAAGAACAGAATGGAAACACTGCCTGGCTGGCTCCCCCGAGCCACTCAGATGAAAATACCCGCCTCACCACATGGAGACACTAATTTGGGGAAGGAGAAGTAAAGGTTAGAAAAGCTCCCCTCGCTGCCCCTGCAGGGACCCACACCTACAGACACCCTCCTCCAGGGCCGGCCTGCTCCGTTTCGGTATGCGCACCGTGATTAGGGCTTTCTCTGGGGTTACAAGGAAGCAGCCCCCGAGCCACTCAGATGAAAATACCCGCCTCACCACATGGAGACACTAATTTGGGGAAGGAGAAGTAAAGGTTAGAAAAGCTCCCCTCGCTGCCCCTGCAGGGACCCACACCTACAGACACCCTCCTCCAGGGCCGGCCTGCTCCGTTTCGGTATGCGCACCGTGATTAGGGCTTTCTCTGGGGTTACAAGGAAGCAGAGTTGTAAATCGGTATTAGGATGGGATCAAAAGGAACGTCTGCATGCAATTATTTGGTTTGCAGGCCAGCATGCAGAGGCACGGCTTTCAAGCCCTGCCTTGGTCACGTGGCCTGCCCTCCCATCCAGACGCACACATGACTTCGGATCCCCACGACGGAGGGAAGACAAAGGCTTGGGCTTGTATCACTGTTGCTCCTTTGTTCCAGAATGAAGTCTCACTCCACTAAGCTCAGAAGGGACCCTCTCCACCATCTCCCCTGGCTGGTCCTGAACCATGGCAAGAGGCAATCTCGCGAATAACCTCTTGCCCCAGAAACTGGCAGTTTCTGTAATCTGAGAGCAGGCATCCCTTGCTTAACAGAAATTCACTTAACAGAACTCCAAATCGATTAGTAAGGGGTAAATGAGCAGACCTAACAGTTGCGATGCCCGTCTTCTGAGCTCCGGGTGCTGTGCTGGGCAATCTCACACCCATGTTCCCATTTCATTCAAATGAGCCATCACAACAACCCCACCGCGGAGGTAGTATGATCCCCCCAGAACAGCAAAGAATCGGAGGCTCGGTGCGGTTGTATGCATTTCCCACGGCCACAGGGTAGGAAGTGGCATTGTTAAATCAAGTAAAAGATGTTCTCTCCTGGTTCAATTCCCAGTCGGGCCACAGGCCCGGGTTGTGGGCTCAAACCCCAATAGGGGGCGTGCAGGATACAGCCGATCAATGATTCTCGCTCATCATTGATGTTTCTACCTCTCTCTCCCTCTCCCTTCCTCTCTGAAATCAATAAAAAATCTATTAAAAGGAAAAATAGTAAAAGACCTTAAAGGAATGACCCAGGAAAAGAAAATTCTGGGGAATGCAGGGGTCCTGTAAGTCCATCTTGTGGTGGCTGGCGGGCGAAGGCTGCTGTAAGTCACGTAGGAAAGCAAAGCCCAGTTCGCCAGATCACATCTGAAGCACTCAGCACTTTGCCAAGCCCAGCATTCTTGCCATCCTAAGTCACAAGGCTCTGGTCTGGGCCCCTGCCTTCCAGTCCAGCCTCATTTGTCGCTGCCTCTCCATTCCGCTCTGGGTTCCAGCCGGATGGCACATGGCTGTCCCCTGAGGGCACCATGGTCCTTGCTGCCTCAGGCCCCTGGCTCCTGCTCTCCCTCTGCCTACCCTTCTCAGTGACCCCAACTTCATTCTTTCCCTGTGACTGGAGGGAAGCTTCATGCGGCCAGGGACTTTGGTTGGCTTTTTCACCACTGCATCTCCAGAGTCTAGAACAGAGCCTGGAACATAGTCAACACCATAAATACCTGTTGAGAGAACCAATGAGTAAACGGATGAATAAATAACATTTCAGACTTCAGCTCCCACCTTATTCCCTCCGTTGGGTTTTCTCAGGGTCACACGCCCCTGGTTAAATGCTCTGGTTTCTGACCTGCCTTTCTCTTTAGTGTGTATATTCATGTGTGTGATTATGTGTCTAATGGATGACTCTCCCACAAGACCCCCATGATGGCAAGGAGCGCACCTGTTCCGCTCACCATGATACTGTCAGTGACGGTTGTGTGATAGTGTTGCGTAAATGTGTGATGGATGAATAAATGGCCAAGCAAGTCTTAAGGAGGTCAAGACTTTCTGAGCTATTTTTATTATATGGTCCTCAGAAGAACTAAGAAAAAATAGGTTGGGAATCAATAGATGGAAAAGGCAGTAATCTGATTTTTAAAATGGGCAAAGGCGCTGAATAGACATTTTTTCCAAAGAAGACATCCAAATGGCCATCAGATATATGAAAAGGTGCTCAACATCACTAATCATCAGGGGTGATCCACAGGGATGATCAGAATGGCTCTTATATTTAAAAAAAAGAACAACTAAAAACAAAGAATGAATGTCTCAAGGATGTGGAGAAAAGGAACCCTGTACACTACTGGCGGAAATATAAATTGGTACAGCCATTATGGAAAACAGTAGGAGGTTCCTCAAAAAACTAAAAACAGAACTACCATAGGATGCAGCAACCCTACTGCTGGGGATGTACTCAAAGGAAGTGAAAGCAGGACCTCGAAGAGATATCTGCTCCCTCTGTGGTTGCCCTAGTCACAGTAGCCAAGACGTGGAGTCCACCTGAGTGTGGACAGGTGAATGGATAAAGAAAATGTGATAGGTATATATTTATAGTACATAATATCCTATATAATAAAAGCCTAATATGCTAAGTGTCTGGTCACCCAGTGACTGGTCGACTGTTCAACCAATCAAAGCGTAATAGGCTAATGATACGCTAAGGCCGTTCAACTGCTTGCTATGACGTGTACTGACCACCATGGGGTAGACGCCCCAACTGGTAGGTTAGCTTGCTACTGGGGTCCAGCCGATTGGGACTGAGCAAGATGGGCTGGATATGCCCTGGAGCCCTCCCGCAGTCCCTCCCCAGCCCTGATCGTGCACTGGTGGGGTCCCTTGCCTGGCCTGTGTCCTCTCACAATCTGGGACCCCTCGGGGGATATCAGAGAGCCAGTTTCAGCCTGATCCCGCAGGCCACTCCCCTCAGGAGGGCACCTGACACAGGGCTCATGGCTGGCAAGCACTGTGGTGGCAGCACAAGCCTCTCTGGATTGGGACTGATTGGGCGCGAGGCAGGCGCAGTGGAGCCGGGATGCGCGGGAGCGGCAGGTAGGAGCTGCAGGCGGCGTTGGACTGTGGGTTTTGGCCCGATCCCCACAGACCACCCTGAGGGACCCTACCTGTGCATGAATTTGTGCACTGAGCCTCTAGTATATTTATAAGGGAATATTATTCTGACATTAAAAAGAGGACATTTACAACAACGTGGATGCACCTGGAGAGCATTATGCTAAGTGAAATAAGCCAGACACAGAGAGATAAATACTGCATGCTATAACTTATATGTGGAATCTTAAAAAAAAAGAAAGAAAAAGTCAAACTCATCGAACTGGAGAGCAGATTGGCGGTTACCGGGAGCTGGGAGTGGAAGAAATGGAGAGATACATGGTAAGGCAACAAACTTTTAGATATAAAATGAATAAACTCTGGGGCCTAACGTACAGCATGGTGGCTGTCGTTAACAATACTGTATTGTAAACTGGAAATTTGCTAAGAAGGTAGGGCTTAAGTGTTCTCACCACCAAAAAAAAAAAAAAGTAACAATTTGAGGTGATGGATATGTTAATTAACTTGATTGTGGTAATCATTTCACAATGTGTATTTATACCAAATCATCACGTTGTGCACTTTAAATATATACAATTTTATTTGTTAATTATACCTCAATAAAGCTGGGAACCAAAATCATGTCTAAACGGCCAATTATTTCTCTCCAGAAGAACACATTCCTGGTTTTCGAATGGAAATCGGTGGGAAAACGAGGTTCATTTAAAAGTCCGTCGCCTTGTAGCCATTCTTGATGGAGTGCCTGTGTCCCATTAAGTTCGGGGACCTTCGTGAGATTAATCTGATTTACTGCTCATGCGCTTCCTGAAGCGTGTGGTGGCGGGCAGAAGATGTGGGCTGTGAACGCCTGGGGGGATGTGTAAAATCTTCCCAGGAGCCAACGGCCGATCCGTTTTCATGGCTCAGTTTGCAGGGCTGCCCGGCAGACCCTGGTGTAAACCTCAGCGGCACGGGGCAGGCTGAAAGCGGGGACATGTGGAGGCCAGAGACGGGGCTGGGACAAGCCACCAGTTGACAAGTCCCCCCGCAGACCACCCTGCCACTTCCTCTTTGCTGGTAAAAGGTTTGTCATCTGTGCCCACGGGGGGGCGGGGGGCGGGGGGACTACCTCAGTCATGGGGGTGCTGATGGGCACGGGAGGCCTGGGGACCGCAGAGCTCCCGGAACCGGGCAGAAGCCACTGGAGCCAGAGCAGGCAGAATCCAGGTGCAGGGCAGCTGGTCTCACTGAGGCCCCCAGTCAGCCAGCACGGCCCCCGGCTCCAGGGCCAGAGGTCTGATTGGTCACCTCTATCTTGGTGCTCACTGGGGCGGGGGATTCTTTCAACACAGGCAGGTGTGTTTTTTACCTGCCCTAGTAGTCTGGGTGGGTCCTGCTGGCAGCAAGAAAGACAATAAATAGTAAAAGCCCCTCACTCTTTTGTGTGTGGGGGACAAAATATACAAAATATAACACTTAGCATGTTAACGCTTTTTAATTTTATAACCCAGTGATGTTAAGTAAATTTACAATATTGTGCAACTATCACCATTTCAGATCATTTTAATCATCCCAAACAGAAACCCTGAACCTATTAAACAATAGCTCCGCAGTCCTCCCCTCTCCAGCCCCTGGTGACCTCCGTTCTATTTTGCATCTCTCTGAAATCACCTACTCTAAGCCTCACGTAAGTGGAATCCACAACACTTGCCCGTTGGTGTCTGGCTTATTTCATTTAGCACGATGTTTTAAAGTTCATCCGGATTGTATCATGCGTCCAAATCTCACTCCTTTTTAAGGCTGCATAATATTTCGTTGTATGGATATCCCACATGCTGTGTATCCATTCATTCGTCTGTTGGTGGCACTTGGGTTGTTTGCACCCTTTGGCTATTGTGAATAATGCTGCTATGGACATGGTGTGCAAATAGCCCACCATCTTAGTTTCAATTGAGATCTTAGTTTCAATTCGTTTGGGTGTACACCCAGAAGAGGGGCTCCTGAATCATATTGTAATTCTATTTTAAAAAGTAGAATTAGCCCTGACCAGTTTGGCTCAGTGGCTAGAGCGTCTGCCTGTGGACTGAAGAGTCCCAGGTTCGATTCCGGTCAAGGGCATGTACCTTGGTTGCGGACACATCCCCAGTACAGGGTGTGCAGGAGGCAGCTAATGGATGTTTCTCTCTCATGGATGTTTCTAACTCTCTATCCCTCTCCCTTCCTCTCTGTAAAAAATCAATAAAATATATATATTTTTAAAAAGTAGAATTAGTGCTGCCATGAACAGGAGGTGCTAAGCAAAGTCATCAGCTGGGTGTGAAGTGGGGAGGGGACGTGGGCGATGTCTGGAGAGAGAAGATACAAAATAATCACTTTAGAAAGAGAATAGAAACTGACTAGGGAAACACTTCAGGATTGCCAGGTTGTGTTGCCTGATCATTTGAGGTTTGTGGTCATGAATTTAAAATGAAAATTGCCTCCAGAAATCGTGTGTGTGTTTACGTGCTTGGTACCTATCATCCTTTATGTACCATTTAGCACTTGCTTTGGCTGCTCCCGATGTGTGTACGCGCAGTATCCCATAGGATTGAGGCCCTGGGGCTTAGGTGGCCATTCCTCCCGTGGCGGGCAGCTAGTCATTTCCAATTTTTCACTAGGATCAGGGAAGCTGCAGTGAGGACTCTTTCCCTGCTGCCTCGGGTACAGAAAACTCTTTCTCCAGGGATGTAGCAAGCAGCAGATTTTCTGGGTCATAAGGTAAATGCATTTTAAAGTTCAATAGATTCTTCAATTGCTCTCCAAGGTGATTCTACCAATTTACACTCACCCCAACAGAATATGAGAATGCCCCATAGCGTCACCAGCCCTAGGTTCATCCGACTTTCTATTTTGCTTGTCTGAGGGAATCAAAAGGGGTCTTCTCCTTGTTTTAATTTATATTCCCTTTATTATTAGAGATGCTACATCTTTTCATAGGTGTCTTGCCCACTTGGATTTCTCTCTCCTCTTGTGTAATGTCCTTGCATATCCTTTGCCCTGCTTTCTTTTGCATTGTTTACTTTTTCATATTGATTTATAACAGATACTTATATATTCGGAATATTAATTATCTGTATATTGTAACTGTTGCAAATATTTTCCTTAGCTGGTTGCTAGATTTCAATGTTGTTTAATGGTGTCTTTTGATGTGATTGACTTTACTGGTATTCTTTAATGGCTTTTGTGTTATGTCTTATTTCACAAGCTTTCCCTGTCACAAATCCATAAAAATAAGATATTTTCTTGTAATCCTTTTGTGGTTGTTTTGATTACACTTTTTATTCTGAGGCGATTGTAGATTCACATGTAGGTGAACGAAATAATACAGAGAGGGCTTGTGTATCCTTTGCCCGCTTTCCCCCAGTGGTGACATCTGGCAAAATTATAGTGCAAATATCTCAACCAGGTTACTGGCATGGATACAATCAAGATGTAGAGCAATTCCTTCACCTCGAAAAGCCCCTTGTTGCCTCTTTACAACTATATCCACTTGTCTGTGCCCTAGTCCCCACCCTCTGCCACCCCGTCCTTAACTCTGGCAACTACTCATCTGTCTCCATTTCTATAATAATGGAATCATACAGTGTGTAAGCTTTTTGGATTGGCTTTCTTCATTCAGCATGAGGCCCTGCACATTTAAGTTGGTTCGTGTAACAATAGTTCGTTCCTTTTTTTAAAATATATTTTATTGGGTTGTTTTTTACAGAGAGGAAGGGATAGGAATTGAGAGTTAGAAACATCAATCAGCTGCCTCCTGCACACTCCCCACTGGGTATGTGCCCGCAACCAAGGCACATGCCCTTGAGTCCGCAGGCCGACGCTCTATCCACTGAGCCAAACCAGTTAGGGCAGTTTGTTCCTTTTCCTGCTGAGAAGTATTCCCTGGGATGGACACAGCCCATTTTGTTTGACCATTCCTCTGTTGAAGGACGTTTAGGTTTCTTCCAGTTTGGGGCTATTACACATAAAGTTCTTATGAACGTTTGTGTATGGATTATTCAAAAGCACAATTGTAAGGTGGAATGATTAGGTGCATGTTAAGTTTTTTGAGAAACTGCCTTTTCCCCCCAATGGCTGTACCATTTTACATTTCCACCTGCAAAGTATAAGTGACCCAGTTCCTCACATCCTGGTGAGCAGCGGATGCTGTCCTTATTTTCATTTTAGCCATTGTCATAGGTGTGAGCGGGGTCTCCTGTGGTTTTAGTCGGCATTTCCCCAATGGCTAAAGATGTTGACCATCTTGCCACACGCTTATTTACCACAGACGTGGTCTCTTCAGGGAAATGTCTGTTCGTGTCTTTTGTCCATTTTCAAATGCACTTGTTTTGGGGTTTTTACTGTTCAGTCTGGAGGGGTCTCTCTACATTCTAGGATGCTAGCCCTCTGTGAGATAGGTGTTCTACAATTCCTTTCTCCTCGCCTTTAGCACATCTTCTCCTCTCTTTACGGGGTCTTTCACAAAGCAAAAGTTTCTGCCTGGCCAGTGTGGCTCAGTGGTTGAGCGTCAACCTATGAACCAGGAGGTCACGGTTCAATTCCCACCTGGGGTGTGGGCTCAATCCCCAATGTGGGGCTTGCAGGAGGCAGCTGATCAATGATTATCTCTCATCATTGATGTTTCTCTCTCTCTCTCTCTCTCTCTCTCTCTCCCTTTTCCTCTCTGAAATCAATAAAAATATATATTTTTTAAAAAGCAAACGTTTCCAATTTGGATGAAGCCCAATCGTGCTTTTGGCATCAAGGCTAAAACATCTGCTTAGCCCAAGGTCTCAAAGACTCTGCCTATGTGTGTTTTTCTAAACGTTTTCAAGTGCTATGTTTCATATTTAGGTTTGCGTTCCATGTTGAGTTACTTTTTGTGTAAGGTGTGGGGTCCAGGTGCAGAATCACTTTTTGGCCGATGGATGTCCAATTGTTCCAGCACCATTCATCCCAAAGGCGCTCCCTCCTGCCCTGGATTGCTTCTGCACCTTTGTCAAATCCCTCGGGCATATATGTGTGGGTCTATTGCTGGGTTCTCCTTCCTGTTCCATGGATCTATGTGTCTGTCCCTCTGCCAACATCATGCAGCCTTAGTTACTATCACTGTATAATGTCTGGGAAGTTGGGTAGATTAATTCTCACTTAATGTTTCTTTTATAGAATTATTTTAGCTATTCTAGTTTCATTACATTTCCACACACATTTTAGAATAAGTTGTCTATATCTATGAAAAAATTATTTCACAAGCTTTTTTATTACAGAACCATAAAAATAATCTGTTTTCTAATTCTTTTGTATGTTTAAAAAATATTTTGCTCCTTAAGTAATCTACAGTTTTGTATTATGAATGGTGCAAAGTAGGGATCAAGCTTGATTTTCAGTTTCTGCAGTCATTTCTCCCGACATTTTAAAGTGAATGTTTTTTCACTTATTTGAAATACCAATTTTATTGCGCTCTAACGTCCCATATATCTGAGGGTCTGTTTCTGCGCTCACTGCTCGGTTCCACTGGTCTGTTTGTCTATTCAGCTGGTCTTGGGGGTTTTTATTCTTTTCTTGTTTTATTTACCTTTATTTATTCCAACGCGTATTTATGCCAGCAGCACTTTTTTACTATTTTTTTATTTTTTTTTATTTTTTTTAAATATATTTTATTTTTTAAAATTTCTATAGCTTTAAAGATATTTTCTGTATCTGGCAGGATATAAGTTTCCCTTCATTGTTGTTCTTTTGCAAAGCGGTCTTTTCTTATGCATTTTCCTTGTGTGAATATTAATCATCGCCGTGTCTGTCTTAATTAGAAATCCCAGGGAGGTGGTTATGGGGATTGTACTGAATTTATAAATAACTTCCACAATGGATCTCTTCATAGCATTGTTTTCCCAATACAGTATATATCCCCCTTTATTTGGGTCTTCTTTTGTGTTCGTTATTAAGTTTTATGGTTCTCTTCACATAAGTCTCTGACATTCTCTTGGGGGCTCGGTCTTCAGTATTTTGTGAGTTTTCATTGTGTTGTGAAGAGGATTTTTTCACATACATTTTCCGATTGGTCGCTATCATGTAGGAACATGGCCCTTTGGCATGGGTGTTCCCATAGGATACTCTGCAGCCCCTGCTTCTCCATCTCCCACTGGCCGTGATGTGGGAGGGGCCCGCACGGCCGGGAGAGGGGCTGGCTGGGGCAGCACATTGCAGACAGAAAGGATCTTATGAACACACAGGAGTCTGCTGTTACTTTAAAGGCTTACCGCAGGGACCCGGGCCCATAAACACTCAGACGAAGAGGTTTTATGAGTGTTGGGGCTGAACCCACCCCTCCCTCTCTCCCACCCCTCCCCCTGCCTGCACTGAGCCAGGCCAGGGAACCTGTTCTGTCCACAGCAGGGGTCTCTGGGTGTGTCACTTCCCCTTTCCCCACCCTCTCTGGCCATGCTGAGCAGGATCCACACACACACACACACACACACTCTGGGTCAACTCCAGCAAAGCATGCCTCATCACTTCTCGTTGCTGACTCAGCTCTTTGGGGAGGAGGCAGTGGATCTTCAAACCAAGTGGCAAGCAACCACCCACATCTCTGGGATGACAGAGCAGCTCAATGGTCGTTCCCAGAAACACACCCCGCAGCTCCAGGCAGGACGTGTGGGGGTGCACAGGCCTGCTCCCTGATCCCTGCTCCCCGCCCCTCTCCTGCAGCAGCTCTGCCCTCGGCAGGCCACCCGTCAACTTCCCAGACCCCCGGGGGCTGCCGGTTACACTGCGTGTGAGCTGGGTTTAGAGGAGTCACACCAGGCAGCAGGAGACGACCAGAGTTCTGTCTGGGAAATGGCGGCTGTGATTCAGACCACGGAGAAGAAGGAGATTCAGGGCCCAGTGTAGCTTCTGTTTGTCCCATGTTGTTGTCTAGCCCCATTACTCACCCCGCAGGCCAGGGTGACACAGCCAGTCTAGTGCTTACTCACACACCGCCTATCCCCTCGGGGTCTGGGGTGTGGTGGTGTGTCCTTCCCAGACAGATGGGGAGCCCCCTGGGGAGACAGAGCCTCATCCTCCGTGGCCCCAGGGGATACAGCAAGGGCCTAGTGGTAGCTGCCTGCCCTGTTCAGAGCTGCTGTCTCCAGCACATCCGTTCCAACAGGGTACATGTGTGTGTGTGGGGGGGGGGGGGGACGTGCAATGCCCACACCCCAGCCTTGTGATGGTTGCACACGTTCCAAGCTGTCCACCAGCCCATGCAGAGAGCCCTGAAACTGGCCTCTACTTCAGGGTCCTGTCCACCAGCCACAAGAAGGAGGGGGGAGGAGTTCTGCTGTGGTACCTCCACTCCTCTCTTCCCCCCACCGCCCCGCTTCTGCTGGTCCAGCCCCTCCTGCTCAGGCCCCTCGCTTCTGCCCCCTCTCTCTTCTGGCCACGCTCCTCTCCCTCTGCTGGGACGCTGATGCTTGGTCCCCCGGCCCCTGGCGTGTGTTGTCAGTGGTTCTTCTCTACCTGCTCAGAGGGAGGGAGGCGGACTTCCGCTCCCACAGATGTGGGTCCCCAAGATGAACCATTGACTCCCTTTGCCATGACGGGCCACCTGTCAGCGTGGACCCACTGTGGGGATCTGCTCAGAGTCTCCATCTCTCTTCACCTTGAGTCCAGTGCCCCATGAATCCCCTTGGCATTGGTACTGCCAGGGGCACAGGGGTTTGCCGGGCCCCCCATGTGGGAAGAAAGGAAAAACCCAATGCTACCCCACAGGGACTCGTGGGCCCGGTGGGCACCCCCAGCCTGCCCAGCATCTCGCCTGGCCTTCTGAGTCTGAGCATGAGTTCCGTGTCCCAAGGAAGGGCGATGCTCTGGAAGATTGTCCCCAGCCCTTCAGAGGAGGCGGGACCAGCGTGGGACTGAGAAAGCCCCTCCCAGCCAACGATGCTCCGCCCACACCTACACCTCCTCCCTGAAAGCTCTGGGGACAGATGTTCCGGGCACAGCCGTGTGAGGAAGGGCCCTGGGACGGCCGTCAGCCACACGGCCAGGGAACGCCATCCTTCTCGCTCCCTCGTTTCCATTCCCACTAATAGGCTCAGAGGGAACGCCAGGTTCAACCAATCAACTTGTACTTTGGCTGCACCAGCTGCGGATCACACCCCATCCCCATAGACGTGGTCCCTGTCTCTGCAGCCCCGGGCTTCCCGGCCCTCTCTGCATGGGGTGGGCCCTGAGGCTGGACACTGAGGCTGGGCATGGACAGTGAGGCTGGTTATGGACACTGAGGCATGACCATGACACACAGCACAAGGCCTACCTGCCTTCCCATCAGGGTCGCTCCATGATATCAGGGCCAAGACGTCTTCCTGTGCCGGCGTTGGAGGATGAAGGAAGACGTGTGGGTGTTAGGCCACAAGGGCAGACCCAGCAGCTGGGCTCCTCCACCAGCCAGCCCGGGGCTGACAGGCTGCTTTTATGTTGGTGGTTAACGTTGTATAGAGATTCCTCCTGCAGCAAGTGAAACCCATCTGCTCAGGCAGACACCCAGGCCCAGGGCAGGCGGCCCGAGGCCTTCCTGCTGTAAAGCTCTGTGTCTGATAGGAAATTGGGGGGCGGGGGGCAGACGGGGGGCCTTCCTTTCTGGTCTAGGAGCCTCTGGCGACTCAGCCTTTTCTTCAGTAGCGTTTTCATGTGGATCCTGAGTTCTGGGTCTGGGCAAACCCCCTCTGGGAAAGCAGCGTCAGAGCTTACACACCAGCCAGGCAGGAAGACAGGGAACCTCACAGCCAGCATAGAGGGAGACGGAGACAGAGAGGGGGCGGGCATGCAGGGGGCTGGCCCAGCAGGGGGTCCTGGGAGTGGGCGGGGAGGTGGCGGGAGCACAGCCATGGGACCCCCATCCCACAGGACTGGTGGGGCTGGGCAGGTTACTGCCAGGGGATCGGTCGTGGACTATGGGGCTCGAAGCAGGACAGGGACCTCCAAACAGGCCTGAGGTGAGAATGCTGCCTCTCTCGTCTCCGTCCCGTGGGGAGGGGGGGAGGGGCTCCCAGCCTGGTCCTGCAGCCGCCAGCACAGCAAGCTTGGGTGGGGCCCCTTCACCTCCTGGCCACCTTCCCCTTGTGCTGGGCTCCTCCGGAGGCGCTCAGAGGCCTTCTACGCACACACCTGCCGGGAACCTAACTCACACCAGCGCGCACGTTAAGCTCTGATGTTACAAACAAATGCAATGCAGGCCCTTCCCTGGAGGACTTCCTGGTGGGGAGGGAGCAGGTGCAGCGAATAGACAATCGTGCAAGGATAACGGGATGCATAGCTGGTCCTGGGGGCACCAAGGGGAGGCCCCCCCACATTGGGGTGGCAGGAGGGCAGGCTGTGCATCCTGCAGGGACCACCGCCACCCAGCCCAGCCTCGGCCCACTGCTCCCAGGCCCTCCTGGTGCTCCCACCCTTCCCCAGGGTGGCCAACAGCCAACAGGAAGAGAGCACCCTCCCTCGGGGTGCTTCCCCCAAGCTTGTTTTGGGCTGAGGACACACACCCCTCTCCAAAGACCCAGCCAAGTAGCCGGGCCGGGTGACTAACCCTTTGCACCTCAGAAAACCCAGAGTGACTTAGCTAAGTGGCCGGGTTCCCTGTCATGTGACCATCAAGCGCTCACAGGGGCCCGATATTCAGGTCACACATCCATGTTATTGAGTGCCTGCCATGTGGAAGGTCTCATGCTAGGTGAGGCTCACACTTCCCTGAAGGTAGGCAGGGTGTGTTGGGTTATCATCTCATGCTGGGTAACTAACCACCTAAAACTTAGTGACTTAAAGCAACAGCCACATTTATTTTGCTCATGATCAGGGCTCAGCAGGGCCAGCTGTGTCTGCTTGGCCTCAGCTGGGGCAGCTCAAAGGCTCGGAGCAATCAGCAGTCATCTGAAGCTGGACAAATAGAAAAATCAACAACTTTTCTCGGATTGGTCAGTGAGGTGGGGTCACCGGGCAAACCCCTCCCCGCACCCCCAGTGAGAGAGGCCAACAGGTGAAGGCAGAGAATAACCTGGGCTGCCAGAGCAGAACCCCAGCAGCACAAACCTGGGGGGAGCCTGGGCTGGAACTGTAATGGACGAGTTGCTGGAGGCTCCGTGAGGACCAGGCTGAGAGAGAAAAACTCCCAGGGGGCGGGGGGCCCAGTCACCGGGGGTCCCCACACTTTTGTGAGTTTTTCCTCTAAGAGCTCACCAGGTTCCTAGAGTAAACAGTAGAGGAAAATCCCTCGTGCTTCTGGCAGGGAGGGGAAAGGAACCATTTTCAAAGACCCAGAGCCCTCTGTCCTTACCAAGGCCTGCTCTCGGGAACGGGTTAACCAGGGCTCCCTGGGCTGGGAGAATGCAAGCAGCCCACTCCAGCCTGCGCTAGCCATCCTGTCCCACCAAAGGGGGGAAATGCCGGGAAGCACGTGTGACGTTCACAGTCCAGAGGTACAGCTCACAGAAAGGGGAGACCTGCCCAGCTGGTTCGGCTCAGTGGTTGAGCACTAACGTACGACCCAGGAGGTCAGGGTTCGATTCCTAGTCAGAGCACATGCCCGGGTTGTGGGCTTGATCCCCAGCAGGAAACATTTAACACTTTAACCAAATGTCTGTGAAGCATTTTCCCATGCCTCATCTCATTTGATCCTCACAGAAGTCCTGGAGTAGGTAGATAGGAGACTCGGTGGAATCCTATTTTCTTTTCATTAGCCGGAAAATGGAGATTTAGAAAGTTTCAAAACTTAACTCTACTGAAAAGAAGAAATGGTGGACCTTGAAAATGACTTCAGGTTTTTTCACTGCACAGAATATAGTCAAACACTCCTGCAGTTAAATACTTTACCCTTTGTTCTCCCTGCGTGATCTACAATAATAATCTGCTTCATGTTGATATTTACTGCTGTGTTGCTGACAACTACCTGAAAGAGAAGTTGGGGTGCTTCACTGGGCTGGAAAAAGGTTAGCTAAATCAGAAAGCAGGTCTAATTAAGCAAGTTTATTCTATATCTATAAAAGGCTAATTTGACTCGCGCATGGGCGATACATATAAAGCTCTCACTGGTGCCAATTGCACGTGTGTTTTGATCTGTCATTGTCGATTGTGAATTTGGTTGACACTTCTATTATAGAGAAAGGGCGAATAGCAATATTAAATATTTCTTCTTGTTAATTTCCTTTCAATGTGCACAAATTCGTGCACCGGGCCACTAGTCTTGAAATAAACAGCTTTATGAGAGACTTCACATTATCAGCTTACTTCCCTTAAGGCCCAGCTGATGAAAGGTGATACAGATTAGAAGGAGAAAGGACCTTCCAATGATGGGGGGCACAACCCAGTGGGGTCTGAAGGCAAGGCTGCCCTGGGCCGGAGCCTCAAGTGTTTTGTTGCTTTGGAATGCAAGATAGCAGAAGTGGAAGGAAGGAGCAGGTGACCAGGGTGCCAGCAGGTGTGGCTCATTCTTGAACACACCTGCACACACCTGCAACACGGGGTGAGGATGACCCTGAACGGCACTGACGTCCTACAGTGGTGGCAGGGGGTGGCGAGTGGTCACGCTCACATGGCCTTGTGTGTGCCCAGCGCGGTGAGAGCTGAGAACTCTCGTCTCACTGGGGACATTGGCTGGAGTTTTATTTATTTAACATTAATATGTTTTAACATGTTTTTACAGAGATAGAAACATCAATGAGAGAGAATCATTGATCGGCTGCCTCCTACATGCCCCACACTGGGGATTGAGCCCACAACCCGGGCATGGGCCCTGACTGGGAATCGAACCCTGACCTCCTGGTTCATAGGTTGACACTCAACCACTGAGCCATACCAGGCGGGTGGCTGAAGTTTTAATAGAGAGATATGCAAAGCTCAAGTGCAGCTGGAAAGAGCGAGATGGTAAAACCTCACGTTCTGTTGGGAAAGTGTCACTGAAGGACCAGCAGGGCTGACACACGGAGATGGACGGAAGTGAGGCCATTCCTGGTAAAGGAAACACCCGACTTGTGGACATGAAAACGCTAAGGTTCCCACAGGAATATTACAAGACTCTGAAAGGACATCTTGGGGGTTCTCTGGACTTGCTGTAGGCGTCACGGTGGCATTACTGTCGGGTCAAGGTGCTGATCACTGCTTGCCTTCTCCTGAGGGTAGAACATGTCCCTAAGGTCTGGCATAGACATCCTCTGAAGTGGGACTTTATTCCTGGCATGAGAGATGGGGGACCATGTGTCCTCAGACCCAGCAGTGGCCCAGGGAGGGTCTGGTAGGCAGAAGGGGGTCAGCCTCAGCCTGGACTGAGGGGCCAAGGGGGACATCTGCCCATGGGAGACAGACCAGGGGCCTGGCAGGGCGTTACAGCCCCAAGGGGACAGTGGGCTCCATGTCAGACTGGAAGTGGCTGGGCTGACCTGGGAGCCCTGGGAGCAGGTTCGAGCGTGGGAGCCCACCCATGCATCCCTGTGCACCTGCCTTCCGAGTGTTTGTGGCCCTGGGTTCTCCCTTGGGGTTCCAGGAGAGCCTGGGCATCTCAGCCGAACACTGCTTCTAAGAAGAGCCAGAGAAAAGCTGAGCACACCTTCCTCATGATACCAAAGAATTGGTGCCAAGGCACCGAGACACGGTGCCAGGCAACCTCATGTCTCACCACCTTGCCGGAAGCAGCAGGACCCTGGCTCTGCCTCACTCCTGCTTTCTGGTCTCTTGTAAATGCTATTACTAGGCAGAATGGAATTCACCCCAGAGCTCTAGCTGCAAGGGAGTCTGTAATGGAGGTTCTACATTTCTCACCTCTAGTCACGGGGAAGGTGCATTAGAAAGAGGAAATGGATGCTCCCGGTCTATCAAACTGTCAGCAAAT
This sequence comes from Myotis brandtii, assembly GCF_000412655.1. NCBI lineage: Eukaryota > Metazoa > Chordata > Mammalia > Chiroptera > Vespertilionidae > Myotis > Myotis brandtii. The sequence goes on along the minus strand of NW_005367354.1, from coordinate 5,896,766 downwards.
CTGACACGTTAAGTCCGAATTTTACAGGTGGTGACACTGGGGTGTAGAAAGAGAAGCGTGTGAAACAGAGTCACCTCCCAGCACCTGGCCAAGCCAGGACTTAAGCAGTGAGGTGCCAGCAAATGTTTACAAATCAGTTCTCCATGGGCAGTTCCAACATGCATGTTAGTTGGTATTTTTCTTTATGTTAATGAATAAAACAAAAGTAAAACAACAAAGACATATGTGAAAGCTTTGCTCTTTCTTAAAATGGCCTGAAGGAACTTAAAATTCGGTTCCTTAGTTGCAAGTGTTCAATGCCCACATCTGGTTGGGGTGATGGTGCTGGATGGAGCAAATATAGAACATTTCCATCATCACAGACGGTTCTACTGACAGCACTGGGCCTGGAAGGAAGTCAGAGACCATGTGGAAGAGGGGTTCTTTGAGGGGAAAGGCCTTGAAGGACCAACTACCATAAGCAGGGCCCCACCCCAGGCCCAGGCCTCCCTCCTTCGCCCGCCCAGCCCCGGCCCCAGGCCTGAACTTGTTCTCAGGCTGCCTGCCCTGACCAGAGGCCTGTCTGCAGCCCTCCCCACCAGCCACGGGTGGAGAGTGGAGCTTGTGGGGACTTGCAAGGAGCTGACCAGGAGCCAACAGTTGCGGGAGCAGCTGAGCACCAGCCCAGCGAGGTGGAGCCCACAGGAGCACCACCCACCTGCCTGAACCCCAAAGAGCTTGGAGGACAGAAACCTAAGCTCTAAGCTCTGGAAGGGAGCTGGCTGAGGCCGGAAGTGCTTCTGTGGCTGCGGGAGGGGCGGGCACCGCGTGTTTGTTTCTCTGAATCTTTGATGCACCTCAGAGACTTTGATGTTGGAGGATGTCCCTGGCCAAGCTGGCCTTGTGCTGTTTGCTCTGGGGTTTTGCTTTTATTTATGTTTAAATTCGTGTCATTCCATTGGTTCTGTAAAATGCAAAACAAGTGACCCAGCAGAAAAGAAATGCTCCACAGCAGTGGTTCTCAACCTTCTGGCCCTTTAAATATTGTTCCTCATGTTGTGACCCAACCATAAAATTATTTTCATTGCTACTTCATAACTGTCATGTTGCTACTGTTATGAATCATAATGTGAATATCTGAGATGCAGGATGGGCTTAGGTGACCCCTGTGAAAGGGTCATTCGACCGCCAAAGGGGTCTCAACCCACAGGTTGAGAACCGCTGCTCTACAGTGTATAGGGCAGGGGAGGCCAGAGCCTGTCTGTGGCTGGCGGGGTACCGCTGAGAGCAAAGTCCCATGCATCCACCTCACAGGTCGAGGATTTGGGGCGCAGACACGTTAAAAATCTAGTCTTTACAGAATCTGTGTCCTTCTCGTGGGCTGGTCCTGCCGACAGAACATAGGCTTATCTTTGGGGCACCAACCTCTGATGCAAGTGCCGGCTGGCATTCCTAGGGACAAAGAAAGGGGATGCCCCCAAGCTGAGTGGAGAGGGTCAAATGACTGCTTTTGTGCCTCCTTGTTATTCAAAACATGTCACTATTGCAGGATCTGATCTGAAAGTTGCTTGCATTGTAACTTACCTCCTCCTGAAGACTCATAGCCCCACCTAATCCTCGGGGACACCAATGTTTCCCTAACAACCTGATAGTCATTTAAGCGGCCAAGTTGGCTGAGAGAGAGCAGGAGAGCATGCTGGTGGTGTATGGGGAGGAAAGATTGGAGAGATCAGACCTTTTTCACTTCCTTCAGGATCTTCAGTGTCTTCCTCATACCTCCTGGCACCACCACCATGAATCACACCTCATCACACCTTACCAGGGTCTCACCCATGGCTCCTCCCACCTGCATCTGTGGCTTCGACCATGGCCAGGAATGGTCAGTGTGTGTCCAAGGCCTGGCAGTAAACACGCAGAAGGCCTGTGAGTCTGGCCTTTGGGGCTGGAATTTGTCCTGGTGGCCAGGACTGGTTTCCCGCTTCCTCTCCTCTGCCTCCAGCTGCAGCCAGGCAGGGACAGGCTGCCTGTGTGTCCCAGAGAGCTAGGGGGCCTGGCAGCTCAGTGCCACACTTCCTGCCCAGAGCGGGGCTCCCTGGCCACAGGCCATGGCCATGCATTTGGGGGCAGGGGGCAGTCAGAGAACAGCATGAGCGGCTGGGAGTGGGGGGCACTGAAGCAGCTTTATGTTCGGTCAGCAGCAGCTCAGGGGAGGTGAGCTCATCAGAGCGTATTCTAGGAGCCTGTTTGGCTGGTGAGAGGTAGATGGTGGGAGCACTGTGCTTTGGAGTGGGGGGAGGGTGGGCATGGGGGGGGATGCCAGCCCCCAAGGGAGGACCCAGGGGGAGATTTCTAGAGCTGCCATGTGATGAACTCCACAAACTATACCGTTGCTGCCCTGGTGAGTCCTAAACACTGTGCACATGTGGGCGCGCGCGCGCGCGCGCACACACACACACACAGGTCCCTGGGCTGCGTGAGTTGGCCTCAAGGCCTTTTCTTTCACAAGGTCTCAGATTACTTGTCCGACATGGATGCTTCCTAGCTGCTAATCCCAGGGTGTGCCAACTCCCATGGGGTCCCCAAAACCCCCCACCAGCCCTGGGGCCAGCTCCCAGCCTCCCAGGACTCTCCCCAAGGTGCACCTCTGACAGACTGAGGCAGAGGGCAGAGGCCTGCGCCAGGGGTATGCAGTGGGGTCTCTCACACACCCGGTTGTGGCTGCCTTTGCCTTTATCCCAGCAGGTAACTGCACCATGGGGGGCTTGGGGTAGGAAGGAAAGGGGGTCCCAGCCTCTGGCAATCCCTCCAGTTCCTCTTCCCCAAACCACGACAAATAAACATACACTGCAAACACTCCAGTGTGTGCCGTCAAGGCCCTTTTCCCACCAGCTACCACCCAAGCCTGGCCCGTCTAGGGGTCCTGGTCTGCCCCCCAGATCCCAGCCCACAGTGGCATGTCACGGGTCTTCCTGTCTGCTCCTCCGTCCGGGGTTCTCCGAGCTCTCAGACTGAGTAGGGCATTGTTGATGTCCGTCTCACAGCAGAACTCAGCCCAGCACCCCCAGCCCCATCCCCACCCCCATGCTCCGAGGACGTCAATGAGTGTGGGCAGAATTTAATTGCCTGACAAGTTCAGATCCGCATCTTTGATCTGCGAAACCGGCAGAGCTGGGTAGTGGAGAGAACTCGGGATTCTGGCGCAGGTGGACCTGGGCTTGTCACTTACACCGTGTGACCTTGGACAGCTGCCTCACTCCCCTGAGCCTGGTGTCTCCTGGGAAATGGGACGGTCACTGTACCTAACCCACAGGGACCATGTGCGGGCTGATTACACAACCTGCGCGAGCGGCCCAGCCCGGCTCCCGGTGGCCACAGGCTTCCTCCCGCTGAGCCCAGTGGAGAGTGGTTGAGTCCTGGTTCCGGGCACCCAGGTTTCTGTATCATTGGCATAGTGCGCACTTATGTATATCCTACTCTCCACAACGGTCCTGGGAGGAAAGCATCATCATCATCATCATCAACACCTTCTCATAGCCCAGGAAACAGACAGAGGTTGTGAGGCTCGGCCAAGATCACACAGCTGGCAAGTGGCAGAGCTGCTGCTCGAACCAAGGCATCTGGGCTGCCTTGAGCTCACGCTAAGAGAGGAAGTGGACAAGGAAACGTTCTTTGATGCAATAAAAAAGTGTGCCCAGCTGGCGTGGCTCAGTGGCTGAGCGTTGACCTATGAACCAGGAGGTCACGGTTCTATTCCCGGTCAGGGCACATGCCCAGGTTGCAGGCTCGATCCCCAGTGTGGGGCCTGCAGGAGGCAGCCGATCAATGATTCTCCCCCATCATTGGTGTTTCTCTCCCTCTCTCCCTCTCCATTCCTCTCTGAAATCAATAAAAATATTTTTTTTAATAAAATGTTTGCTCAGCTCCCAGTAAAGAATCGGAAGAGGTGGCTTCAGCCGCACCGGAGGGTCTGGGAGCAGCTCCGGCCCCGGGCCTGCTGGGAGCTTTGCTGAGACCTGGCAGAGGTGGCCCTGCCTGTCACGTCTTCCTCCGCAGCCCACTCGCCTGGCAGGTCATTTGAACAATGATTAACTGCGGCGGACAGGCCGGTGCAGGCTGGGGCGGGCACAGCAGGTGAGCTCAGCCCTTGCACAACGGCTGCCACGCCCGCCTGCCGGCTCAGGCTCCGGGGCGACTCAGTGGGGCAGGGCCAGGCAGGCTCCCAGCAGCTGGGAAAATGGCCCTGGGAAGGACAGGGACAGCCTGCTGGATGTGAAGACCTGATCACCACCACGTTCACCCTCCCGACCCCTCCCGGCTCCCCATCTCATGGAGCTTCTTCTGGGGGCGCCTGTGCACCCCGGGCAGGCTCCCGCCTCAGTGCTCAGTGGGATCGGCCTTACAGGCGATTTCTCTCCACCAGTGTCCCCGGAGCCTGCCCTCTGCTTCGGCCACAAAACCACACCCCCAGATGCCACCGGAAGAGGCAGGAGCTGGCCCTTGGGAGCCCCCCAAGCTCCGAGAGCCTGCTTCTCTGCGCCTCTCGCCTGGTCCCTGCATGTTCCCTGCAGAGGTGCTCCCCGACACGCCAGCCCCCGGCGCCCCTTCCCCAGGAGCACCCCAGCTGCTGGAGTGGAGGTAGGAGCTCATGTGCGGACTGGGCAGACCTGCCTCCAGACTCGCCCCTGGCCCACTCCACCTGCTCCTTGAATGGAGCACTAAAGCCCTTTGTCCCACATAAGCTCTGTGCCCACATCAGGTCTGCTTCAGGCTCGAGTCTGGAGCAGCCTGGGATGTGTGCGTGAGAGGGGACGGGGGGGGGGGGGCGGGGGGGGGGGGAATTCTAGGCCAGCCTGATGCCCTCTCTGCCGCCCACAGCCCTCCTTCCCTCACTCCTCCAGGCTGAGAGCCGCTCAGCACCAAGTGCGGGAGCCAGAGGCAGAGCTGACCCTCTGCCACCCCACCTCCATCCCTCAATATCCTGCTGGTCTGAGGAGGGGTCTTAGGTCATTTGAGGAGTGAGTCAGCCTCACTGGGCTGTCCCTCCCCTTCCCCAATGGGAGACCCAGCAGGAGGTGCAGGGGGGCCTAGAAGACTGAGGTCAGGGCATTAACTCCTGTTCCCTCCCTCCCGGCAGCAGGGTGCCCACAAGCTGGCTGCCTCCCTTAGGGCAGACTTACAGACTTACGTCTCTAGTTCTAGGCGTCTTCCTACCCCTTGCCCAGCCGTCACAAGCCCTTCTCAACTTCTCCTGACTTGAGTGCCACCTGGCCGGCTGAGTGAGTCAAAGAGCGTGAGACTGGAGAGAGAAACCAGTTAGGAGGCCAGTGCTGTAGTCATGGAGAAAGATGAAGAAAGATGACAGCTGGTGACAGGGAGGAGGTGCAACACAACCGAGGCAGATGCAGAAGCGAACCTGGGGGAATAAGGAGCAGCAGGGAGGACTCTCCAAGGGGGTGCGTCCTGGCCTGGGTAGCTGGGAGGAGGGAGATGCCTGGGGCAGAGGCAGGTGTTTGGAGTGGAAATGGTGAGTTCAGGTGGTGCCTGTAGGAAGGACACCCAGGTGGCTCAAGGCACAGGTGTACCTGCAGCCTTGGTTTTCTACCCGCCCACCTTCCCCAGATGAGCCCGCAGGTCAGGAACGGCCTGGGAGCCCTGGAAGGTGTTCCATGCATAAGTGATTGCTGGCCTTTTTCTTCCCTTTCAGATGCTTGGAGAAGGCTCTCAGATGCATGAACTTGGCTGGGAGGAGTGATGGAGGCATGCTGCCCCCACCAAACTTCTGGGAGGACCCTGTCCTCAGAGGGGCCATGGGTTAATAAAGCCAGAGCAGCCAGCCAATGACGTTGACCATGGATGCTTTGGCCCATCAGCCAGGGAGGCTGATCATGATAAGGTGTCATTTGGGGGATAGTCACTTTAAATCTTTCTTTTAACCACCCATCTCTGTGGCTTGCAGGAGGCAGGGGTCAGAGCCAGGCTTTCCTCCAGATCGGGTCCTGGTGTCAGGGCAAAGCCACATGTGGGGCCTGAGAGGAATAATCCCTCCCCAGGTCTTCATCTCCTTCCGATTACTGCATTGTCCTTCCAGAGAGAAACACTGGATTGAATGTTGCTCAACTGAATCAGCATTTGGTTTGCCTTCTCCCAGGAAATCAAACGCTCCGGTTTTGCCTCCTCACTGTTCTGACCACAGCCGTGCCTTCCCTCTCTCACCCACGGGGCACAGGACAGTTATTCTCATATTCACTGCCCGTGAGGGGCAGGCGTTTGCTCTCCAACTGCCCACAGTGAATTACCACATCTCCTCCTCCTGGGAAGCTGGCCTGCCTTCAAGTCCCCCACCCCAACCCTCCCCACCCACCCCTCCAGCCCAAGTCCACAGGCCTGGCATTCATTAACGTCTAGCCAAGGCCTGATTCAGCCACTTGCTTCCCAGGCAGCCCAGTGGGCAGACAGCTGATGCTGTAGGCAACTCAGGCCTGACCAGCTGGTTGGTCACATCAGTGATCACCCAGCCAATAGGAGGAAGGGTAGTGGGGTCCCCATAGCATGTGGGCCGTCTCAGGCGTGCTCAGGACCCTCTGAGGCCCCCAACAAGCCCTGAGTAGGGCCCTGGGCAGTTTCACACACATGGGGGCCTTCAGGGCCTGGGGGATCCCAGGCTCTGCTCAGGATCCATTGTCCTAAGTGCCCTGGGGGGGTCGGGGGAAGGGGGCACCCAAACCCCTTCTCCTGGGAAGATCCGCTTTCTGTTGGGATTTCCCTGCGGACATCCTGAGCCTCAGGCCACCAGGCAGCCTCTGGGGCAGCAACTCACAGAGGACTCAGGGAGTAGAGGAGCCTGGACTCCCTGCCCCAGGGTGGGCTCTGGGTAAGCAGTGTGACTCCCAGGGCCATTCTGACCATGCCCGGGACTCACTCTCAAAGGTCAGGAGCCCCAGGGGTCATCGGAACAGGAAGTCCTCAGGTCACATCAGATGTTCCATGTCACAAACCCCCCATTTAGCCCCTTTTCAGGAAGTCATCAGCCTCACTGGCGGGTGGGGGAGGGGCATGGCGTTGTAACTGTCACAAGTCTGTGGCAGCCAGCTGTCCCTCCGCCAGTGCCCCTGGCAAAGGCTCCAGCAGCCGGTTCCCCGAAGCAGCCCCCACGGCAGCACAGCGTGGGGACCAGGCCCCCGCAGGGGTGGGCACCACTGACCCTGAAAGCACCAGGGCCCTCCAGGAAAAAGAGAAGGGGGTGCCTGGCAACAGAGACACCAAGACACTGCCCAGAGGGCCAGGAGGGCTCCTGTGTTCAGGATGGTGAAGGCAGTGAGGGGGCCTCACCCCCTTCTCTCTCTGTGCCCATATCTCTCTCCTCCCTCCCTCTCTCTCTCTCTCTCCTAAATCCTCTCTTTGTGACCCCAGGCAGTGGCCAGCCCTGAAGATCCCACCAGACAGACAAAATTCTTCTTCGTCCCACAGACGAGAGCTCCTCCGTCCAGTCCTGCCTCCTCCCACTGCCCAACCCCAGCCCCACTCCCACTTGCCCGAAGAGAATCCGTGGGTCAGAGTGACGGCGGGGAATGAGGGGCCAAGCTGCTTCCACTCACAGCCTCGGCCTCCCCTGGAAGCTCCTAGAAACTCCTGGAAGTTTCTAGAGTCACAGTAGAGCCTCGTGCATTCCAGGATCCAGTTCTGTGACCACTTCCTCCCCTGTGAGTGCTGACTGACAGTCTGAGAATCCCCTGCTGAGAAAGTAATTAGGAAAAGCAGAAGCCGGAATAGCACAAGAATAGCGGGGTGAGGAGGGGACAGGGAGGAGGAGCCACAAGGTCGGTCCTGGGGCTCTGGCTCCCCAGGAGGCTGGCTCATTGGTGTGTGGCCCCAAATCCTGAGGATCCCTCTCCCCAGTGGCCGCTCATGGCACACTGAGAGCTGGGGGAGAGGCAGCGGGGAGAGGGAAGGCCTTGCTAAACAAGACAAAGGGAGCGTCCAGAAGGCCCAAGGGAAACGGCCCCCACCCGGAGAGGGGGCGCTGGGTGGGTGGGAGGCACATTAACTATACTCTCTGAGCCGCTGCCTAGGGGCACCCGGAGAGCTAACTAACCCTCCCAGGAGGTCACCTCCAAGCAGGGAGGGTGAGCCGGGAATCAGGACTCACCGAGCCCATGCATCACAGTCCCCTGGGCCCATCATGCCCTGCAACGGGGCGGGGGGCGGGCGGGAATGCTCTGGCCACTGAGCCAGCTGCTACAGGGAAGCCAGCACCCACATCAGCACCACCCGGAGGCCAGGGTCCAGCCCACCCCCACCTGCCACCAACTCACTTCCCCACAGGACCTTGGTTTCCTAATTTCCTTTTTCCTTATATAGCTCCAGATTTTTCCCATGGGGAATTCTAGGCCAGCCTGACGCCTTCTCTGCCGCCCACAGCCCTCCTGCCCTCACTCCTCCAGGCTTAGAGCCGCTCAGCGCCAAGTGCAGGGCATCTGACGTGGGATTGGGCTGGAGAAGCCCTAAGCGCAGAGGAGCTATTGCAGAGGGGAGCCCTGGCCGGGTGATCAGTGGGGACCCAGTGGAGGGCCGATTGCTCAGCTCAGCCCCTGTTTGCCACCCTCTCTCCCCTCCCCACTCCGCTGGCCCGGGGAGCCGGCCCCCTCAGAGCCACTGGGGCTCCTGCTGTGGGCTCAGCCCTGCCCCCGGCTTCCCAGGCAGCAGCTCAGCCTCCTCCAGGCCTCCAGGCCGCACACACCTGGGGCCTGGTCTTAGCAGCTGCCCGTCCTGGGCGCTCTCGCTGCTTGGCGGTCACTGGCCATGCTCCTTTCCCTCCGAGGAACTGACTGCCCTGAGTCAGTAATGGGACAAAGGACAGGGTGGCCTCATGTGACGGCTACAGTCACGGAGGGAGGCGCATCTGCTTCTGCTTCTCCTTGTGTGGACAGGAGGTCCGGGTCACGATCCGGGGTCCATGGACCTGCAGGCTAACCAATGGGTTTCTGACAGCCAGCCTCGCCGCGGAGAGAGCACTGGGCTGGGAGCAGGGAGACTGGGAGGTCTTGGTTCCTCCTCTGACTGGCAGATCACTCCTCTGAAATTCACTGTCAAGGGTGTGGCATCAGAACCCTAAGAATCCCCACAGTGTGTGATTTCCAGAATCCCTGTACGTGGAGAAGTGCCGAGGGGCTGGCCATGTCCTAAGCAGGGGTGGGGAACGTCCAGCCCGTGGGCCCGGCTGTATAAGGCGCATGAGATCATTTGGTCTGGCCCTGCCAAGGCACTAGGGGCGAGTTAATTAAATGTTTGACGGACTATAGCAGGCTAATTATTGAGTTGATAATTCTGTGTGGCCTGCGAATGACGTTATAAATATCCAAATGGCCCTTGGCAGAGAAAAGGTTCCCCACCCCTGTCCTAAAGGATCCCTTGAACAGCGTGTTGCAGTTGGGCTGGCTGCCCCAGCTGGTGTAGGGACCCCAAGGTGCCCCCCTGCCCCGGCTGGAGCAGGGACCCTGAGCTCTGGGAGGAAGCTTTGAAGCCAAGAGCTCTGAGTCCGGTTCCTGCGCTGCCTCTCACTGGGACGCTATGTAACTTTCTGGCCTGTTTTACTGATGGGGTGACCTGGGCCCAGGGGGAAGGGATGCACCCACGCTCTGGGCGGAGTCCCTGGGCCTGTGGGCTCTAGCTCAGTGCTCGCCCCTCCTTCCCCAGAGGACTCACCATAACGGGGTGATGGTCAGAGGAGGGCCGGGGTGCTGGGGAGGGTGTGCAGCGTCCAAGGGCTGAGATGAAGGTGGCCAAGTCCCCTACCTAGGGCGTCTGCGCTGGGAACTGCATTGGAGATGCCGTGTGCCTGGAGGTGGGGTGGGGGCCGGATGGGACCACTTGGCACCAGAGGGAACCCCTGGAGGGACAGCTGGGCCTTTCATCTCCAGATGCCTGGGCCTCCCTCGGCACATGGAGCCCAGAAGGAGCGTGGGCTTCTCCCCGTGGCTGCCTGGCCCCCACAGAACTGTCAGCAGGAGGCGGGTGGTTAGAGGGGTTCACAGTGGGGTTCACAGTGAGCTCACCTCCCGCAGCCCTTGCAGCGTGTAAGGATTCTGCCTCCACGGCTCTCCTCCGCCTCCACGTGCCCGCCCGCCCCTCTCCCGGGCTGTTTACTGAGGCTGGAGTGGCCGGTGGATGGGGGAAGGGCAGAGAGGGAGGTCATGGAAACCGGAGTTTGTGCGCCAATGGAGCCCTCTCCTCCGGCTGCTGGAGGGAGTGCTGGGGCCCAGGGGAGCCTCTGTGCGCTCCGGTCACTGCACAAGGGCTGCATCTGTTTGAAGGAGGGCCTGGAGCCCAGCCACCACCATGCCCACTCCAGGCCTCCAGGCACAAAAGCCTATGGGTCAGTTCTGATCTGAGAGCCAGGCTGGGCCAGGCCAAGCCCCGGTGGACGCTGGGAGCAGCTGAGTCTCCCCTTTGGGGTCTCAGACCCTCCCTCACCCAGGCATCCTGGGAGGGGGATGCAGTAGGAGAGGACTCAGGCTTCGTCCTTCCTGCACCCTCACCAATCCATCCACCCCCCGACACACAGAGGGCTCTGGGACCTGGAGACCCAGGACCTAACCTAATTATGGCTCTGACGTTCCGTGACCTTGACCAGAGCGTTCACAGATTAAGCCCCCACCCAATCAGCGCTTTGGCTCGGCGATCACCAACGGCCATGTCCAGTGATCCCATCGCTGTGTCTTCTTTAGCCCTCTGCCTTCCGCGCCTGTTCTCACCCGGCCCAGGCCCAGGGCCCTGAGTGAAACACGTGGACGAGCTGATGAGCGAGCAAATGCACGGATGGAGGGCAAGGTCCTTCCTTCTCCAGCCTTACTTCCCAATCCCCTGGTCCCCCTTCCCCAGCTCCAGCCTGGCGGGGCAGGGCCCAGGTGTTTCTCATTAAGGGTTTTATTGCAGATTCTCAGGCTCTGGCTGAGGAAGGCTGCAGGAGCTCCCTAATCCTCCCCCCTCCCCCAGGCTGAGCCGGCACAGCCCTCAGGTGATCAAGGGGCCTGGCCTCCTCTCCCACCACCAGCCCTTCTCAGGCAGCCTCTCAGGAGGTCACCCGGGGCCCAGCTCCAGGCTCCACGCCCACTCCTCCCACCCATCATTCACACTGCAACAGCCAGAGCATCCTTCTGAGAAATAAAGCTAATTACTGCATGCCTCTTTAAAATCCACCAGAGGCTGCCCTCTTTGCTTTTGTTTCTCTCTCTCTCTCTCTCTCTCTCTCTCTCCAAACAACTGGCTCTGATTTGTAGCGCTTGCCAGTGCCCATGGTGTAAATATTCCCACCATGACCAGTTCCAAACTACCAGCGCCATGAGATCATGGGACTCAGGGCACAGCTGCCCTCTTTGCTTTTGTTTCTCTCTCTCTCTCTCTCTCTCTCTCTCCAAACAACTGGCTCTGATTTGTAGCGCTTGCCAGTGCCCATGGTGTAAATATTCCCACCATGACCAGTTCCAAACTACCAGCGCCATGAGATCATGGGACTCAGGGCACAACCAGCTCTCACAGCTGGGAGAATGGCTCGAGCTCACCACCACCTATTCCCTTCACCCTTGACCTTGACCTGCAAAGCCCTGTTTTACTGGCCCCAGTTGTCCCTCCAGGCTCATTTCTCACTGCTTTCCCACCCCCAGCACAGACACGGAACACTGAATGGCACCCCTGTGCATGGGTACTTGCCCCAAACACCCGTCTCCTGTCTTCGCCTGGGCAGCTCCTTTGATAATACTCTATTCAGATGTCTCCTCCTCCAGGCAGACTCTCTAACTCCCCACGCTGGGTCAGTGCCCTTCCTCTGTGTCCCTGGTACTGCCTTTGGACATCTTGATAGTGCTTGTCGGGTTCGGGCCTGGTTAGTACTTGGATGGGAGACCACCTGGGAATACCAGGTGCTCTAGGCTTAAAAATATAAAATAAAATAAAATAAAATAAATAATGCATGTCACCCAATCGGTGGCTCAGTGGCTGAGCATCAGCCTATGAATCAGGAGGTCTGTTTGATTCCCAGTCAGGGCACATGCCCAGGTTGTGGGCTCGATCCTCAGTGTGGGGCGTGCAGGAGGCAGCCAATCAATGATTCTCTCTCATCATTGATGTTTCTCTCTCTCTCTTTCTGTCTGAAATCAATAAAAATATATTTTAAAAATAATAATGCGTGTCTGTTCTTGCCATAAGCCGTGCAGAACCAGGGCTATGTTCTGGGGCCTCCGGGTCCCAGCCCCTGACCCAGAAGAGGCCTCAGTGATTGTGTTGAGGGTGAGGTGCATGGAGTGGTGAGCTCAGGGCCCAGGGCTCCAGGAGGAGAGCTACCCAGGGGCCCCAGTTGCTCTCTGGGGCCTTTCCTGGCAGAGCCCAGTGCCACCTTCTTGGCCAGCTTCCTAGGAGAGCTGCAGGACAGGAACAGGGGCACTGCCCCTGCACCTCCCTACTGGGGGCAGGGACATCCCCCTGATCCTGGATCTGGGCTCACTCGTGTCTCCCCAGCTTGCCCTCTAGCACAGAGGGGCACAGAGCTGGCTGGGGCTGGGGGGTGGGGGGGATGAGCTCCACCCTCTCCCAGTTGTTTGTATCCTCGTGACCATGGTTTCCTGCAGGGCAGTTTATCATTATTGACTTTGGCACCAGCACCCAGGCGTTTCAGGGAGGCCACCGTTTCCCAGGCCTGGGAATACCTTGGGGCTTTCCAGGCAGCCTCGGCCTAAGAGAGCCTCCCCCACTTTCTGTCCAGGTGGTCCTCTGTGGGCGGAACAGGTGAGACAGGAAACAGCCGTGGTCCAGGGGAGCGCCCTGGGCTTCCGAGTGGCAAAGACCTGGGTTTGCATGTCAGCATGGCCACTCCGTAGCTGTACAAAGGAACAGCATAGGGCCTTTACTTTTCCATCTGTAAAATGGGGTAGTAATACCTGCTTCTCAGGGGTTCGGGGAACATCAGAGTAACAGCCACTATTTATGGAGTGCTTGCAAAGTGCCTTCAGCAAAATGCCTGTTTATTCGCATTATCTTACGTAGTCTCTCCTCGGCCCTATGAGATAAAATCTGTTAGCCCCATTCCACAGATGAGAATACGGAGGTTCTGGGGAGTTTATAGTCACACAGGAAATAAAGTGGGGTCTAACTCCAAAGTTCCTGCCACCATGCTCTTCTGTGACCCAAAAATCAGAGGGTAGGTGTGTGTAGGGCCTGGCACATTGAAGCACAGAGTAGACGGTAGCTATTATTAGTAATTACTCAGAACCCTGCTGTCGGACACGTATCAGGAAATGGAATTTTCAAAACCCTTTTCCCACTCACTTTGACCTTAGCATACATTTGAATATGAACACATTTTACTTCCTGGGTATTTCTAAAGCGCCACCTGAGTACCAGGTCCTCGCCCACTCAGGGACCCTACTCCAGGGTTCCTCAGCCCACGCCCCCCACCCCACCTCCCAACGTGCGTGCTCGGACCAGTGCGCCCCTATTTCTCTCTCACGAGGATTCTGGATCACTTCAGCCCAGCGCTGACTGATGCGGGTCAGTGGGCAACTACGTGCTGAAATACTGGAATTTCTGAGACGTTTCCACGGTTTATGGGGCCATAATATTTGAGGTAGGAACCTGGGAACCGTCCTTGACACCTCCCTCCTCCTTGCCGCCCCTCCCTGTCATGTCCCACACAGGCAGGGAAGGGAGGGGCACAAGCCAGGCAGGTGGCCCAAGGGGCACAGGCCCAACTCTGTGGTTTCTGAACATGAACCCTGTGTCACAATTTGCGGGGAGGGCAGTCAGGACTGTTGTGTTTTTTCATTGACCCAAGAGTTGCGCAAAAAATCAATCCGCTGGCTGGGCCTGTCCGGCTTCCTTCCTGAAGGTCGTGCCAGCGTCCCTCCCCAAGGCCACCGCTGGCTCCAAGCCTTGTGCCTCTCACAGGGGCCCTGCTAGTGCCCTCACACCACAGCCAGAGCCATACTTCAGAGACCAAAGCCCCTCCCTCAAAACCATTTGCATCCTAGGAACCCACGCCAATCCACGAGGAATAGACGAAAGGCCCGTTAGGAAAATGGGCCCCTCCCGGCCGGCGTGGCTCCGTGGTTGAGCGTCAACTTATGTTGAACCAGGAGGTCACTGTTCGATTCCCAGTCAGGACACATGCCCAGGGTTGTGGCCCGATCCCCAGTGTGGGGCATGCAGGAAGCAGCTGATCAATGATTCTTTCTCATCATTACTAGTCTGAAATTTGTGTTGATCTTCCCTAGAGCTTTCTTTTTCCCCAATATATTTTATTGATTTTACAGAGAGGAAGAGTTAAAAACATCAATTAGCTGCCTCCTGCATGCCCCCCACTGGGGATGCGCCTGCAACCAAGGTACATGCACTTGACCAGAATCGAACCTGGGACCCTTCAGTCTGCAGGCCGACGCTCTATTCACTGACCCAAACCAGGGTGAGCTTTCTTCTATGTTTCTAGTTTCTAACTCTCTATCCCTCTCCCTTCCTCTCTGTAAAAAATCAATAAAATATATTTTTAGAAAAAAAAAAAAAGAAAGAAAAATAGGCCCCAAAATATGCAAAGCAGTTTCCCTCTGGAAAAAGAAATGCAAATGCCAAAAGCTATGAACAGATCCCTCACCTCCTTGTCTCCTAAATAAACATCAAAGCAACCATGTGATGTCATCTGCACCCCGACCCCCGACCCCCGTGGGAAAAAGAAAATGGAACCGTTTGGTGATCCCTGCGGTGACAGGTGAGGGGTGGTCCCTAGGACCCCCACAGGCGGAGTGTGATGCCAGGAGTGGCAAACTGGTGAGACTTCTGCAGGGTGGTGGCCAGGAGCAGCCCTTTGACTAGAACTCTTCCCTGGGAGGGCGCCCCGGTGCAGACTCGGGACAGTCCCCTGTGTCTGAATCACACGATGCTGACAACAGCAAGGCCTGGAGAGAGATGCCCACCCCAAGGGGAGAGCCGAGTCAGTGGCCTCCATCCACACACTAAACCAGCGGTTCTCAACCTGTGGGTCGCGACCCCTTTGGCGGTCGAACGACCCTTTCACAGGGGTCGCCTAAGACCATCCTGCATATCAGGTATTTACATTACGATTCATCACAGTAGCAACATGACAGTTATGAAGTAGCAATGAAAAGAATTTTATGGTTGGGTCACAACATGAGGAACTGTATTTAAAGGGCCAGAAGGTTGAGAACCGCTGCCCTAAACGCTCCGCGGACACGAGGAGGGGTGGGGTAGGACTGACTGCGCGTGCTGACGAGAACCATCCCTCTGGTGTAACTACTTGAAAGCACAGACTTATCCTCAGAAATGTACGCGTGGAAGGAATTTCTGGACGCACACGACGCAGGCCTGTTCGGAGGAATTGCCTTTGGCCGGGGAGACAGGTGGAAAACTTTTCACCCGCCCTGTCCTGCCCCGCCTGGGTTTCTCACCACGTGCACAGAGAACTTTAATGTTTAAAACGGCGTCGGGAGCTGCCTGGGTGGTGGGGTTCGAGACTGATTTTGTTTTCTTCTTTAGACCTTTCTCTATCAAAAGAATCAAAATCCATGGGTTCAGATGTTGCAAAACTAAAACTCTCGCTGCCTCAGGGGAAAGTCCACGTCCCTGAACTCACGCTGACGTCTCGTGGCGCCAGCCAGCTGCTGGGTCCCCTCGGGTGCCCCGACTCCTGGGTCCCCCACAGCCGACCCCACCCGCCTTCCACACCCCAAAGCCCTGTGCTCCCTCGTGCCTCCGGGCCTTTGCAGTTCCATGCTTCTCCATGCTGTTCCATTTACCTGAAATACTGTGCCCATCACCCCTTCACTTGGCTCCATTCAGCCTTCAGGGGCTCCAGGTGCCAGCCCCGTCTTCCCCCCGTGGCCATCCCGCCCTGCCAGGCTGGCTGCTGGCACCCAGTGCTCCTAGATGCCGTTAATGGCCTTTTCACTGGCCAGTCTCCCTCACTGCCTCACAACAGCCTCGAAGGTAACGCCAGGGCCCGGGTCACCCACGACATCCAGGGCCCAGCGCTGTGCCTGGCTCACAGGAGGCTCCACCAGCTTTTGAACTGACCATGACTCCTGACCTGGAGGCACAGACAGCTGGCACCCCAGGCTCAGCCCCAAAGCCAGCCTGTGTGGGGGGTGGGATTCCTGGGCCTGGCCCCAGACGGCAGGCCTTGGGCCTCGGAGGCAATCTGGAGGGGCAGACAGACAACGAGGCCGCGCCGCCCGCTCGGCTCCAAGGTGGCTTTTATTTCCTCTTCTGCGGGTGCCAAGTCCCTGAACAAATATTTTCCTGGAGTGGAGGAGCGGCTTAGCTCCCGCCTTGAGTGCTGGAGACACCGCCGGGTCGGGCAGGTTCCAGGAACCAGAGGGAGACGGGTCTGGCTGCAGCCGGAGGAGGAGGGTCGTTAGGGCTGCCCGCCAGCTGTGCCCACCTCCTGGCTGAGGAGGGGCCTGCTCCTCCGCCCGCCAGGCCCGGGAAGCCGCGGCTGCTCCGCTCAGCACACAGTGCGCGAGGCTCTGCCCTGGGCCTCTCTGCCCATAAATTAGAATCCTCTGGGACCCTGAAGAAAACGCAGGCCATGTGGGCCTCCTCGCTCCTGCTGAAAACGCTGCAGCGGCGTTTAAAGGACCTAATTAGAATCTCAGAAGGCCTTTTATAAGCTTCCCCGCCCCCCCTTTAACTTTCTTATTACAGAATAACATGCAGAGTGCACTCATCGTACGGGTATAACTTGATGATTTATTTACCTATACATACACCCTGGTAATCACCGCCTCCATCAAGCCAGCGAACATTCCAGAGAACCTTTCAGAGAAGGGGCCTTCGAGTGCCTGCCTGGACAACACCACACCCCCAGCAGAGGTTCCACTGGCTGCAATGACCATCGATTCGTTTTGCCTGTTCCTGAACTTTATGTAAGTGGAATTGTGCAACGTGGGCTCTTTGGTGTGACCCGGAAGTTAGAGTGGCACAGAGGACTCGGTGCCTCTCCCTAGAGAAGCTTGGAGCCCATCCTGGACGCTGAGCAGGCGTGGGACACAGCACGGACGAGGGGGCACAGCCACACTCACACCCCTGCCCCCTGAGTAGGTGCTGGGTGGGGGTGCAGTGGGGCTGGGGAGTGGGAGGGAGGAGGGAGCCAGGCAGGGCTGTGTCCACTGCCAGGCAGAGCCAGCTGAATCCCAAGCCCCCCCAGGCTCCCCGCTCAGGGCCCGCCCCCAGCTCCTGCGCCAGGAACCCTGAGCTCACCTAGGCCCACCTTTCTCTTCTGCCCGCTGGAGAGGACAGGACGTGAGGGCCCTGGGCTCCTCTGCAGACCCAGAGAAAGGACTTCTCTCCCCGAGGCTGCCTAACCTGAGAGGGGGCCTGAGACACCCCCTGAGGCCCAGCTCTGGGGTGACTGCCTTCCAGCCCCACCCCTGAGGCCAGCGCAGAGGACAGGCCCTTCTCCCTCAGGCTCCACTTAGTGCACCTGTGGGAGGCTCCTGCCGCCCAGTGAGGGGGGGACAAGCCTCCTAGGTCCTGCCAGTTTTACCTCCTAACAACTCTCAAAACGACCCCACCCACCCCCGATCCCCAGCCTCTCCGCTGTCGCTGGGACTCTGTCTGTAGCCCCAACCCTCTGCACGTCCTAATTCATCTGGCATCACCCTTGGCTTCCGGCTCTCCCGAGGCCCTCAGAGGTTCCAGGTGAATGGCCTGCCGCCTTCCCACCACATTCAGCCTCATCTCTTCCCACACCTGCTTTCAGTTCACATCAGCACGCAGTCCCTGTTTCTGCCAAAGCTGTGCCCTCTGCCTGGGATACCTTCTCGCCCTCGCCTGGGAGGCCAGTTTGAATGTCCTTCAAGACCCAGCAGAAGCACCAGCCCACACGGGGCCCGTCCCTGAAACTGCTCTCGCCCGTCCGTCTCCCCCGGACCCCAAACGCCCTGCCAGCGGGCCGTGCGTCTTTGCTTTGGATGTGAAAACCCAGCGCCATCCCGCGCCAAGCCCCAGAGACAAGCAAGGCAGAACGCAATTTCAGGCAGAATGGCCGCAAAGTACGAAGGCACACAAAGAGAATGGCGCATCCGTTAGAAAATAATTGAAATGAACTGTTAGTGGGAGATCCAGTGAGTCCCTCCTCCCTATACCCTGTGGAACACACACACACACACACACACACACACACACACGCACACACACGCCACATGGACGTGGCCCAAAGGCGGGGGGACTTGAAATGGTGCTCAGTCGCTCAGTTCCAGGCGTGGCGAGGAGGGAGCCGGGAAAGCAGAAGAGAGGGGTCACGGTGGTGGGGAGGGGGGCAGCAAGCTAAGGCCTGAGAGATGGGCAGAGAGAAATTCCTGAGGCCAGGGTGCCCCAGGGACTTGAAGACGGTGTTTAAACCCCTTCACACGTGAGCTTCCTTACTGTTAGCCTCCAACATTCAGTAAAGCCTGTGATGGCACCACCCATCCGGGCAGTGCCCTGGGGAAGGGACAGAGGTGTGACCCAGGAGCAGCAGGGAGCCCGAGCATTCAGCAGAGGGGGTGGCACTGGGCAGTTTAACCCATTGGATGTGACAGGAGCAGGTGGCTCAGAAGGCTGGGTCTTGAAAACTTGCCAGTGGAGGGGACACCACCCCCCACCCTCACCCCCACCCCCGTCTAGTGCCACCTTCTGTGTGTGCACGGCCCATGTGGCCTCAGGACCCAGGCCCCTGTCCAAATCCCAGCTCCACCGCTCACCAGCCTGAGACCTTGGGGCAAGATCCTTGCCCTCTGTGTCAGCTGTTGTCTGTAGAGTGAGGACCAATGACCGCAGTGCCATCTCTGCCGGGTTAGGAGTTTTCAGCGGGGAATGGAATAAGCCAGCTGCCCTGTCTAGCGGTGTCTGGCCCACAGGACGTTCAGTAAAGACATTAAGTCCAGGTGGCCTCTCCCACAACTGTGCCCTCGATGTCAGCCCAGGGTCGGGCAGAAAGCAGGCACTCGGTACAGTCAGTGTTTGAAAGACCCGAGGATTGCCCCAGCCTCCAGACCTTAGGGGCCACGTCAGGAGGGTAGCATCCTCCACGCTGCAAAGCCGCCCAGCGCCTGCCATCCCTGCCCCACCCACAGGCACCGGCCACAGGGACGGTCCTTCCCCGTGTCCCTAGGACACACCTGGGGTCTGATGTAAGGGGCAGGCCTGCACCCAGGGCCAGGCTGCAGGGAGATCTGCCATGAGGGGACAGCTGAGGGGCTGGGTGGGCGCCCACAGCTTACAGGAGACTCGGGGTCAGGCTGGGCCGCCAGGTGCCCTGAGAACACGGGGGCTCCTGCAGTGCTGAGCCTTTCCAACCCCCCAAATTCCCACTGCCATGTCAGGCAGAATGGCCGCAAATTGTGTGCAGGCAGTATCTGTAGACCTTCGGCACTTCAGACCGTCTGCTGGTGAGTTCTCAGGGGTCCCTGGACAAGGAGCAAACAGAGGGGCTAGCACACTTGAGTCATAGGGAGCCTTGTGTCCTGTGGGAGGGAATGATCTAGAACAGTGGTCCTCAACCTTCCTAATGCCGCGACCCTTTAATGCAGTTCCTCATGTTGTGGTGACCCCCAATTTCATTGTTACAAATTGAACATAATTAAAGCATAGTGATTAATCACAAAAACAATATGTAATTATATATGTGTCTTCCGATGGTCTTAGGCGACCCCTATGAAAGGGTCGTTCGACCCCCAAAGGGGTCGCGACCCACAGGTTGAGAACCGCTTATCTAGAAGGAGAGTAAGGCAGAGCCTCAGGAGAGAAGATGGTGAGGGCTGACGCAGTGGGAGCAGGAGGGACCGATGCTTCTTCACCAAGCCCAGTGCACAGCCCAGAGCCAGGCTACGCCTCACAGGTGACCGGGAAGGACATCACCAGCCCAAGAAGCGACCACACGGCAGCCCAGAATGACAAGTACCGTTTATTCGAGTTACACGAAGGGGCCCAGCCACAGACTCGGCACTGTCCCAGGGACCAGCAGAGATGAGCTCGGCCGCAGACCCCTTCCCCACCCCCGAGCCATGTCCAGTCACACATTCCAGGGCAGAAAGTCCCAGCACTGAGCACAGGGCACAGGTGCCCCTCCTGGGGCGGTGCGCCTGAGTCACATGTGTTCCCCCCCTCGGAGCAGCCGACAGAGCAGCTGGAAGGCTGTCAGATTAAATAAGCAAGTACAGGAGTTCCCAGAAGCCCGGCGGGGGGCCTCTGCTCCCGCAAAGGTGTGAGGGGGGCCATCCAAGGTGTCTGCGAGGCCGGCCTTGGCTCCGGAGGGGCCTCCGTGTGGCCGTGACCTCGGGTCAAGCTGTGCTGGGGGCACTGCCGCTTCGTTAACCGCTGAGGAGACGGTGCTTTGAGGTGCTTTGAGCTTGGCTACGTGTCAGAACTTCTATGACCTTGGCTGAACCAACCGACCTCCAGAAGGATATTAGCAAACAAACAAACAAACAAACAAAACCAGAGCGACTCTGGCCCTGGAATCCCACCCCGGGGCGGCCAGGGGGCGGGGGAGGGGATGAAGGCACGGAGCCCTGTTTCCCAGCATCGTCGTGGTTAGAGAAAAGGGTGGTCGCATCCGCTGGCCAGCAGAGAAGAGGCACAGGCAGCAGCGCTAACGTGACTACTTATATTACAGTTTATCACACCGGGAGAAGCTACTGTACAGGGAAAAACCCATTGGATTAAGTAGAGTTTTGCCAAAAGCAAAAGACTATCCCTCTTTGGAACATTCCGGATCCCAGCCAGGACAGGGCCGCAGGAGCTCATCGAAGGTGAGCCTGGCCCTCGGGAGGGGCTCGGTGCCAGGTGTGCCCGGGCCGCCTCTGGTCACCTCCCGGGAGAAAGCGTTCCCAGGGATGGTGTCAAAGAAAGAGCGGGGTCCGAGGGAGATTCCCAGGCCCACCGCCACCTCGGACCCCGAAGTCCTCCCTGGTCCCAGCCGGAGGTTCCAGGACACGATTCTCCCGTGGGCTCCCCACCGCGGCCGAGCTCCTGGGCACGGGCCGGCTGCTCAAAAGAAGTGACTGCCCGCGGCAGCCGAGGCCGGCCAGCCCCCGACGGGGCCGGCCAGACATCCCTACCCTGTTGCACACATGAGAGACAAACTCAAGAGACCACACATACACTCGGCCTCTATGCCGGCTTCCAGATTTGGTTCTAGTTTAACAACAACAACAACAAAAAGTCTTCTTAACCCTGATGCTGCGTCCTGACGGTAGATTAGGGAAGCAAGATGGGGGAGTAACCAAATCAGCGTAACTTACCTCAAAAGTAATAACGTCTACTGGGCTATGAACAAAGAAACTAGAGGAAACATGTGCAAAAACAAGTTGGTATCTAAGTCAGCCCTCCCCACAAAACCAAGCGAGCTCGCAGGGAGCCCCGAACTCCTCTCCCCGCCACTCAGCCGACGACGCCCCCAAGACGGTGGGTCTCTCCCAGTAAGTGCTACAGGGGCGCCAGCCCTCAGCCCCAGCGGGCCATCCAGGTCCACAGCAGTGGGGTGCCCCCCTCGCCAGGGCTGCTCCAGGTTGGAGAAACTGAGTCAGGCGGTGAGATGCCAGGTGCTGGCTGGGGTGAAAGGTCAGATGCGGAAGCCCTTGCGCCCCAGGCGGAAGTCGGAGAAGCAGAGGAGAGCCCCCAGCCTGAGCAGGACTCCGTGGGGAGGGGGCCGGAGGGGCTGGGAGCGTGGGGAGGTGGCCCGGTGCCCGGGAAGGCCGGCCTGCAGTTGTTCTTCACGGAAGAGGCAATCGGGGGCCTAGAGAGCGGCAGGGGGAGGGGAGACGGCTCCTGTCAGGCATAGAACTCCTCCTGCTTGCTGGGTTTCTGGTAGGCCCCGCCGTTGGCTTGCTTCGGCTCCTCCAAGGAGTAGCTGCCTTCGTCCTTCTTCTTCATCCGGTACAGCATGAAGCCCACCAGGCACACCGCGCAGATGAGCCCCACCAGGCCTCCGGCGATGACCCCTGGGGAGGCGGACGGAGGCCAGCTCAGCGCAGCTGCTCCTGGGCTAAGTGAGCAGCCGCCCCCACCCCCTCCGGGCAGCCCCCACACCAAGGCTAAAGACAGCCCCGCACCCCAAAAGCAGCAGTCTGCCCTCCGTCCCACCCACCCGAGAGAAAACTCACCTCCCAGCACTTCCTTCCTGTCCAGGAGGCCCTGTGAGGCCCCGGTGGCCCCGCGACCCACTGGGGGTTCCTTCAGCTCCTCTCGTTCCTCAGGAGACCAAGTTGTGCTCTCCATAGACACGTCGAAGGTGAAGTCCTACGGGAGGGCAGGGACAGGATCAAGCTG
The DNA here is from genome assembly GCF_000412655.1 of Myotis brandtii. NCBI lineage: Eukaryota > Metazoa > Chordata > Mammalia > Chiroptera > Vespertilionidae > Myotis > Myotis brandtii. The sequence continues at coordinate 5,874,479 of NW_005367354.1, read as the reverse complement.
GCTGGCAGCATCCAGGTCCATGTCCAAAGCCAGAAGCAGATCAGGCCTCCCCAGTCACAGCCGCCACCAACTCAGACACGCCCATCCCCATCCCCGGACCTCTGGGACCTCCACGCCAGGCCCCTCCCGCCACATGGCGCTGGACTGTGGCGGAGATGTGTGCACGGATATAAAGTGCGAGTTTCAATAGGAAAATAAATAGGCTCGCTCTAGTGTGAAATCACCACGCCCTACAGGACCAGCACAGGCCCTGGTAGAATGGCGCAGCGCAGCAGGGGCCTTGCAAGCCTGGGGAGCCCTGGTGGTCTGGGAGGGCTCCTCCGCTCTGGCCTCATTGCTTTAGTCTGTCCCGCTCCCGGTCCAGCCGTGGGCGAGGGAAGGTGGGACCCTATGACCTTGTCTTCATGGTGGGGAACGGGATGTGCTCAGGGCACAGACTGCTGGGTATGCCAGTCAACCAGCCACTGTCCCCGCCCCAAGCCCTGTCAATAGGGGCCGCCAAGCCCACTGGGCACCCCTCCTCCCAGGAAGCACAGAGGCCCGCAGGGGCCGGCACTCACCTCCTCCCCAGAGCCCTCTCCTTTCGGGAACTGGGTGACGGTCCCAGCCTCAGCAGTCCGCTCGGGGACCCAAGGGTCTCTCTCCTCCGTGGCGGCCGTGTGAGGGTCAGCCGTGTGAGGGTCGGCCGTGTGAGGGTCGAGCGGGCCACGGCCTTCGGGGGTTGAGGTCTTATGGTGGTCAGGCTGCATGTCCCTGAGGGGATGCAAGGTGACAGGTGCCTGGGCAGTGGTGGCTCTGGTTGTCGATGCCCGGTGGGTGGTGGGGTGTGGTGTGGTCTCGCTGGGTGGCTGGGTGGTCTTTTCCCGGTCGGGAAAGCCAGGTTCCAGGTGGGCCAGGAGCACTGTGTCTCGCTCCTGGTCTCCCGCTCCTGCGGGCTGGATGGAGGTGGAGGCAGCCATGGTGTCAGCGTCGGTGGGCTCTGGAGCCGTGGGCATGACCGTCAGGAGCCCCATGTCCTTCCAGCTGAAGGAGGTGGTCTGTGACACGGTGAAATCTTGCAGAGCGCCTGCAGGGCCCAAGCAGAGCAGGTTGGGGTGGGGGAGGCCGCAGAACATCTCAACCAGCCAAGTTCAGGCTGCGAGGACCCCTGGGTGGGTCCGGTGCCCAGGCTAGCACAGCCAGCTCTTCCTCCCGAGAGGAGCTCTGCCCCTGGGGTCCAGCTAGCTGAAGCGGAACCTGACTCTGAGAAATGAAAAGACCTGCCTCTGTTTGCTGCCTGTGCCTCGGACGGCCTGGTCACTAAGGCCGCCTGGAAGAAACCTTCCCTGCACTGGCCGCAGCCGCTCCCTGGCTGGGGGTGTCCTCAGGGACCTGGGTCCCCGTGCAGGCACCTCTCTGGCCCCCTCCGTTCTCTCTGCAGAAAGGTCCAGGCTCCCACAGAGCAGAGGCCTATGTCCAACTCCCAGCCCCCAGGCCCCTGCCCAGACCACTTCCCCCAGGGATGGGCCTCAGCTCTCTTCTGAGGTCCAGCTCAAAAGCACCTCCTCTGGGAGGCCTCCCTGACCCCCTTTAGCTCAGGGATTTCATTTCCCCAGGGAGAGAGGGAAGAGGGAGGCAGGGGAACATTTATAAAGATACACACCCCACCAGGCTCTGCACTGCCTTACAGCTAGTTCCCAATGACCTTATGAAGTCAAGATATTATCCCCATTTTACAGATAAGAAAATAGAGGCTCGGAGAAGTCAAACAAGCTTCCAAAGGTTGCCCAGTGAGTAGAGAGGAGAGTAGGAGCCCACGCCTGTCTGCAGCGGGTGGCCTCCGGGGCCTCTGGGACCCACCACAGTCCCTCCTCCTCGCCAATACATGTTTTCCCCTGGCAACTCGAACCCCACCCTTCTTCCCCGGCATCTCCAATTGGGCCCAGCGAGGGGGCTGCCTGGCCACTGTCCTAGCCCACAGCCCACAGCCCGCTGCTGTCTTGGAGCGAGGCTCCTGCTAGCTCACCTGCACCCGAGCCGGAGAAGTTGTCAGAGTCGTCGCCGGAGCCATCCTGATCTTCGGGGGGCACATTTGCAGCCACAATTTGCTGGAAAAGGGATCAGAAACGAGTCTGAGTGGAGGCTTGCCAGGGTGCTGGGGTTCCGGGGCCCCGTCCTACTCACACACAGCACAGGAAGGAGCCCTGGTGGGTGTCTCAGGACTCAGCGCTGGGCAGGCTGTGGCCCCACACACACCTCCTAATGCTATGACAACACCGTCCCGTGTCAGTGTTGGGGTGCAGAAGCACACGAGAGGGGACTACGTCCTCGGTTCACGAAGCTCCGTCGGGTGGAAGAGCCCAAGCCTCAGAGAGCAGACAGAAGGCGCTGTTCCTGGAACACGGGCTGTGGCTCCATGGGATCCCACAGCCCAGCCCACACTGGGAATCAGCTCTTGGGGCCACTGGCCAGGGAGCTTCGGGGTCGAAGACTGGGGCTTTCAGGGCCCTCAGGAACAAGGACACAATGCCCTGGCTCCAGAAAGGCAGCCCCAGGCGCGCTGGGGAGCAGGATACAGGCACCAAGGGCCCTGCGTGGAGGGGCGGGGGCAGAGAGGGCACGGGCTGAGCTGTCTGTGCTGAGGCAGGTGTGGCCATGATGCCCCTTCCCACAGCTGACCTGATGTCCCAGCCGCAGGAAGGACCGGGTCAGGCCCTCTTGGGAACAGGTGAGGCTGATCTAGAGGGGCCCTGCACTAAGGAGGCACCTGCAATGGGCCTGGTGCGAACAGCCGTCCCAGGCATGCTGCCCGCCTGGCCCAGAGGCTGTAGGTGTCTGGTCCTGAGGCAGGGGCCCCACAGCAGGACCAGGGAGCAGGCCGGGGGGAGGTGGGACGCTCCACACACAGCCGAGGGGCAGGTGCAGAAACGCAGCTCCAAGAGAGCAGGTGGGGAAGGGAGGGCCAGCAGCCAGTTGGCAGGAAGGGTAGCTATGTGTCCTGTTCAGCAACAAGACTTTGACCCAAACAACCCTGTCATCCAGTCTGTTTTGAAAGGACCCAGCATCAGAGCCAGAACCAAAAAGAGGCAGAGAAGCAAACCAGCACAGGTCAGGTTTAGAGAACCCTTGGCCTTTGCCACTGCTGGCGGGGTGGCCCTGGGGACATGACTAACCCCCTTACAGCCTCAGTCTCCCCATCTGTGAAATGGGGCGATAGTCAAATCTCCATTCCAGGATTATTGCAGAAATCCAATGAGGCTATGCCCATGAAGAACCTCACAGAGCCTGGCCGGCAGTAGGCGCCCTGCCAACAATGGGGCTGCTGGAACCCAGCTCGGGGAGGCGGGCCATGGGACCAGTCTGGGAAGAGGTGAGATGGAGGTGGGTAGCGTTTTCAGGAGAAGAGGGGGCAGGAGGCCGCCGGTTCACAGGAGGCTCTGTGCAGACTTGTCAGAAGGCAGCCACCACTGGAGGCTGGGCTCCAGGGAACCGGCCTGCTTGCCAGGTCCTGGCCACGGCCACACGGCCACATGGTCACACGGCCTCACTCCTGAGTGGAGCCGATCGGGGAGGGACAGACAAGCCGTGCGGCCTCCTGAGGCTGCCTGGGGCGGAGCTGGACCAGGTGGGGGCTTCCCATCAGGGGAAGCTTCAGACACGTGTAGAAACCGTTGGGCTAGAAATACCACTGAGCTTCCTTTGAAAGTGCAAGACCCAAACTGTTCCTCCCCCCCCCCCCCCCCCCCCCCCCCCCCCCCCCCCCCCCCCCCCCCCCCCCCCCCGAAGAAAAGGGCTTTGGCCCCAGAAGGACCTGAGCTGTCATGGCCCATCTACAATGAACAGTGTCCCTGACCACCCCCTGCACCCCCAACCACATCTCCCGTCTCTACTGTCCCCAATGAGGCTTCAAAAACCGGTCCCGCCTCCGCAGAGCCCGTCCCCCCAAGCCTGTGTCCACAAGGCAGGTCCAGAGTGAGGACCCCCCACCCCAACAAACTCCCATCCAGGCCCAGGGCAGACTGCTCCCAACTGGGCAGCTGGGGGTGAGGACCCACCCACCGAGACCCTGTTCCACCCTTGCCCAAGGCCTCTGCCCACCCTCAGGCTGTCCTGAGAAGGCCCTGGGGATGAGCCAGTCCCCAGGCACCAACTCCCTCCCTCGGAGAGGAAGCTGGTTGTGGGACAGGGCCAGGGCTCCATCCAGGCAGAAGCCGTGGGGCCAGGCCCTGGTTCACAGATGTCGGAACTAAGCCTGCAGAGAACTCAACACACTGGGCACCCTACCCTGCCAACCTTGGAGGCACCACCCGAGACCCAGGCAAATGCCAGGGAGGCGCAGCCTCTCACCTACACAGAGAAGCCACAACAGGTTAGCAATTTCCCAAGAGGGCCGCTCATGACTAGATAAGACTTCGGATCTGCCCCATCCCTGAAAACAATTTGTCTCCTCAGCTCTGCCTGGCTTATCCCTCGGGGATCTTGTTTACACAACAAGCTCTTAAGCAAACACTTTCTCCACTGAAACCAGCTCCCAGGCCCCAGGGCAGCCTCTCCCTGCAGGGCAGGGTCTCCAAGGGGGGAAGGGCTACGTGGCCTCCTCAGTCCCCTGTTCCTGACGCCACCGCCACCGCCTCCTGGGAGGGCCTCAGCCCCCCGGGGAGGAAATTAGCAGAAACTGCTGAGCTTGAACTTGGATCGCCAGCTGCCAGCTGACTGGAGCTTGTGGTGAGACTCTGGTTTCACTCAGCAGTCCTCTGTGCTAAGCACGTGTGGCCTCATGGGGGGCCCTGCCTCTGACGCTGGTCCTCCCAAGAGCCCCCTTGGCCGGGACTTGGGGCTGCTCGGGGACAGGCTGGAACCCACCTGGGACGGGAAGAAAGGCAAGCCAGCCCATCCCTTTCAGGGGGCCCCTGCACATCTCTAAATCCCAGGAAATCCAGCTTTTCATACAAAAATCAAAACCCTTGTGGTCAATAACGGTCGGAACCGCCACATACTCAGTTTGTTCAAAGCCTGGACCAGTTTGCTCCTTCCCCAACCTCAGCACAGACCCTTGGAGGCCCACCCGCCTGAGAGGGCGAGGCCAGGGTTGGCTGCGGTGGGGCTGGGGGTCGTGGGGCAGAGGCTCGGAGACAGGAAAGGGTCTGAAAGCAGGCCGTGTCCGACGCTGCAGTCTCCGGAGCACCTGCTCTCCGCACCTGCCACCTCTGCCCCTCCCCACCCCCAGGAAGCACCTGCCTGGCTGGCCCATCTGTTTTAAGAGTAACTTGCCTGAGCTTTTCAACAGGGCCATTGGCTCCAGAGAGCGTCATTGAGCAAGAATTCCTGCCCCTGCCCCAGAGGCAGGGGGGACAAAGGTGCCAGCCCAAATGCCAGAGGTGGAGAGGGAAGGCATGGACCAGCACGGGGTCAGGGCTGCCAGGGGCTGAGTCCTCATCACTCAGCTGCCAGCCGCTCCCAAGAGCCAGTTGAGAGTCTGTGGCTAGAAGGCTGGCAAAGAAGCTTCGAGAAGCAGCTGCAAGCCAAGTCCTGGCAGCTCTCGCCCACACCAGCCACAAAGAGGGCCACCCTCCCGGGGGACCTCCGTCCAAGGGGAGCCCTTCCCGGGCCAGCCGAGGGGACCTGGGGCTGGGCTCCCCGCCAGAGCACCTTGGGCATGAAAGCTACTTGGCGGGGTCACAGGCAGGGCACCAAGTGGGCATCTCAGAGGTTCAAGGCGCTTCTAACTCTGGGGTGACCGCTCCCCGAGCCCCACACCACCCTATCAACTGCAGCCACCGGGTAGGTCCCTAGCCCTGTGGTTTCCAACCCGAACCCTGAGTCACGAACGTGTCACCTGCTGCTTGACTCCGTGATGGATAAACCACAGACCCTTTAAAAAGCACCACCGAGTCCATACGACCCTGTTGCTTTCCAGCCTCACGACGCTGTGTGAGGAGGTCAGGCTTTAATATGTAACAGGCCCTGGGAGCATCACCCAGGGGCTTTGGGGAGAAAGGCGGGTGAGAGATGGCTGGGTCCTGGTGACCTCCCAGGGCCCAGCGCCAGGCACCCCACTCCAGGAGGCTTCCGGAAAAGGGGGCTGCGGAGGCTGGGGCACAGAGAGACACCCTACAGGGGACGCCAGGGCCAGGCCTTGAAACCCCCAGGCAGGCTGGCGAGGATAAGACCCGCTCAGCCCGAGTCACGAACACAGGCAGCGCCAGGGCTCAGGTGCGCGGCAGCCCCGGCAGCACCCGTGGAAGAGGGCGCAGGGGTCTGCTGGCCACGGCTGCCCTCACCGTGGAGCTGGGGGGCACGGACCCCTATCCCCAGCAGCTCAAGAAGCAGGAAACTAAGAAGCCTCAGTCCTGATGCGAGGCTGGGCCTCCATCCTGCTCTTCCTCCTCCTCACCTCTCTCCTCCCCTCTCCCCCCTCAGGTGTTCCAGGCAGTGAACAGGGCTGGGAAGGGGAGCAAGGGCCTCTGGGACAGGACCAGAGCCAGGGCTGTCAGCGGGGAAAGGGCCCTCACCAGGCGGCTGCCCCCGGCTGAGGTCCAGCTCTCTGCTCCCTCGCTGGGTGACCCCAGCAGCTCTCTCCCTCGCTTTGGACCTTGGTTGGAAAACCCTAAACTGCCCTAGGGCTCTGACAGGCTGGCGCCTGGGAGCAGAGGCCCCGATTCCTGTCTTTGAGGCAGGAGAGCTGTG
>NW_005367354.1:5857135-5867782 GCF_000412655.1 Myotis brandtii | reverse complement strand
AGGACGTCCCGGTGGGAGTGCGTCAATCACTTCCTCTCCCAAGGCTGCTTTCCTGACTTGGGAGCTGCCAGGAGGCAAGCGAGGCCACTGAGGAGGCACCGATGTCCTGCCCCCTGCCCACACTCCCAGGAGGGAGGGCCCCCCGTGCCTCCGGGCAGCACCAGCATTTCCGGCCTGACAGGCAGTTATTTATCAGCTCGGTGTCTCTCCACCAGAACCAAGTCAAGCTGGGGCCTGCTGAGGGGGTGATGGGACTGGCCCGGGTGGGAGGGGCCTGGGGAGCAAGCAGGCCCCCACCTTCACCCTGAGAATGTGCTTCCTTAGGGCCCCCAAAAGTCCCCAACCCCCCTGAGCACTTCCATGGGAGGAGTGCCTTACAGGGGACCTCCTGGGCACCCGAACCCTCCCCCCCACACACACACACAACCCCACCTCCACGGTCCCCGCACGGCCACCTGGACACAGACCTCGATGCTCTGGGGAATTCCAGGGCAGGGCAGGGGTGCAGAGCAGCACCCATCCTTCACTGTAGAGACCCCCCTGCAGTAACGTTTCCCATGGCACCGAATGCCAGGGTTTACAGATGGGAAACCCAAGGTCAAGGTCGTAGAGCCCTTTCCCCTGCCTCACGTAGCTGGCTTGGGGCACCCCGAGAGGCCAGGGATGTGTTGAGAGGGGATCCTGGCAACCAATGCCAGCCCTGATGCCCAAACCAGGTCAGAGCTGCCGCCGGCACCCGGGTCCCCCCTCCACGGGAAGGGTGCTGCCTCCAGCCCTCATGAAGGGACTTGTCTGAGAACAGGCCCGGCCGAGGGCTGGGTGCAGGGCCGGAGCTGGAAGACCAGTTCCTCTGCTTTTCCGCGCCTGCCAGAACCTGGGCCGCTTGGAAAGATTCCGCTCAGTGTTGAGCAAGGCCGCCCGGCCCGGCCCAGCCTGGCGCTGCCCTGGGAGCCAGACAAGGAGTGGCAGGGAAAGTGACCAGCCCACGTTCCGGGAAAACCTGGCTGTCGCCTGGGCCCTGCTCCCAACTCACCGGGTGACCCGGGAAAGACCCTGCGGGTTGCCCACTGTACCAGGTGCTTAGCCGAGTGGTGGCCAGGGAGCTCCTCGTCCCAAGTCTGTGGCTGGGGAATCAAGGCCCGCCCTCGAGGGGCACCTGAGGGTGGCACACCACAAACATGGTCACTCAGGATGGTAAGGTGGGGGATGTGGGGATGGGGGCCTCTTGATCACAGTGACTCAGAGTCATCGGTCTCAGCTTCCCAAAGGGGGTTATGGCCCAGGCAGATTGCTGGAGATGCCCCAAATCAAGGTGACCCCGGCGATGTAACTGGCACCCCACAGGGACAGAGGGAGCGCCAGGCCCCCAGAGCCTCGTCCCTCCCCAGCGCTGGCTGTCCTAGCGAGACAGCCAAGGCCGGAAGCTCAGTGCAGGATCCTCCAGACGGCCCCCCGTGAGGGCCCCTGAAACTGCTCTCCAGCTGATTAATCTCCAGACTCCCCCAGGCCTGGGGGGCCTGTCACCTCTGGCACATGGGCCTGTAGAGACATCCTCCCCCTGCGCTGGCTAAATAAAGTGTTCTTCGGTTTCACTGGAGGCAGAAACTTGCAGCTTTTGACACACCTGCAGCCAGCAGCGCTCCAGCTGTGCGAGCAGGAGGGAGGCGCGCTCTATCACCCAGATCTCCCCATCGGCGTCCCCTTTAAAAGAAAAGTGCCGCTGGGAAGGCTAAGGGGTGCCAGTCACCCACAGCAGAGTGGAAACCAGCTCTGTGTGTGTGTGTGGGGGGGGGGCTATTCTGGAACTGGGGTGGTGGGGAGAGCAGGAGTGTGGAGGATGGGGAAGGATTGCTAAAGGGAAGCTGGAGGAGCCAAGAGCACATTTTCCAACCTGTGTCAGAATGTGCGCCAGCCAGCTCCATACCCAAAAGAGAAGGACTGAGTGAATTCCCTTTGCTCCAGCGCGGAGCCACAGATGTCCTTGGCTTCTCTCCCGCACACGGAACAGTAACGGGCCAGCCTGGGACCTGCCTCTGGAATAAAGCGCAGTTCGGAGCGGTCAGCACACGGAGGCTGCTGGGAGCCCAGCCAGACACACAGGAAGGGCAGAGCGTCCTTGAGGGGGTCCCATGGCTGAGCGGAGCTGGTATTTTCTGGCCTGAGTGACGGAAGGCAGAATTTTCTAGAAAAGTGCAGAAGGAAGGGGGGATCCTAAGGGTGGGGAAACCCTCAGTCTGCAGGTCTAGACACCAGCCACTACCCGGCATAGCTGGGGGCCTGCTGTCTGGGTTCAGCTGGCCTCCTCCCACCGCCTGCCAGCCCCGCACCCCGCCCCGGGTCAGGAGCCAGCCCCTGGCAGAGGTCAGGCAGAGGGGAGGCTCCGATTTCTGAGAAGGGGCAAAAGCCAGGTTTGCAGGCCCTGTGACATCAGCACACCGGGGTAAGGCCAGGCGGCCATTCACACGGGGTAACTGCAGGCGCAGGTCCGGTTACACTGCGCCCCTCCCCCAGTCACGGGCACTGGGTGGGGGGCTCTCCCCAAGGACTCTCCAAGCAGCGTTAGCCCCAAAGCTCTCCCCCAGACTTGCCCCTCTGAGCCCAGGAAGGGACTACAAATCATGCCACGTATGTTATTTCACTGAATATTTTCAAAAGCCCCTCTGAGTCACACAGGACATGAAACACCCCAGCTTACAGATGAGGAAACTGAGGCTTAGAGGCAGACACAGAAACATGCCTGAGGGCACAGGAAGTGATGGAGCCTGGTGATGAGCTGGGTGGGCCAGACTCCATGCCCTGTGCTCTCCCCATCCCTCCCCCTGCACCACCACCCCCAGCACCTTGCTCTGCTCCAGCCCCAGGTGGGGCTAATCAAGGCAGACTAGCCAGCCAGTTCTGGTCCCATCCTGCCTGCCCAGCCCCAAGGCTTCAGGACCCCAGTCCCTTCCCCAGAGGAAGGCAGACCCTAGATGGGGGTCTAGCAGAGATTCCTGTTCCACAGGGGGCAGAGGGGAAAGGGCATGAGGGGCTCTCTGCTCCTCAGACAATTCCCAGAGCCCAGGATGCCTCAGCCAGTGCTGCAAGACCTCGGGCGGCTTCCTGGCTTAAGCCTTCCCAGGACTTTATCACAACCAGGCATCCCAGGAAAACTGCGCCTAGACCCATCCTCCAAGCCCCCAGCCCCCCAGCGTGCCTGTGGGGGATGGGAAGGGGAGGTGGGGCAGTGCCGAAGATCTCGCTCAGCCCAGTGGCCCAGTCTCCTAGCCTGGCCCACAGCCCAGCAGGTCTTGCTGCCCAGACCCTCCCCATGCCCCATCCTGAGGCGATGCGGTCACCAGGACGGCAGCACCGCACCCCAGCGGTTCTCTCTGAAGTGACGTCAGAGGCTCCTCAAACCCCCGCAGCCTGGGGCCCTGCGAGCCCAAACCTGACCACACATCCATCCAGGACACTCCCTGGAGACAGGACACCAAGGCCCCAAATAGTTTCCTGGGCAGCAGGGATGCCGAGAAGCTACGGGAGGGAAGAGCCAGTGCTGCCCCATGCACCCACCATGGCACTGATACAGCCAAGCCCCCACACAGGTCAGGTGAGGCCCCGGGCTTCCGCGGCCATGAGGTGCCAGGGCGTGGAAACAGAAGTCCAGGTCCTCAACCCCCGAGGCCTCCTGGTGCCCAGCACAGGCTAGATTTTGGGGTGGACCAGCTCACCTCGGCCCTCCAGAAGTCCCTCCCATTGTTCCCATGTCCCATCCACCCTGGCCAGGTCCCAGAACCCTGTCTCCTCAGTAGGAAAGATGGTGAATTCAACATCACTGTGGGGGGACTTCTCCGCACCTCTGGAGCTCAGTGGCGCCCAAGCGGTCCGAGAGCAGGGCTGGCCTGTCTGCACAGACTGCTGCTCGTCTGGTCCCCGTAATAGCCACCCTCTCTTACATGCACCCCTGGACCAGGCAAGGACCCCTCCACATCTGCCCAGGCCAGGTACGGCTCATGACCCCCATGCTTGAGACAGAACTCGCGGGCAGCAGGAGCGGAGGCAGGCCCTGCCCAGATACCCACCAGTCCTGTCACATCGCCGTGAGACTTAGGAACACCTAAATGCATGACCTCACCTCCACCTCTGAGCCCCCCACCCCCATTTCACAGATGGGCTCACTGAGGCCCATGCACAATCACTCAGCAGTAAAGAGGGCCGGGGCTGGAAGCCAGGCCCCCAAGCGCTAGTCTGCCTTCCTGTAGTGCCCCCACCCCACAGCCAGCACACAATGGGCCCCCGGTCAAGGCTGGCTGGGTGAGTCTCTGAAAAAGGCCCGTGGGCCCGGCACCATGACTCAGCTGATGAGCAGAGCGATAAACAGATCTGCCTTCCCCACTGCCCCAACCTGCCCACCATGGCTTCCGTTCCTGCTAATGAGTGGCCCTGGGGCAGGCGGCCAGGGTGCCTGGGTGTGTGCGGGTAATATTCCCTGACCCCCACCCCCAGCCTGACCTCGCCCAGGGCCTCGTCCACCCGAGGTTCCCACACTGAGCTCCAAGTTCATCCGTTCCATGCAGCCTGCCCTCACCCCACCCCGCAGGTCTGCCCCTCAGGCAGCTGGTGCTCCCCACGCAGAATACTGGTGGAGGCTGCTGAGCCCACCCCAGTCCCCCAGGGCCACCTCCTCCTTCCCAGAACAAGGTCTCTCTGCAGCCACCGGGCTGTCAGAGCTGACGAAGGGAAGGGAGGCCCCTTGAGCAGGTGAGGGAACTGAGGCCCACAGTCAGGGCCAACCTGGGACTAGGACGGCCAGGAGCCCCGGCTGCCCTTTTCGGTGGGAATAATGCCGCAGACTCCTACAGCCAGGGATGGAGGAGTGTCAGAGCTGCAGCTATAAAGGGAAAAGACCGCCAGAAAGGAAGGGAGAGAGGAAGACAGCTTCCTGGTTTCTGAGAAGGAAGTTGCAGGCAGGTAGGTGACAACCAGGTTTCCCAAAAAGTTCTGGATGCAGCCTACCATCAGGAGAGCCTGGGGGGAAACGGAATCAGGAATGTCCAGGCAAAGCCCAGCCATAGCTGCAACCTATGCTGCGGGCCAGACCCACCATCCCACCCCTGCATACACACGCGCACACACACACACACACACACACACACACACACAAGGGCCTTGTGGGGCTGCAACCCCCAGGTGAGTCACTGGGAAGCGTTTTTCCCAGGGCCGAAGGCCAGCGGAAGAGCAGCCTCTACATATAATTAGGCAGCCCACAGAGCCATAAACGCCAGGAGGAGAGATGCTCACGGGGTTCCTGGGGCAGGAGGGGGGCATCTGAAAGCCTAGGAGTTCCCAGGTCAACAGGAAGAGTGACTGGGCAGACAACCAAGTCCAGGAGAAGGTCCTGCCACCAGCCTCCCTCTCTGGACCCGATGGTCCCAAGCCCGTGCCTGCCTACTGCACTCTTCTTCCTCTGAGAGCCTGTGTCCACACATGTGCGGTCCCCAAACCGGCACAGCCTGACGGGCAGCAGGACACTTTCCGGAGGAAGCCTAGGCCCCCCACACCACCCTGGCTCTGGACCCCACAGCACCGAGCCCAGAGGAGCTGATCAGGCGCCCCTGCTCGGGCCTGGGAATGCAGCAGACCTTTTAGGGCCAACTCCCCACCCAACGGAGCCTCCTGAGGACAGGAGGAGGCGGCGGTCACATCGCAGACACAGCTAGCCCTTCCTGGGGCGAAGGGGAGGCTTCCCTTGTCCACCCAGAGCTGGAAGGTACCGTTGCTTAAGTGACCCCGAGCGCCAGGTCTTGCCTCTGCGACCTCAAGCTCTACAGCCTGCGCCCCAAACGAGCCTCCTGCGTCAAGGGACAGCTACCCAGCTACCCGCCTGCCCTCCCTTCCCTCAGCACTCAGGGCGCGCAAGGCCACTCAGAGAGGTTCCAGGGCGCGCACTCCGCCCGAAGCCCAGCCCCTGCTGGATCAGCTGGAGGGAAATGACAGGGCGCTGAGCCTGTTCCAGGTGCAGGAGCCGGCGCCAAAAGCCCTCTTTCCAGACTCCCTAATCCCATGCCTTCTCTCTAGACACACGTAGGCAGGCCCTGGGGGGAAAGGGGGACTTTCAACCCGAGACTCCAAAATTGGTTGTTGAATAGGAGGACGAAATCAGAAATAGTTTGTTCTGTAAAAGGACCAGGGTTCTGGGGCTAGACGCCATTTAATGGCCAAGTCCTCGGGTGTGTGCGTGCATGCGTGCGTGCGTGTGTGTGTGTGTGTGTGTGTGTGTGTGTGTGTGTGTGGCTGCTCCAGCAGCGGGACCTGGATTGCAGCGGGGCAGGAGGTGGAAGCCAGCACAGGAGCCAGGAGCCCTGGATTCTGGTAACACAGCTGTGCCATGGTGCCCCCACCCCATCCCTACCCCCATGCCCAAGAGGAAAGACAGTGCAGGCTGGCTGCTGTCTGGGGGCAAGACTGAGGGTACTATCCGAACAAGGGAACTGTATGCCCCCCAACCCACTGGGCCTCGGGTGCACACTCCCCACCCCACTCTCATGGGTCCCACTGTTTCCTGACCTAAACTTCCTGGGAGGAGCTCTTGCCTGTCCCTAAGTGACCATCAAAGGAACCCAACCCAAACCCAGTACATTACCTAAACCAGTGATGGCGAACCTATGACACGTGTGTCAGAGGTGACACTCGAACTCATTTTTTTGGTTGATTTTTCTTTGTTAAATGGCATTTAAATATGTAAAATAAATATCAAAAATATAAGTCTTTGTTTTACTATGGTGGCAAATATCAAAAAATTTCTATATGTGACACGGCACCAGAGTTAAGTTAGGGTTTTTCAAAATACTGACACGCCGAGCTCAAAAGGTTCGCCATCACTGACCTAAACCCTAGGATTGCCTAAAGCAGGGGTCCTCAAACTTTTTAAACAGGGGGCCAGTTCACTGTCCCTCAGACGGTTGGAGGGCCGGACTATAGTTTAAAAAAAACTATGAACAAATTCCTATGCACACTGCACATATCTTATTTTGAAGTAAAAAAACAAAACGGGAACAAATACAATATTTGTATTTGCATGTGGCCCGCAGGCCGTAGTTTGAGAACCCCTGGCCTAAAGCACTGTTCAGGTCACTGCAAGGACACCTCCATTCAAAACACGCAAACATACGGTTCTTCAGGATGGAACCGCAAATACCCATGAGGGCTGTGCAGGATCCAGTGGGCTGTGTGCTGGGCTTCATGGGGGAGACTTGACAGTCCATCAATATATTCATGCCATGCACATTCACGTGTACACGTACATACGTACACACACACACACTCACACACACTCCTGGTTCTGCCCCTTAGAGGGGCTCGGCTCTACAGGCTTCACCCACAAAATGGAGGCAATGACACAGAGTATAAAGGTTTGGGGTAAAGATGAAATAAGGTCGGAAAAGCCCTGAGCACGATATATCTACGGCTAACTTTCCTCGGGCACTTTCATTACCAAACGCTTTCACGAATTCATTATGAAACGAGCACGCAAATGACAGAATGAGGACAGGGAGAACAGGTATGCTACCCGCTTTTCACGGGACATCAAGATTTGGGAGTGAAGTGACTCACCCAAGATTACGTGGTAAATTAGGGGCAGAGTTGAGACTCGGTCCTGGGGCTCTGCTCAGCCCAAAGCTGTGTGTGGCCTGCCAACCAGTAAGGTGTGCAAAGACGGTGCCCTACAGTCCAAATCAACACGCTGAGCGGAGGGAGACAGGACCCACGCGAAGAACGAGGCCTTGGCCAATCAGGATTTGTGGCCAGTTAGCCTCGCTGGGTCCAGGCTACTTGTCATTGGCAAGTCACTTACAACTCAAGCCAGGAGAGGAGCATGGGGTCATCAGGTGCTCCCACCCAGAGGTCACTCATTCCTGTTCACCAAGGGAGCCCCTAAGAAACTCCCTTGAGCCCTGGCTGGTGTGGCTCAGTGGATAGAGCATCGGCCTGCAGACTGAAGGGTCCCAGGTTCAATTCTAGTCAAGGGCACGTGCCGGGTTGTTGGCTTGATCCCCAGTAAGGGGTGTGCAGGAGGCAGCCGATCAATGAGTCTCTCTCATTGATGTTTCTATCTCTCTCTCCCTCTCCCTTCCTGTCTGAAATCAATTATATATATATATATGAAGAAAAACTCCCTTGACAGCCTCTCTGTCATTCTAGGCACTAGCAGGGACACAGCAGAGGTCCCTGTGCCTTCAGGGACCACATGTCACAGATCATGAACATTACTCAGAGGTGAGACCCTTACTCCGAGCTGAAAACTCTGCTCTTAGGATTAACTCTAACACATCGGACTCGTTTCTCGGAATGGAGAAAAGTGCCAATTAGAACTGAACGGAAGAGTGGCTAACTACACTTAAACACACCCATGTCCCTTTGGCTGCTCCCAGACAGAGATGGAAGAGTTGGGGGACAAAATGTAGCAACCTGGGGGCCCCGGGCACAGGGGCCAAGTACTCTTCGGAGCTCCATGAGCCCAGGAGACGTAAGATCACCTGGTACAGTGACCACTGAGGACCCTCGCACCCACAGGGCCAGTTATGGTTAGCGTTCTTCTGCTAGTAACGGAAGGGAAATAAATAGTTCAGAAAGCCCTGCTCAAAGTGAGAATACTTTTGAAGGTACCATGGATTCTTAGCTCCCTGAGAAAGCCCTGTATACTTCCGTCCCAAGGGATTTCAGAACCTCAAATTCTGCTGCAAGAGAAAAGACTCCTCTATAAAAGATTCCAAAATTCAAGCTTCTCACTAATTCTTTCCAGGCCCTTCTCCCTTCCCTTCCCCTCCCCGCCGATCTGGGTTAATGAGGTTTTATTGGAACCCACCACGAGCCACAGGTAGAGACTCACACCGGCTCCACCCTCGCTGCGGAGCCGAAGCCAGGAGTGACATCACCTCTGGAAGGCTGCGCGCCTGGCAGAGGCAGCTAGCACCTCCCCCACCCCACCCACTCAGCCAGGCCGTGGGGAAGTGTCTCTACTAGCCCCCATAATTAAGACAAAAAGGAATTTTATGCCTTTCAAGAAAGAGAAGAGGGAAAGAGAGAAACACAGCAAATAGCTATTCCAGAACAAGCCATTTTTCTTGCATGGCAGAAACAAAAGACCACAGAAACCTTTTTAGACAAACCTGTTCCCTTCTCTTGGGAGTGGCTCTGAGCAGCCTCCCCCTGCCCATTCAAAGTCAGGTGCCCAGGCATCACACCCTACCTCCCCAGGCCCCAGGGGAGCTGTGACCTGCTTCCCACTGGGACCAAAGCGAACCCTTAGACACAGATCTGTGTGACCTATGAACATCTTCTCCCATTTTAGGCAAACCCCACTGCCTCATTTCTTTCAGGAAACAAGTAGAGGTGAGCTCTTCGAAGGCATTTCGTGGCACCTATATACCCCCTTTTACCCAAACCTGGAGAGGAAGAAGGCAGGGCTGGGAAAGAGAAAACAAACTAAACTTTAGTTAAAAAAGAAAGAGAGAAAGACCTAAGCTCCAAGCCAGAGCCTTACCCCAAAGCTCCGGGCTTTCAGTCTCGGGTCTCAGTTCAACCACCGCCACCAGGAAGCCCTCCCAGCACCTCAGCTCTAAGAAGCCTCCCCCCCTCCCTCCTTTCCCTTGAGACTCAACTAGCCCTTGGGCCCTGTGTCTCCACAAAGTGTCAAAGTTTCTTGGCAAGAAAAAAATGCCCCACACCGCAGCCCCTGCCCCTTCCCCACACACAAGGACTCTGAGCACCGGGGTCCCCGGAGAATCTCAAATCCCATCTGCTTCCCTGTTAACGGTCACTCTGGGATCAAAGCGAACAGACACTCCAGCCTCGCCCAAAGCCGTCAGAGAAACCGCCCCCATTCTGGCTGAGAAGAGGTGGAGAACCCCACCTCAGCATCCCTGCTGAGGCCCCACCCGGGGCCTGGAGAGAGAGGAGCAGCCAGGTAAGGCCAGGGGGGCAGGGGAAGTAAGCCAAGCACCTCCACTCTCTTCTCCAGAACAGCCACTGTGATTCAGGACGAAAGCTGAGTCCCACAGAGGCCAGCAAAGGAGAAGACAGGCGTCAAATTCTTACACCTGAAAGCCAGGATCGCACTGAAGACCCTGCTCAGAAGTCCTATCTGTCGCCATGGCTCCCCAATAGGGTACCCCCCCCCACCACACACACACACACACACACACACACACACACACACACACGCACACACGCGCGCGCGCGCGCGCGCGCACACACCCCAGCCCATCAGTAATTCAAGAGGCATCAGGGACCTTCGCCTGGAGTTCCAAATGCTCCCAAGCACAACAGTCGCCTGGGAAGCAGGGGGGCACTTCACCAATCCGCTGGGGAAACACCTCGCCTGGACCGGGGCCCTGTAAAATGCCCCAAGCGCTCAATAACCGGGGCTGTTATGCTCGGGGTAGGGCCTTACACAGGACAGCGTGGCTGAGACTAGTCCAGACCCCACGTTACGAGTGGAGGACCCACCCCCGCCGATGCTCCTTCCCTGCCCACGTGCCTCCCTGTGCCAGAGCCGGGAAGTCCAGCCATCCAGATGTGGTGGCGAGAGGCGGCCACTTCCGGAAGGGGAAGCGCCCCTCGCTCCGCACCTCCCCGCCCTCTCCATCCCGGGGGGGAGGCCGCCCC
>NW_005367354.1:5856492-5856879 GCF_000412655.1 Myotis brandtii | reverse complement strand
TCAGGGGCCGAGAACAAAGCGCCCCCATTGGGGAAGGCGGGTTGGCGGCCGGCGGCCAGGGCGGGAGATCACTTTCTGGGGACCCTCGGGATACGCTTGGTCGGCCAGGTTCCTCTCGAGAGGGGACCCACCCCCCGTCCATGGTGGATGCTGGCGTCCTACCCAGAGGTCAGGGGCCGAGAACAAAGCGCCCCCATTGGGGAAGGCGGGTTGGCGGCCGGCGGCCAGGGCGGGAGATCACTTTCTGGGGACCCTCGGGATACGCTTGGTCGGCCAGGTTCCTCTCGAGAGGGGACCCACCCCCCGTCCATGGTGGATGCTGGCGTCCTACCCAGAGGCCTCCCCAGCCTCGGGCTCCGCATTCGTCCCTCTTCCCCCAGCTCCGCG
>NW_005367354.1:5851193-5855080 GCF_000412655.1 Myotis brandtii | reverse complement strand
GGGGCTGTGCGCGCCAGTCTGCAGCGCCCTCTGGGCGACACGAGCGTCCTCCAGGTGTGCTGAGCTCCCAGGTCCCGGAGGGAACACTTCGGGCCGCGGTGCTGGCCCCCAAGTGATGGGGCTTAAACCGATGGGTCCCTCCCGCGCTTCTCCGACCGCAGGTGGGCTCCCCACGCCCTCCCTCCCCAGCGCAGGTTCCCCAGGTGCTTGCGTTCTGCCTGCACTTAACAAGCGGGGGGGGGGGGGGGGGAGTTTTCAGAGTCCTTCTATGGAAGACAGTGCCCTCTCTCTTGATCCTCGGAGCTAAAAGGAAAAATAAACAGCTTGGTGTCCAGGTGACCGCGGGCCTGCTGAAGAGGCACCCACCCGTTGAGCTCCTGGTCCTTCGTGGTTCCCTGAGCTGGGCCTCAGTGTTTCCATCCCCAATCCGGCACCTCAGTGCAGAAGGCTATGGAAGGCCTGCGGCTGGAGTGCAAAGGGCCCTGAGAGAAGCGGGTAGAGCCGCCTGGCCTGCCTGCAATCTGTGAGAAGGAGAAATGGTGCCAAATGACCTACGGACCTGAACCTGGAGGCCAAAGATGGCATCTTCCCCACCCACCTCTCCAGGCAGCCTCTGCAGCCTGGACCGGGAACCAAGGGCTGCTGCGGCTTCTTGGCCTCGCACGCAGTCTCCAGTGTTTCTCCTTACGGATTAAACATGCCTGGGTCCTGGGTTATGCGGTTCCGGACAACTGGCCTGAGTCCCTGGATTCTCCCCGCCCTCCCAGCAGCTTCCCGCATCCCCACCTCAAGCCACAGTCCTCCATCTGAGCACTAACAGCCGGGCCCCCCAAACAGCACCCCGCCCTGTTTGGCCCCTGCTCCTGAAAACCTGTTGGACCGCAGGCAGCTCTCCCTTTGGGGGTCTCCGTTTCCCCTTGTTGTAATGTACCCGGTGAATCACAGAAGGACGCCTCAAGAAGTCGAATTAAAGAGTCACATTTATTGCAATCCGGGACTATGAGGGGCGCTGTCCAAAATCTCATAGTGCCCGCCCCAGCCTCAACACCAGACTTATATAGGCAAAGATCACAAAGGTATTGATTACATCCCAAGGTTTGGAATGAGGAACCTGGTTTGCAAAAAAAGCAGTTTACAGAAGCAGAAGCAGCATGTTATCTAAATTACAGTTTTGGGTCTCGGGTCACTGAATTGACGGAAACACATTATCTAGAGCCCTTGGGTCTGGAATGAGGAACCTGGTCAGACTTAAGCATGTTATCTAAATCACAGTTTTGGGTCCCCAGAACACTGAGTCAACAGGGTCATGTTAACTGGAGCCCTCTGACCTTGGGATAATTGTGCTGTCCTTCCCAGGTAAAGGAAAATGTGCTTTCTAAGACCAGTATGACCACAACCCATGGGATATTCACATTACAATCAATAGGGTATCTAATGGAATGGAATAATTTCTATAATTCAGAAAATCAAAATAACTTTTCTATTATTTTAGCAAACAAGTACAGAAACCAAACAGCAGGGTTAAAGTTAAACTATAGTTTCTACCTGAGATGATTGCTACCACACTTCACCCTCTGTGTCCATGGGGGGTGATAGAGCCTCATCTGGGTTCTTGGGACCTGATGGAGTCCCACTGCCTCGGGTTCTCAGATCATCCAGCACCAGGGCAGCAGCAGGCTGAGCCCCTCCGCAGCTCAGGGAGTCCTGCTGGGTTAGAAAGTCCTACAGACAGAAAGCTGTGAGGGTGTCTCCAGGGGCCGCTCGCAGTCTGGTTAGCTCTCTTGTCTTTTTAACCCAATATGTGTTATGCCCAGATTTCAGGATCCCCAAGAAACCACATCAGGGAGCCAGCCAGTCCGATGCAAAAGCATAAGAGTCTTTATTCGAGCTAGCTCGGCTCCCCCACCTTGCCGACGCACGTAGGCCTTACCCTGGGGCAAGATGGAGGGCGTAGGCCTTACCCTGGGGCAAGATGGAGGGCGTAGGCCTTACCCTGGGGCAAGATGGAGGGCGTAGGCCTTACCCTGGGGCAAGATGGAGGGCGTAGGCCTTA
Organism: Myotis brandtii; assembly: GCF_000412655.1. Lineage (NCBI taxonomy): Eukaryota > Metazoa > Chordata > Mammalia > Chiroptera > Vespertilionidae > Myotis > Myotis brandtii. The sequence continues at coordinate 5,853,027 of NW_005367354.1, read as the reverse complement.
CCCTGGGGCAAGATGGAGGGCGTAGGCCTTACCCTGGGGCAAGATGGAGGGCGTAGGCCTTACCCTGGGGCAAGATGGAGGGCGTAGCCCTTACCCTGGGGCAAGATGGAGGGCGTAGCCCTCGCCCTTTCATATGGAGGAAATATTGGTCAGTTTGGAATCTTGTCTTTCTCTACCGCACAAAATAAACAAAACTGGAGTTGGGAGGGTGTGCTAGCTTTTTTTTTTTGTATTATAGAAATTACCGGTTTATTGTTTCTTTCAGAATCTATTTGCTCCAAATCAATGTGTATTTCTTTGGGCCAATTAGGAAGAGGCGGGGCCCCAAGAATGACACATATACAGAGAAGGGAAGTAGAGGGTCAGGGCGCGCCTTGACCCAGCTGACCCCTGGCCTGTTGTGATCATCCAACACATCTCGCGGAAGCCACGCGCCCTCCGCCACCCCCAGCACGGGCAGCACGACACTGTCTTAAAATCCTATGTGTAGTGTACATAGATTACATGAATGTGCTATAAAAGTACTTTTTCCTAGAGGAGGAAAATGGAGTGGGGGCAGTGAGGAGAGCATTTAAGTTTATTATGTATTCCTAGATGCTTATGAGAACATATACTTTATTTAATGTTTTAAATTGGAAGTTATTTCCTAAATCAGTGAAGATGCTTTCAACCTCAAGTAACAGCTCCCATTCAAACTGTTTGAGTAATAGGGCAATTATGGCGCCTGGCCAGTGTGGCTCAGTGGTTGAGCATTGACTCATAAACCAGGAGGTCATGGTTTGATTCCCAGTCAGGGCATATGCCCCAGTTGAGGGCTTGATCCCCATTGGGGGTATACAGTGATCAATGATTCTCTCTCATCAATGTTTCTGTCTCTCTATCCCTCTCCCTTCCTCTCTCTAAACTCAATAAAAACACATATTTTTAAAAATAGGACAATTATTGCATGTACCTGTACCTGCATAATCCACTGAACAACCCAAACCTCCACAGCACTGAAACGAAGGCCCTCCCACCCTTCAACTCTGCCACCCCTGTGTTGCTCCATCCTCAGAGTGGTGGCAAGATGGGCATTGTTTCCAGGCCTCACAGCTAACAGAGTCATGTCCGCAAACAAGGCCACCTTCTCCTAGTGTTTTCCTCAGGAATAAGGAAATAGTTCCCTGAAGGCCCCCCCCCCCCACACACACACACACAACACACTTCTTTTCCCACCTCACTGGCCTGAAGTGGGTCCCATGCCTTCATGAAGCCATCACTAGGAAGCAGATCTTCAGCACCAGTGTGGGTGTAGAATAGATTAACCTTTAATGGCTTGGGGAAGCCATTGCCACGGCCATTCAGTACTTTGACTTCTTAAAGAGTATGTATGAGATGCATGTAAGGGCATTCTGCTTCAAGATGATACAAAACACAAAAAATTAAAAATGGAATTATCATATAATCTAGCAAGTCCACCTCTGGGCATATACCCCAAAGAATTAAAAGCAGGGACCGAACAGATATTGGCACACCCATGTGTATAGCAGCTCTATTCACAATAGCCCCAAAGGTGGAAGCCATCCAAAAGTCCATTGACAAATGAATGGATAAACAAAATGTGGTAAATACATACAATAGGGTATTATTCAGTCCTCAAAGGAAGGAAATCCTGTCACATGCTACAACCCCTGTGAACCTTGAAGACTTGAAGCTAAGTGAAATAAGCCAGTCACAAAAGGACCAATACGTATGAGTCCACATGTATAGAGTAGTCAAGTTCAGAGGCAGAAAACAAAGGTGGCTGCCAGGGATTGGAAGGATGGGGGTGGGGGGGGGCACAAGGCAATATTTT
>NW_005367354.1:5848501-5850963 GCF_000412655.1 Myotis brandtii | reverse complement strand
GGGGGGGGGGGGGGGGGGGGGGGGGACACAAGGCATTATTTTTTAATGGATACGGAGTTTTATTTTGGGAAGACAAAGAAAGTTCTGGAGATGGATGGCGGTGGTTTTTGCACAACAATGTGAATGTACTTAATGCCACTGCACTGTCCACTTAAATGGTTAAAATGGTAAATTTTATGCTATGTATAATTTACAAAAAATGCAAAAAAAAACCACCCCACCCTCAATTGCTAAAAAATAAAATAATGAACACCTGTGCAACTACCACCCCGTTCATCAGTTCTTAACATGATGTCTTTTTTTCTTTTCTTTCTTTATGAAATGAAACATCACAGATTCAACTGAGTTTTCTCAGTCGTGTTTTGAGGTGTGTCCGTGTTGACACATGTGGCTCTGGGTCATTTATCTTAATTGCTGTATTATAATTCATCACGTGCACATGCCATGCTCTATGAATCCCTGGACATTTGCTTGTTTCCAGCTTTTCAAAGCTACACACAATGCTACCGCCAATTCTGTACCTTTCTCCTTGAGTGCACATGAGCCTTTCTCTAGAACAGTGGTTCTCAACCTTCCTAATGCCGCGACCCTTTAATACAGTTCCTCATGTTGTGGTGACCCCCAATTTCATTGTTACAAATTGAACATAATTAAAGCATAGTGAGTAATCACAAAAACAATATGTAATTATATATGTGTTTTCCGATGGTCTTAGGCGACCCCTGTGAAAGGGTCGTTCGACCCCCAAAGGGGTCGAGCCCCACAGGTTGAGAACCGCTGCTCTAGAAGTAGCCGGAGCGCCTGGGTTTCAGGTATAAATAGCGTCACCTTTCTTAGGCACTGCTCTAGGCGATTTCTCAAAACACACTGCTTCCAAAGGGCTTCTAGCAATTTTCACTCCCAGCAAGAGTTGTGAGAGCCCCCATTCCTCTCCATCCTCTCGATGACCTGGCATTTATTGGACTTTTTCTGTTTTGCCAGCCTGACGCAGGTAAAATGATATCTCATTGTCACTAGATTTTGAATGGCCCTCCCTTTATGAAACATTTTGCTGGAGCCCTTTGTTGCTGACTGCTCGTCCGGGCACTCCCGGCTGCTTCCCACATCTGTTTTCCTCCCCTTTTTTTTGCCAGCCTGACGCAGGTAAAATGATATCTCATTGTCACTGGATTTTGAATGGCCCTCCCTTTATGAAACATTTTGCCGGTGCTGACTGCTCGTCCAGGCGCTCCCGGCTGCTTCCCACATCTGTTTTCCTCCCCTTTACCAATAAAAGCACTCCTAAATGTCAGCTGGCCTCACGGCCACTGGAAATACAGACTCTTCCCCGAATCCCCTACAGCTCCATGGAGCCACGTGATCAGGGCTGAGCGCAGAAGTGGTGCATGTGTATGCCTTTGGGGAAGTGTCAGAGGAAGGAGGCATGCCTGTCTCCGTGCCTCTTCTCTTTCCTCCTGGCCGGAATGCAGATGTGGTGGCTGCAGCTGGAGCAGTCATCTGGGACCGTGAGGCGAACCTGGGGACAGAGGCCATGCCTGACAGAGGAATGGGCTAGAAGGAGCGAGGGTCCCTGGCCCAGGAGGCGCCACGCCAACCCTGGACTGCCCACCCAGACATGCACACGACGGAGAAAGACACCTCTGCGTTGCTTCCTGGTCTCCTGGCTTTCCTATCCCTGGCCAGCGAATCTAACCCTAACAATACGCTGTCAATTCCTCCTTCCGCACACGACCAACAGGGTGGCGGGAGGGCAGTTTCCCCGGGGAGAAGGGAGAGAGAAATGTCTCTCAGATGCCATCAGTAAAGGTCTGCAGGCCCTGGCCGGGTGGCTCTGCTGGCTAGAGCATCATCCTGATACGTCAAGGAGGTGGGTTCGATCCCTGGCCAGGGCACATACAAGAATCAAACAATGAAGGCATCAATAAGTGGAACAACAAGCCGATGTTTCTCTCTCTTGCCCTTCCTCGCTCTCTCTCAAATCAATTTTAAAAATTTAAATAAATTAGTAAACACCCAGGGACCCAGCCAGTCTCCCAGTGCTGGACTGCCTGTTAGATTCTGGACTTGACTCAAGGCACCTAACAACCTCTGTCCCCAAAAGCAGTGGAGACCAGAGGGCCTTGTTTGAGGAAGGAGGTGTTTTCGGAGTCTGCAGCGCTGGCTCCTCGGGGCCCCTCTCTCGGGGTGCAGGCTCCACGGCCCCGACCTGCGTGGGGCTCTATGGAAGCCCCTGTCCCACACCGACTGGGGGGGTGCTTGTGTCCACTGTGAGGCGTGGAGAACTGAGGACTGTGGGAAGTTTGCTGCTTTTAAGCAACGAATACGTTTGCTCTGACAGGTGTTGAGAACTGCTCTGCTCTCTCTCCCACGCTCAGGCGGCTCTGAAACCACAGGTGAAGGGGTTATTTTGAGTGGACTTGACAGCCATTCCTCACTTCCTGTCCTCACCCCCCCAACCCTCT
>NW_005367354.1:5848024-5848274 GCF_000412655.1 Myotis brandtii | reverse complement strand
CCCCGCCACCCTGCCCTCCTTCACTGTGTCCATTTCTCATGAACAGTTTCCCACGCCTTCTCAGTTGCCTCCAATATTTGCTAGAATGTCAGCGGGGGAGAGAAAGAATGAATACATCACTGGAATTTACACGTCCAAATCGGAAAACTCACCTCCCCAAAGTGGTCCCGTTGGGAGACTGATGCTGCCCATCCCTTCAGCCCAGGATAGCTTCCTCCTCCTGCCCTCCTCCTCCCCCTCCTCCTCCTCT
>NW_005367354.1:5831800-5847871 GCF_000412655.1 Myotis brandtii | reverse complement strand
CCCCCTCTTCCCCCTCCTCCTCCTCTCCTCCTCTTCCTCCTCCTTCTCCTTTCTGAGGAGGGCGGAGTACATTGCTTTGGTAAATGTGTCCAGAGCCCCAGTGATGCCCAGCTCCAGGAAGCAACACTCCCCGAGCCTTCCAGGTAAACTGGGATTCCTGGAATTGTACTCTCGGAGTTCGCATCTGCTGGCTCCCAGCCTGGATGGTGGCCCTGGAAGGGGGCCATGCAGCAGCGTGACAGCCACTGGAGGACCTACCGCGATCAGCCCAGATGCTGGAGATACACAAATAGAACATAAGATCCTCAAGTCCGAGGAGGTCGCACTCTTTGGAGAGAGACATATAAACAATCATAACACAAAGAAGTGCCTGTCACACCAGCCTGTATTCCCGGCAGCTGGAAGGGACAATGGATTCGGAATACAAAGAAAACCTTCCAGAAGATTCCAGGGAGAGGGAGAAGCCATCTGTGCTCAGATGAAGGAAGATGACTTGGGCCGTGGATTAGTTTCCTGTGGCTGCTGAAACACATTACTGACTACGAATGTCGATGAAAGGGAGCCACATACGAAACCTGACAAGCTCACAGGAGGCCCGTGTGGCGGCCTTACAGACTCAGAGACCAAGAGTAACCACATAGCACGGTCTGCACATTAAAATTCCTCGCTAAAGGCAGGTCAGGACTGGTAGTCACATCCTGGGCTTGTAGCTTCCTTGACAAAGGTCAGTCTTTCCCTTAAGTATGTCTGTCTACTGTCCTTTTGCATCTAAGATAACATGCCTTTGAAATCTTAGAGCACCCCTCAGGGCACACCCACACATCAGAGCAGGAGACCACACAATCCCTCACTGCTATCGTATTCCCGAATACCATCTCCACGTGCTGTAAATGGTAATTATTAACCATCCGCACTCACCAATATACTAGTAAAAGTACGTCTCTCCGTTTCACTTTTTAGCCAGGCCTAGAGATTTCCCCGCGTCGCCTTCTCCCACCCCCTTAATCTACCACCGATGAAGGTCATGTAACCCCTCTTACGTCTCCTCGTTTGACTCTAACATATAAAATAAGCTGCAAAACTGCCATTTCCAGGAGCATTTTCTCAATTCCTTGAGATTTTGTTTCCTGGCAGTTGTCAGCTTGGCTCAAATAAACTCATGAAAATTCTCTACAGGTTTGGACAGTTCTTACAGCAACAAAAAAACACTGTTTTATTCCTTTACTGCCTGGAAGCCAGAAATCCCAAATCAGTTTTACTGGGTCGAAACCAAGGGATCAGCAGGCCTGCACTCCCTCCAGAGGCTCTGAGAGAGAATCCGTTTCTCTCCCACCTTCCAGGGGCTGCCAGCATTCCTCAGCTTGTGGTGGCGTCACACGTACCTTAAGCGCCAACATCTTCATTCTCTTTCTGCGTTATCTTCACATCGCCGTCTCTTCTGTGATAAACACTCTCTCTTATAAGGATACAGGTGATTGCATTTAGAACCCACGTGGATAATCCCCCCATCTAAAGATGCTTACCTGAATCACATCTGCAAATCTGCAAAGACCCCTCCCCCCCCATTCTTATTTTCATTTTTTTTTTGTGTGTGTTTTTTTTTGCCATGGAAGGTAACATACACAAGTCCCAGAGATTGGGACATGGCTATTTTGGGGACCATTATTTAGCCAACCACCGGCAGATAGAGTAGAGCGAGGCCATGCCAGGTGGGAAACCCAGCAAAGAACAGGCAAGGAAGCAAGAAAGAGGTTCAGAATGTGCAGGAACTGGAGGGGATCTGCATGGCCTGGACAGGCCAGAGCACAGGCCCTTTGGCCAGAGCTGGGTCACATGGAGACAGCCTGTGTCACTTTGCGTGCCACCGGTGGATGGGCCTTGGCCAGAGGAGTCACTGACCTTTCAGAGCAGAGGAGGGACTCGATGACAAGGTCCACATGTTAGAAAGTCCTCTGCCACTGCAGGTGGGCACACAGGGAAGGCTGCAGAGGGAACGGACCAAGCCTGCCTTGAGGGGTGGCAGTGAAGACGGGGAGATGGGGAAGGGGCAGGAATGAAAACTATGGAAGAGGCAGAATGCAATTAGGCTTGGGGATGGATGAGGGCGAGGATGGGTGAGATTTTGAAAATCAGTGGTAGTATCTTTCCATCTGGTTTATGTTAACAGAGAGGCCAAATCGAGGGTGCAGTGGCTGCGGGGACTGGGGCAGCGCTGGGCACTGAAGTCTTTCGTTAGCTCCCCCCGGTGGCTCTTGACTCAGTTCTGGGTCATCTCCAGAGCAACCTTTGTTGGAGGCTTGGACCGGAAGCTCTTCTGAAGGTAGGTGTGCCGATGCCAGCCACACCCTCCCAGGTGTAATCTGGCTGATTCACCCTGAGCCACTTCCTAGGGTGGAGTGGCTTGCCACAAACCCCCCTTCCCCCCTTTCCTGGTCCTCCTGCCCAGGACCTGGTGTTTGAGAAGCTTCGGGCAGGCTGTGACTCAGCCCCCTGCTGGGAGGAAGTGCTGATTCCTTGCGCTTAGGGCAGGTAAACTGCAGGCCAGTTCTTTCTCACCTAGTTACCCTCTCAGCTAGCAATAGTATGCACTTTTCTCTTGCAAATTCTTAGCGGCTATTTTAGCTGTGTGTCCTTGAGCAAGTAACTTAACCTCTCTGTGCTTTAATTTGTTCCTCTATGAATTGGAGAAATGCTAGTGCTTACCTCAGAGAGTCGTTGTGAGGATTAAATAAGCACTGTGAAGGGCTAGTTCAGTACCTGGCACACAGGTAAGTGCTGCCTGAACCGTAGTGATGTTGAAGATGTGACCGTGGGACTGGGAGAGGCAGACACACTTGGGTTTGAACCTTAGTTTTACAATCCTCTCCCCATACAACCTGGGGGAAATCCCTGAAACAGTCTGGACTCAGATTGTGGCGATTAAGTGAACTAATGCACTTTACCTGGCATCAGACCAGGGAAATAGAAATAATTCTTAGAGAAGTTAGGCAATCTCAAGCCCCAGGAGAGACTCTGTAGTGGGTTCCGAAGGGATTCCTGAGCTCACAGTAGCCAGGCTGTAAAAGGCGTGATGTTATGTAGGAGCAGGTACCTGTGTGAGGTGAGCTTTACCTCCAGCCTCAGGATACCTATGCAAATTCACTCCTCAGCTAGATTCCCTCACAGAGACTGTATTAGGCAGAGGTTGCACACTGGTAGCCGGCAGCTCTGCATTTGGCCTGTAGACATTTGCTCTCACTGTGCTTAAAAGGAGACTTTTGCTGGGCCGTGTGGCTCAGTGGTTGAATGTCAACCCATGTACCAAAAGGTCCCTGGTTCGATTCCCGGTCAGGGCACATTGCTCGGGTTTCTGGGCTTGATGCCCAGCCGAGAGCCTGCAGGAGGCAGCCAACTGTGTTGATGTATTGATGCTTCTCTCTCTCCCTCTCCCTTCCTCTCTCTCTCAAACCAGTAACATTTCTTTCTTTTTTAAAAGGAGATTTCCATAAGGGAATTGCACAAAATCCAGCTTTCTAAATTTCCCCACTTGGCTATCACTATGGCTCAACTCTCAAGGCAGACACCTACCAATGATCCACGGTGGCTCTTTAACCAGCAAAACATTGATTTGTTGGCAGAACTCTCTTTCACTGAAGCATAACCACACAATAGAGGGGGCACTCACACTGCTCAGCAGAAAGGACTCAAGGGCTGGCTGTGAGGAATGGCAGAAACCAAGCGATGTCCTGACCAGTCTGACTTCCACGACATTTCAGCAGCTTTTGGGTCTCACATGCTTTTCCAGTGGCGCAGGTGTGTGTGTGTGTGTGTGTGTGTGTGTGTGTGTGTGTGTGTGTGTGTGTATCTCCACCACGCTGCTTTTGATTTCCTTTCATCTCCATTCTGGCAGCCGGATACCTCTGAGCAGAGCTTCTATTACTTATATTAGAACCAAGAAAAAATACTAAAATGCTGTAGTTACTTAATCATATCTTCAATAGTTTTCCTACTGAGTCAGTGATTTTTCTGCAACTTTAATCAAGAGCTTGTTTGCAGAAACATAAAGGAGCTCCAAACCAAATGTTTTGAGGCGGTTCTGTAGGCAAATTTAAAAAAAAAACAACCACAAAACTTTTTCGTTAACTCACTACAGCAGGAGTCAGAGTCCTCACTGGCCCTGTGTGTCACATATTCTCATTTAACCCTCACAATTTTAGGAGGTGGGTATCATTTCACTTTCCTACACCACCAGGAAACTAAGGCTTTAAAGATAAAACTGTTTGCCTAGTAATGTAAAAGCGAAAGGGTTTGGAACCTGGGCATTCTAATTCCAGAGTCCAAACTGATGCATTACACCCTGATGTCCAACAAAATTTGAACTAATGTTAGTTTAGCAAATTCCTCAATTACCAAGTAGAATACAGGGCAACTTCATTTGGCTTAAGATCCTGGTAAATAACTAGGAAAAAAATTTCCTATCCTATGTAAAAGTAAGAAATTGCCTACAGAATTTGGAGGTAGTAAAGTTCAACAAAATTTTAAGCTTGTATGATCTACTAGAGGCCCGGTGCACAAAATTTGTGCACTGGGGGGGGGGAGGGGGGGGGTCCCCCAGCCTGGCCTGTGCCCTCTTGCAGTCCGGGAGCCCTCCAGGGATGTCCGGGGAGTGGGCCTAAGCCGTCAGTTGGACATCATTAGCGCTGCTGCGGTGGGAGAGGCTCCTGCCACCGCCACTGTGCTTGCCAGCCGTGCGCTTAGCTTCTGGCTGAGTGGCGCTCCCCCTGTGGGAGCGCACTGACCACCAGGGGGCATCTCCTGCATTGTCTGTCCCAATGGTCAGTGCACATCATAGCGATGTCGGTCAATTTGCATGTTAGCCTTTTATTACATTGGGCTAGAGGCCAGATGCATGAAATTCGTGCAAGAGTAGGCCTTACATCCCCCAGCTGCTGGCACCGGCTTCCCTCGCAGCCCTGGCTTTGCCCGGAAGGTCATCCAGGACATCCAGTCTAATTAGCACATTACGCTTTTATTATTATACTGTAGCTGTTAGGTTCTTGGCATCAAGTATCCCTCAGATCCAATGTTCTGAGGGCAGTCAGGATATTATTCCTCCTTTACAGGTAACTTCAAGGCCTAGAACAGTGATGGCGAACCTATGACACGCGTGTCAGAGGTGACACGCCCACTCACTTTTTTGGTTGATTTTTGTTAAATGGCATTTAAATATATAAAATAAATATCAAAAACATAGTCTTTGTATATGTGACACAGCACCAGAGTTAAGTTAGAATTTTTCAAAATGCTGACACGCCGAGCTCAAAAGGTTCACCATCACTGTTCTAGAAGATTGTTTGCCCACATTCCTCAGGGCCCAACCTAGGCCTGCCTGCCTCCCTCCTTGGGAGCACCGGATGCCACAGAACTCCATTCCTTCTCACCTGTTTTCATAGATGAATTTACTGAAAGTTGGGGTACCAGCTCCCCCTCAGATATGTTAGTCGGGTCCTCCTAAGTAGGTAGACAGTGAATAGTGCTCCTTAGGGGTTTCTCTGCCCTCCCCCTAAACCTGTCTGAGAAACCAATCATGAGGGCAAGTAGAATACCACGCTTAGGTTACTAAGCAAAGAGCGGGAGGGTGTATTATTGACTTCCTTTTGAGAATCTTAATTTCATCACTACGAAATGGGTTAGGTCAACAATTTCATAAGGGTTGATTGCAGCTCAGAATAGAGCCAAATCAAGGTAACATGAAAACTGAGGATAAACAATGTGTACAATGAAAATTCCTTTTCCCTTTTATGTAATCTCCATTTTGGATGCTATCAAATTATGTGTGGTTTTTACTTTAAATAGCTATAGAAGGGATAGGAAAAGGGAAATATCATTAGCATTAGTTGTGAATTAGGTTCTAGGTATCTTTATTCTCAATTCTTAAGATCAATGAGGATTTAGAACTAGTACTACCCTGGGGTAAAGCACTGAACTTCTGAGTTCACAAACCCAAAATGTATAATCACTCTATGTAATTGGACAGAAATCCTGAAATTGATCAAAAGAGAGGACTGATACCATGAGAGGGATCAGTTGCTCCAGACTGGTGGCCATGCAATAAAAATATTTTTTGTTTTCCTTAAGTTAGAGTAAACTTGAACGGGCAATCTGAATTAAACTGAGGTACAAAGGGGTATTTTCTAGAGAAAAATACAAGACCAGATTTATTTCATACAATGTTATTCACACATTTTTCATTTTCTAATTTATACATAATATACAAAGAAGTGAAGATAACATTATTTCATATGAACCAATAAGAGCCAGGACTTAAGACAAACTGGTCCAGAAACAATCCATGTTGAAAGGAGACACTCAAGAGTGAAGCCTCAGTAGCTCTGCCCAGTTAAGTTCCTTTATTCTGAAAAGCCATTTTCAGATTTTGTCAAAGCTCCATGCCAACTTTTATTAAAATGAAATCCCAGGTGGGTACCAACAATGGCAGACCACACCAGGTCTACCATGACACATCCTTTTCTAGAACAGGCCCCAAGTACTGGGACGATTAGGTTGTCAGGACACAGGGGACCCTCAGGGCCCCAGAAGAGGGTTGCTTCCCAGTGTGCTCTTCTCTAGGACTTTCCTCATTTGCAGAGGTAACTGCCTGTGCCAACGGAGGCTACGGATAAAGGGAAATCAGGAATTCAACTGTGCAAATCCAAGAAAGTCACTACCAATCTCCAACAAGGACAACTTGGATCCTAAAACCATGAGCTGATTGATACTGGGAACAAAAATTGGACGCGGCGCCAAGACACTAAGGCTGGCAAAACAAAGGCGAGAAGGTGGGAGAGCAGCTTCGCAGGGGAAGCACTGCCACTGTGACTGGGACGTGATGAACCAGTGTGACTCTGAGAAGTGACAGTGACAAGTGGTTGGATTTAATGGCCTCAACATGGAATGTTGGGTTAAAAAAACAAGAGCAACTCAAATAAAATATGAAAAAGTATGCCTGGCATCCCAAACTTCATGCCATTATTTTTAGGTTCATGATATGAGCAGCTCAGGGATAAAACCTTTATATTCAATATTGTGCTCAGAAGATTGCTTTTCTTCTGCAGACTTCCTAGTAAAAATCCCTTACATGTTCCATCTAAAGAGATAGCATGGTTCATTAGTTTTCAGCACTAAACATAAGTGGGTCAACATAAATGTTTTATACAAAATACTGACTTCAACAAAATACAAAGCACTTTCTTTATCTTTCAGAAACTGAATATACAAAGCAAGTTTTTTTTCCAAAATATTTTCATAGGCAAAGGATTAAAAACGATTTTAATTATACACATATGGTCACAATTTTGCCTTAAAAAGATTGTTGGGAAATGTACATAAGGCCGCTTGTAAATGTACATCATGTTACTGTTATGTCTTATGTCCAGAGAAAAAAATGTTATCATACAGATTTGCTCTTACTTGGGAGTAGGCTATCCAAAAATACAGTACTCTTCTGTACAAAGAAAAAAGTCACATCACATTTGATAAGATGGAAAAAGCATTGGCCTCCATGTTAACCAAATATCTCAGTCCAATACTTTCTATTATGCACAATACCCTGACTTCTTGAAAGGGATCCAAATCCTAGCATGTCCATATTAACTATGTTATAAAACAAAATGTTTCTCATAATAATAAAAAGAAAGTTGGTTCATACTTCTGAAATCATATAAAGATAAAAAAATTTTAAAAAATCACTCTTGATTTGGAGAAATAAATTTACATTATACAACACTATATGCCAGGTCAAAGAGGGCAGGGACATAAATGTACACTAAAATGCAAATGTTTCCCAAAGAGATAAAACAAATTCCATTTACAGCATGATGGTTTACAAATGTACACCTGTACAACCAAGGAAAGCATTACTACTAAATTAGCAAGGCTTTTATAATAAACACTGAAACAAGATTTGCTTTTCCAAATTGTAAACTTACCATCTATTACTACACACACAATGCATATATTTATAGGAAGCAAAAAAGGCTATCTGAATATGTAATCATGCTTAAATGTTGAGCTATCAAATTCACTTTTCAGTGGCCCCCTTTTCACCTCTATCTGGTTCCTACTTTCTGAAATCTACTATGAAAAAGCAAAATAAAGCTCAACACTTCCTCAACATGTCCTTGTAATTCTATAAGCAAAACAATACACAAATTTCCACTCTTTCTCATTGCAAACCAAACCGAAAAGTTAAAATGGGACTTAACTTTCCGTTTAGTGCACTTAACTGGATGGAAGTGTCACCATGATTTTGTTTTTTGTTTTTTTCTATCTCTTACAACAATTACATATGTTAAGTATATACAATACTTCTGTACATTGCCAGAGACATTTTAGGGCAGTATTTGATTAAAACCACATCCACTGTAAATAATGTTAAGTTCTTTTCATCTCAAATCATTTAATTCTTATCTTACTTGCTGAATTTTATTTGCATGATAGATTGTGAATTACCAAAATACAACTTAACTTTTTAAAAATATTAATAATATTTATGTAGTTGATTGTTAATCTGTTATAAAAGGCTTCACACAAAGGACAAAAAAAAATGACTATATTTCTATATACATCTCTATAAACCTGTTGTGCTATGGGGTCCATAGACCTACCAGACTGCAAGCCAGTTTATTAAAAGAATACTGTACTTTTTCCTTTAAAAACTATTTTTGTGGCTTTACAAGGTAAAAATTTACAAAATATGTGACAGCTTTTTTTGATACAGTTACATCATATACAGGCATTCTGTGCTTTGCCAGCAATCCAATCTGATAGGTCTCCACTCAGGGCGAAATATCATTTATAATTCACCACTCCCACCCCCCAAATATACACAAGAACCTTAAAAAATTTACAAATGGATGAATAAAGTCAATAAATAGTTTTGCTTTAAAAAAAATTTTGAAGATTCATAGTTGAGTTGTGTTTTGATAATTCACAAAAGAAACGTTCTTTTCACGTGGTTATGGTTACATTATCTTCTTTCTCTTTTTTCTTTATAGCATTCCATTTGGTGGTCCTCCAATAGGCCCTAGATCTGGGCTATTCTTCAAATAGTATTTTTCCAACTTGGCCAGTATATGCTTCCCGTATGTGTATTTGCGCAAAGTAGTAATGTGAGGTCGAATCTGAAAAACAAATAATCTGCTTAGGATATGTTCTTTTAGTTTCTGATTTCTCAAAAAAAAGTGCCCCATAGCCAAGTAATTTAGAATAATAATTGGGATTTTCAAAGAATCGCAGAGGAGCTCTAAGCGCAGCAGGGGAGTATCTCTAGTGAGCTACCACAGTCTAGGAAGGCAGAATCTTACAACTTGAGACAGCTGGACAAAAATGCAATTCAAAATAAAGCAGAAAACATACGCAAATGGTCAGATGTGTGATGGCTACTACATTTAAGATGTTCAATATCTTACTAAATGTGTTAACACTAAAAATCTAATAGGTTTGAAAAAATAAATGAAAGAAATCATATTACCTTCCCATTTAGATCAGCAAGAACTTTATAAGTAATTGGTAGTTATGAGATAAATGTAAAACAGGTACCCTTTTCATATACTGACTAAATAGATGTGCAAACTGAGAGCAACATGGCAGTACCTATTAAAATATAAAATGTTTACATACCTTTACCAGCAATTCCACTCTAAATATTTCCCTTACAAAAACATTTATGCAAAGACATTCATATAAAGCACTGCTTATTACAGTTAAAATATTAGAAATTGCCCAGACAGCTTTGACCTCAATCAGGTCACCTCAATTCCCAGTCAGGGCACGTGCCCAGGTTGTGGGCTTGTACCAGTAGGGGACATGCAATGATCAATGATTCTCTTTCATCATTGATATTTCTATCTCTCTTTCTGAAAGGTAGTAAATCAATACATCAGCTGAAAAATGTTAAAAATCAGAAGGCCAAAAATATTTATGATCATACAAGATCATTTTCTCTTTAATATAAAGAGGAATCTAAAGAGGTTACATATGTTGTTCCATTTTTTAAATGATTAAGTTTAGAAAAAGATCAAGATATTTAAATATTATTTCCTCCAGTGTTCTTTTTAACAGATTTTCCTATGGAACTTGATGTCTTTACAAAATTATTAGATTCTAGGAAGAAGATAGAGAGAAAAAACAACTTAACTGATTTAAAACAATCAAACAAACATAAACTCTGTCCCTGGAAAATTTATTACGTTATTGAGAAAATCAATGTTCGACCCATGTAAAATGGCAAATCAAGTATACTGAAATAAGACAGGGAAGGGAAGAACAATGCTAAAGGTAGATAAACAGATAAGAAATGAATCTGATTTTACTGAGCACCTTACCTTAAGAATTTAATAAAGGGTACACTATACTAACCTAAAATCAGGGTATCATTACATTTCACCACCACCCCAGTTATAACATATATAAGGAAAATTAAAGCCTAGGGAAATTAGATGCATAGCCTAAAGCCACACAAATTGAATCAATTGTTTTCAGAGCTATTAAGTATATTACCTTGTGCATGATTATCTTTCTCTGAGCAGGTTCAGCCATATCAATCATCTTCTGAATCACATAATTGGCATACTGGTCCTTCATCATGGTGTATAAGGCACTGTGAGGACCGTCATTCTGGCAGCACACTTCATCAATCAGTAAAGCTCTCTCAGCACGGGAGGCATGAGTAACACACTTTTCTACTACATTGCTGAAAATTAAAGCACACACACAAAAAAACTATATTGTTACTCTTTTCTTTTAAGCAAAATGTCCTTGACTTTTGAAAGAATTTACTCAATACACTGGAAGAGAGAAGAATCAAGATGGGAATCTCTTGTAATTCTCTTACAATTACTTTTAAAACAAATTGACATCACAGAAGGACACATATTGGACTTCTACAAGTTTAATTATGGGTCTCTTAAAATCGTAATTAAATTGTAATTAATATTATAATTTTAAAACGGGGAAACTAGGTTATTAATAAGGTTTGAGACTTTCACAAACATGCACTAAATAAATTAAATTTGCATTTACTCAGAGGTCTTGGGGACATAATTTTCTAACTACAGATTTCAGAAATAGAAACTAATTTGTCATGTAGATTCTTTAAGAATAAAAGCAATGTTCTGCATGTCCTTTTTGACTCTACTAAAGAAAAGATTATATTTCAATGTTACGTTCTATATGCATTTCTGTGCTTACTAATAAAAACCAAAGAGTTGAAAGATCCTTAGAATTAGAAAATAATGCAATACCTGGCAAATTTGTGTTGACTCAGGGCTAATACCTTTCCTCTGATTTCGGAAACAATTTTGCTCTTGTCTTCAGGTCGACCATGTTCCAGTACATGCTGAATAACATAATTGCCATACTGATCCTAAGTACAGATATTTAAAATTTATTTTAAGTCATTCCTTAAGAATGATTATTCTTTAAAAAGATATTAACCATTTTTTCTAAAAAATACAGTAGTATGTAGTCAGGAGAGTACACTAGCTTTTGTCTCACTGTGTTTCTACAGTGTATTAACTTAAGAAAATTATTATATCTTAAAAAAAATAAATCAGAACCATTTAAATATATATATATAAACATTTCATATTATGAGGGAGCGTATACCTGGACCAACTGCTCAGTGTGTTGGTGGAGTTCTTCTAAGATAGGCAAAGTCTGCTCTGCAGTGCAGTGCTCTAGGATGCGCTGGATCACTCTGCACCCGTAAGGATGAGTTGAAAGTACAAACACCTTAAAAAAAATGGGAAGAATTAAAATTTCCTTTCTCTGACACGCTGAATTAATTTAAATAAAATGGTGGGGAATTCACATTTAATACATCATCAAATTTGTTTGGATTTTCCCATTGTAACACATATTCAATTTAAAAATGTGATTTTCAAATTGCATTAATCCATGGGGTGCTCAATTTAAGAGTTAACAGATATTTTGATTAAAAGGAACCTAAACAGAAGATGAAAGACATGTAATAATGAGGAGAAATGTACTGTGGGGTGAGGACAGTGCACACTGTAATTAGAAACTATTAATTACAATGTATTAGTTACTAATTAATACTTGTCTTTTATTATAAAGTTTTAAGTTTTCCTCACTCGTCTCCCAAGAAATTTGAAAAAAATTAGTGTACAATTCTAACAGGTTATCTTTACTTCTTAAAGTAATGTAATTAAACTCATATTTCTATTTCTCAGCTTCAAAAAAATGAAGGTATTGACTCACTCTGTAACAGAGGCAGAAATTAGTGTACATTCACTATTTTGTCCCCTATTTTTTATGTGAAAGTACTGGGAATTATCTTGTGACTGATGGAAAATGTGTTAACACTCAAAATCTAAAATGTGTGCTTCTACCCTGCTAACTAGGTAGAAGCCAAAAAAAAAAAAAAAATCTTACTTGTCCTTTGAAAGCATCAATGATGAATTGTAGTGACTGTGGCTGAACACATTCAATACATTTTTGTACAACATGGTTCCCATTCTGATCTTTCACACATTTGAGTACATGACCATCCAGCTCCTTTACCATTTCACTCTGCAGAAGAGAAGATGACATTTAAATAACTGCCTCATCAAACAACATAACAGGATTACAAATATTGAAATGAGAACAAAAGTATAATAAAAATTTTGTTTGCAGTTTTTCTCATATTAAAGTTTAACCCTCCCCCACAAAGTATAATTTGCAGAAGCCAATAAGGTGAAAATTACTAAAACATTTTGCAAGATTATAATTTGAATTATACTAGCTGAAATATAACCTAGTGATGAATTGGCCATATTTAAACTATCTTCACTGTGTACATCTTCTACTCATCTTTCTCAGCTGACAACTAATATAACTCATTCAGAACTTTTTCTCTACTTAGCACTACTCTTCCCCAAAATAATTATTTTAAATGATTGCATGAGTCCAGCAGCATGGCTCAGTGACTGAGCGTCTACTTATGAACCAGGAGGTCATGGCTCAATTCCCGGTTAGGGTACACGCCTAGGTTGCGGGCTCGATTCCCAGTAGAGGGTGTGCAGATGATTCTCTCTCATCATTGATGTTTTGATCTCTCTCTCCCTCTCTGAAATCAATAAAAAATACATATATATATATTCCAAAAACAATACCATTATTCATTAACTGGTTCATGTAAAGCTTACTCCCAAGAGTTTTATATTTTCAAATATTAAAGAAACTTAAAATAACTTTAAAGTATCTATACCAGTCTGAGACTGCAGAGAAGGTCTAAGGTACTACATCATCAAATTTGTTGATATTTCCCCATTGTAACATATATTCAATTTAAAAATTATTTTCATCAGTTATGAGAAAAATTCCAAGTATGTGATTTTCAAATTGCATTAATCCTTTAACTTAAAATGTTTAGATTTTCCATCCAAGATGTATCTTCTTTTAAAGAATATAAATCTTGTTAATTCTTAGGTTACTTTTCCTGTTGAGTGAGATTTATAAAAACTTCATTCTTATGATAGAAGTATAAATATAATCCAAATAAACATTGGAAATAGTAAAATGTATTCCCGATATGACAGAAAATCAAATAAGCAAGTGATAGCAAAAACACCCACTGTCTAGCACTCTGCTTATCACACAGTAGGTAATAAAATATCTTCATGAAAGAGATGAAATGATGAAGAAAATAGAGGGCAGAGCAAAGATCTGTTGTATAACTTTTTTTTTTTTAAATATAATTTTATTGATTTCAGAGAGAAAAGGAGAGGGAGAGAGAGATAGAAACATCAATGATGAGAGACAATCATTGATTGGCTGCCTCCTGCATGTCCCCCACTGGGGATTGAGCCCCCAACCCAGGCATGTGCTCTTGACTGGAATCGAACCTGGGACCTTCAGTCCGCAGGCCAACGCTTTATCCACTGAGCCAAACCAGCTGGGGCTGCTGTGTAACTTTTAATTAACAACTTACTGTTAAGACAGTTTAAAAATCTTTTAGTCTAACTGGAAACATGTAATATTTCACTCCAAGATTACTGTATGATAAAAAAAGTAATTTAAAAACTGAAAAAATACAAAAATTTTGTCTTAACTTACAATTACCTGTTGGTCAGATGAAATAGACTCTAATGCTTTCTGAATAACACGGCAGCCATACATCTGCAAGGCCAAGGGTAGAACATGACCACGAATACGAGTAGCCAGGGCTAATTTTTGATCCAAACTCCCAAACTGACAGAGAGGAAAATAATATTATTAAAAAGTGACCATAATGCTACTTTGCTAAACTTAAATAACCCACTGTTTGTAGCCTATTGAATCGACTTTTAAAATATCACATTTAGGTATTGTGAAGGGAGGAGGCATTTAGTTAAAAGTTAAGACAGACCCAGAGATGCTTAAAATGATGTGTATTACCTGCTCCGGGGTCAAAAATTTCTGTTATTAACATACACCTTCACTTTTCATTTCAAACCAACAGCCCTCATCTTTAATATAATAAATCTGAGCCATACATTCAGACTAGTTAATTCTCAACTATATTCTGACATAAACTACAACACAGATGTTTAATTATAAACTAATAATCATGTAAATTATAAAATAAACTAGAGGCCTGGTGTACGAATTTGTGCACGGGTGGGGTCTGGCCGGCCTGCCCCAATAGATCAGATTGAGCAGGGCCAGCTGGGGGGAGGGGCCTTGGATGGTTGGCCAGCTGGCACCGCACCCTGGTCGAACTCCTGGTTGAGGGGACAATTTGCATATTAGCCTTTTATTATATAGGAAAGATAATATCTAACAAATCCAAGTAAAGACTATCCTATTATTTACTGCTTCATCTAAGAGTTACTCCCAATGCTTTATATTTTCAGATATTAATCAGGATTAATATTAACATTCCATTTTAAGGTAGGCCCATACATTTATCTGTTGGACATTTGGGTTGTTTCCACCTTCTGGCTATTCTGTATAATACTGAAATGAAAACTCAGTGTTTGAGACCTTGTTTTCAATTCTTTGGGTATATACAGTATGGGGCAAAAGTAGGTTTACAGTTGTTCATATGGAAAATAATACAGTAATTAATAATACAAGAAAAACTGTTTTGCCTACTCACAATTATAAACATACTTTGCCCCATTCTGTATATATCTAGGAGCAAAATTGCTGGGTTGTATAGCAATTTTATATTTATTTTTGAGGAAATGCCAAACTGTTTTCCACAGCAGCTAAACCATTTTACATTTCCACCAACAATGTACAAGAATTATAACTTCTTCCCAGCTCCACCAACATTTGTTATTTTCCATTTTTAAAATTACAATCATCCTAATAAATGTAAAGTGAAATCTCACTGTGGTTTTGAAATGTTTCCCTAATAACTAAGGATGTTGAGCTTCTTTTTCTATACCTATTGGCATTTGTATATTGTCTATGAAAACATGTCTATTCAAGTCCTTTGTTCACTTTTTAATTGAGTTGTCTTTTTGAACTTTAGTTGTTCTTTAAATAGTGTGGATATAAAATATTTTATATGATTTGCAAATATTTCCACCCAAGCTCATATATTTTTATGTAAAAACTATAGGCCCGGTGTATGAATTCGTGCATGGGTGGGGTTCCTTGGCCTGGCTGGTGATCATGGCCTATTGGAGGGCCCACTGGCCCGGGGTAGGGACCCTGGGAAGTTGGCCAGCCAGGGGGAGGGGCCGTGGGACGTTGGCCACCTGGGCAGAGGGGCTGCGGGAAGTTGGTTGGCGGGTGGGAGGGAGGGGGCCCACAGGAGGTTGGCCGGCTGGGCCCCACCCCACCCCCGATTGGGACTGATGCGGGGACTGGCCGCCCAGGGGGAGGGGCTGAGGGAGGTTGGCCGGTTACAGGAGGTTGGCTGTGTGAGTGCACTGACCACCAGGGAGCAGCTCCTGTGTTGAGCGTCTGCCCCCTGGTGGTCAGTGCACATCATAGAGACTGGTTGTTCTAGTTGTTCTGGTTGTTTTGTTGTAAGGGTCGCTTAGGCTTTTATATATATAGACTAGAGGCCCAGTGCACAAAAATTTGTGCCAT